>NC_134411.1:77775128-78375128 GCF_038048845.1 Mixophyes fleayi | reverse complement strand
GAGAAATTGTCTTTAAAGATCACCTCTCCCGTGCGATCACTACGGGCATCAACCTTTAAAACATGATGATAGGTCAGTAAAAAACAAGAGACAGTTCTACTAGTTTAATACCTAATATCCTGCACAACACTCTAGGGTCAAAGTAGTGCGAACTCATATAACTGAAACGTACATAGAAACACTGCACAACCAGAGGAGGAGCTAGACTTTATTTTTAGGGGGAGTGACTTAGCATAATCACGCCCCTCCTTGATTTTGATTTGTTGACCCTGCCCATTCCCACGATTAGCCCCACCCCACCCCTTCACGTTTTGATCGGTGTCTTGAACGCAATTTAAAGAGTCTTGTGCTGCTAAGGGGGAGAGGGGATGCCCCGATCGCCCCCCGCTGGATCCGCCAGTGTGCACAACGCCTCTTTGACAGCAGCACTTGCATCAAAGTCCCTTGCAGTGCATTCTGGGGTTATTTACATACATAATGCAATGGTGCAAATGTTCAGCACAGCAATCAGCTCTCCGCTTTACACAGATCCAACTTGCTCTACTTTACTGTACAACTGCAGATTTGCACCATGTAATTAAATACCTTCCAATATGAGGCCACAGATCCTGGATCTACATCATGGGGTTCTGGATAATAGTGTTGGCACTGGGTTTATCAGCTCTGCAGGTGATCACACTCTGTACAGATCTTTTTACCTTACAATGTATTGCACCACACCTTAATGCATGAGAAATAGGTTGCATGTTCTAAAATTTTAAACACTGTTAAAGTTTTAGAATGCAATGGTGGGAACGAGCCCAAAATAAGCCATTCATTCTATTCTTAATGCAGTTTTGAGGCATCAGCAAGTGTCTGGAAAACGCATTAACAGCGGATAGGTGTGAACCAGCCTCCAAAGAACAGCAACAAAATGCAGTTAAAGCAACAATTAATTTACATAAGCCAAAAACAGCCAGTTAAAGCTCTTTATACTCATACACACATTAAAGCACCAACATGTTGGACATGCACAATACTTTAAACAGTGACGCTAGCAAGACACTCACCTTCCCATTAGACCAGCCAGTGATCAGCTCGCAAACGCCATCAGAGTTAAGGTCGAAGGCATGAATGCTCATTGCAAGGTTCTTAGACTGTGAGATTGGAGAGATGCAAGCACTAGATAGGATGTAACACAGTGCTGGAACTACCAGCTTCAGAATTACTGAAACATAATCGCTGTAACTGCTATAATGCAAAGTACTGAACTAGTCTGTCATTTGTAACTTTACAATTAAATAATCTTACAGGTTTCAAATGTCTGTTAAAATCACAAACAGACCTCATATATATTACTAACTGAGCATTTAAACAAGATCTGTCAACTACATGCTGAACACAAATATATTATAAACAGACTTGGTATAAACAAACTTTTAAATGTAGTGTGCTATGAAAAGTTGTATTTTCTATCATATTCACCCCTATAGGAGACCACAGAGATACATTGGAAGGAGCCATCGTTGGTCTGGTATAAAGTATCACATGAGTGTGTCCCGTCCAGCTATTGGCAGCTTGTACAAATCTACGCTCTGAACCCCGATATTGTCATATTCTGAAGAGTCAATATTAATTCTATTCTAATGACCTTGTAACAGTCACTCAGCTAATGTGTGTAGGAATGAGTGTGAACTTATGCCAAGTTGCCTGTGAGCTTCCGGCATGTATTCCAATAGCATCAATATGAGAATTCATACATTTTGTCTTATAAATCCAATCTATACTTAATTTACTCTGGTACAAAGAATTAAGTAAAGTTAACAGTCATTTTACATTAAAAGCTCATGATTGGTTCTGGGAGATCACATGACCTGTCACTATCTTATTCAAATCTCACATACACTCTGGGATATCACGGAAGTCTGGCACAATGGCTGACATCAGTATCTAATTTGCACACTCCAACCATGTGCTGTAGAGTGCCTCCGAAACGGCACTCCACGGCAATGTGACATAGACAAAACCCCAGAGAGGTGTGCAGGAAAATCTGTGATGTCATCATCATCACCATTTATTTATATAGCGCCACTAATTCCGCAGCGCTGTACAGAGAACTCATTCACATCAGTCCCTGCCCCATTGGGGCTTACAGTCTAAATTCCCTAACATACACACACACAGACACACAGACAGACTAGGGTCAATGTTGATAGCAACCAATTAACCTACTAGTATGTTTTTGGAGTGTGGGAGGAAACCAGAGCACCCGGAGGAAACACACGCAAACACGGGGAGAATATACAAACTCCACACAGATAAGGCCATGGTCGTGAATTGAACTCAAGACCCCAGATCTGTGAAGCAGAAGTGCTAACCACTTATCTACCGTGATGCCCATACCATAGTTCCCAGAAATAAGTGCAGAAGGACATCTAGGTGAAGTCCAGCAGATCGTGTCAGTAAATTAAATCAGATCTGGATTAACACACATACCTTTATTCTCCAGTACCGTGACATCCGATCATAGACCCCCACCGTACCATTAGAAAGTGCATATCCAAACCGGCTGGAGTGCATGGGGCACATGGCGGTGATAGTCTGAAAAGGTGATGAATCTTTTACTGTCCTCTACTGACATTTCCAATCACACTGCAGAAATATGCCATAATCCTTTCACAGTTTGGAGTGGTGAATATACAGATCTCTACCAAGCTTAAGAGCTTTCACACCAATGAAGAAAATATTTTTTAAAACATATATAAATAATAAACTTTATAGCACTGTATGAAAAGATGGAATAAGCTAGATCACTTCAATTGTGTACAGGATAAGACAGTTTCCAATGGTTATTTGATGTACTGTACTGATTGCTGTTCCTTAGTGGAAAACTGCTCTGGTCTCAGAAAATGTAATCAGAAGTTGCTTGCTGCATGTAGCCATACTTCTGTGAATGTCCGATTCACATGTCTGTTCAAAAGTGCAAATGTGCAGTATCTCGCAAAAAAGCCAATCAGCAATTAGATTTTATTTGTCTGGTGCAAGCTAGGACAACAAATCAGAGGGCAATCTGGCCCACGTCATCTGAGATATTATATTTACCACTCACTTTTTATACTGAATGAACCTAAGCTCAATTAATGCATTGATGTAAAAGACTTGTGAAATGGTTTGGGATACTCTGGTCTAGATAAATCTACCATGTATTTACTTTTATAAATGTTCTTTGTTGGGCTACAATTTTGCTTTTTTGTTTCTTTTACTTTGTGACGTATATGGTTTTTGCTATAGTTTAAACAAAATTAAAAAACAACATATAACTGGCAAAGCTTTCTCATAATGCGAGACCAAAACCAGCCATGTCCTACAGGACAGGATTAGATGACATTAATCCATTGCTCTGTGATGCTTTTCATCTGAGGGTGTTTAGAACAGATATAAACTAGCCTTGTTCAGCTCGGCATGACACGACCTGCGTGTAGACGTTACAATGGCACATGTAAGGAAGCTGCAACTAATGTGTCCTTACCTCAGTCTCTGTTATTTCAGCAACTATCTCGTCTTCTTTAAAAACCCTGATGTCAAAATCTTCAGATCCAACAAGAAGCTGTAATAGGTAATGTATAGACCTGTATATGAATTCACACAAGCATGGGCAGCCTCACACAAAGCGCATACAATCAGGGGTGACTCTCGCAGGGTTGAACATCTACAACAATGCACAAAATACTATTGAAAGTTTGGCTTTATGGATAAATCTTTGTGAAACGACCCTTCATAATAGAAGTTCACCTAAATGATTAGATTAAATAAAACCTTAAAGCCAATATATAACCTATTGGTGAATTTGGTTTATTTTATTTTGTTTAATTTCCTACTAATATTCCTTAAGGCATTAGGAATAAGTAACTGCAGTTAACCTAATTTTCAATATAACTGCAATTATTAACAGGTCTGTATACTTCATTACTGCTGTCCTAAGACAAGTAAAAAAAGAAATCAGGTCCCTGACTCCAAGTAAACACTAACATTGTGCTAAAGAATCACATGGTACAATACTGGCTAAGGCTGGGTACACACTACAGGTTTTTCACGCGATTATCGGGCCTAACGGTCGCTTATCGTGTGATTGACCCGATATCACATTAGTGTGTACGCTCCAACAATGAATGATTACCGTTTCAAAGCTCATTGTATCGTTTCATTTGATTGTATAAACGGACTACAAATCTCGTTCAACGATGGAACAATATCGTTCCAATCCTGCAGTGCGTACACACTCACGTCCAGCAGTGTCCATAGATCTCAATGGAGTGTGCAGAGTCACCATTTTTTCAGTTGATGGTTTTGACAGATGAAGAGCACAGATCTGAAAGTAAATCTTGTAAGACGCCTATAGTGTGTACACATAAATCAGCCCACTGATCGGGACTTTCAGGTAAAATCGTTAACGATATCGCATCCAGAGAAATTTTCTGTAGCGTGTACCCAGCCTTAGCGCTACAAACAATCAAAATGAAATACAATGTCTCTCACATAACAGATGTCTACAAGGGCAGTGTACAGAACTGCACATCAGACTTACCTCTTTTCTCCCATCTCCATCGAAATCACACAGTGCCAACGAGCGCACATTGTCTCCTGTCACCTATAATATAAAATGTGTAGTTACAGGGCACGGAGGTCAAAATTGTACATAGACGTGTAGTCAGCAAATTATAGTTTATGATGCTGACAAATTAAGGCATGAGAACTGTGGCAATAAGAAATAGTACTAGTGCTTTAATGAGATGTATAGAGCATGGGATTGTGGAGAGATTTAATGTCACACAGTGAAATGAGATAAATGAGTGGAGAGGGATGACCCACGCTTGGTAGAGATTGAGTGTTGTCCTGTACGTAACAGGAAGAATGTTGCACCTTTAAACTGCACTTCAGCTGATAAGCACTTATCTTACCCAAAGTAACACAGCTGTAAACACATCAAGTGTCGCATGGAATAGAGATTATTCTGGATATCTCATCACTTTCATGACTGATTTAAGCCATGAATGAGGCTAAACCGAACAATACTTTGGCCAAAATTGTAAAAGTTTTGTGTAATGGAAGGGGTGGCTCTAACGTGGTAAATATTAGATAGCTTTGTTGACCTCCCTGTAAACAGAGGCACACTCGAGAGCAGACAGTTGACGTGCATCTTGAAACGCGTTGGGTGGAACACTTAGATGCGCCAGTGCAAAGTGAAGACATTTTTGGTACGCATTGAATGCACTTTTTACACGAGGTCAAATAACAGCACCAATACCTGGGCTGCCAAAGGTCCTGGTTTAAAGCAATATGAGTTCCAACTTTTGAAACTTCCCTACTTCAGTAATATGATGTATCCACTTAATGACGTCATCGTCAATGATGACAATGCAATGTGACGTACAATGTGTCCTGTTACTTTCAGAAATAAAAGATCTAAATAATTTACCATTCTATAATAACACATAAAGCTGTATTTTCTCACCGTCCAAAACATGTCGTTTCCTCTGCAGTCGAATCCTTGCAAGGCACAGTTCCCACCAATGATCGCAAGAGGACAAGTGATATCTCCTAAGGACCCAAGAACCACCGCATTGGCTCCATCTACAATCTAAACAATGTTTTAAAGAGAAGACATCTGGACTTTAATGACAGTTATTTTCTTGTAAATACTGCTAATATATCCGCAGCGCTGTCCAATCAAGCATCAGAGCATGCTGTATTAACATCATGGCAAATAATTAGCCTTAGGGTGGTGTCACACAGGGGCTTTTCCCCCCACGTTTACAGGTTATCACTACAAATTAAAATCATTCATTTCTAAAGACAGAAGGTGTGACACAAGCGAGTTAATCACTCAGCACAGCAGTGTTTGGGAAAAACATCCAAATTGCTCAATAAAAACGCACTCCAGTATCTCCACACTCTGCAAATCCATTACATATCAGCAGACTCGATCACACAGACTGTTTTTAGCACTTATTCGAAATGATGAGATTAAAAGCAAACGGCGTGAGACCGCCCTTGGTATAGATAAGAGACTCTAGGATGTCTAAATGTCCACTTACATAACACCTGATTGACCAAGTGTTTTACACCATAATGGCCGCACCAATTTTCAAAAATGTCCTATGCAAATTGGAAATATTTCATTGGAAATAACATATTAATTCTGTGTTTTATATTTGTTTATATAGGAACGTATTCAAACTTTGATAGAGCTTTAAATTCCAGCAAAAAGACTATAGATTTTTCATGTTTAATAAAAACTTTTTTCCATGTTTACATTTCGTTCAACTAAGGGGACCCCAATGAATTAGAATAACCAGTCTTCACGGTATGCCTTATAGGTCCAGTGTAACCTTGTCCGTTCTCTTAATTCCAGTCTACACCAGATTAGGGTGCATATCATCATCATCATTTATTTATATAGCGCAACTGATTCCGCAGCGCTGTACAGAGAACTCACATCAGTCCCTGCCCCATAGGAGCTTAGTCACACACACAGACTAGGGTCAATTTTGATAGCAGCCAATTGACCTACCAGTATGTTTTTGGAGTGTGGGAGGAAACCGGAGCACCCGGAGGAAACCCACGCAAACACGGGAAGAAGATACAAACTCCACACAGATAAGGCCATGGTTGGGAATTGAACGCATGACCCCAGCGCTGTGAGGCAGAAGTGCTAACCACTGAGCCACTGTGCTGCCCCATATAAGGACTGATCCAGGTCTCCCATACAACCCTGAGCTTTTCTCCATTGAAGAATATGCCTGGTGACTTCATGATTGGGACATCACCAGAATTGCCCTGCACTGATGGTGTAGAGGAAACTTCCATATTGGACATGCACAGTGTACCAGACTCCAAATTAAGTTGTTTCATGCCAACTTACAGATTTATTGGTTGGGTTATGTACAGATGTACAGCTAAATTTTAAGTGTCAGGATTAGTGCTATTGTTTTTTTTGTGCATTTTCAACTGTACAAACACAATAACAACACCATAAGCATTAGAAATGTGGAAGCCAACATAGATACAACCTGCAGTCACGGAGGGCTGCCAATGGCTGCTCTTTCAGCATCCGTTTGCACATGAAAGCACAGGGCAATAGTTATTTACTTGTCAAATGACCAGTATGTCAGGGGTTAACGGCATAGAACTAATCCAGCTACAAAAGTTAGATACAGCCAATTAGTTATGCTTCCGACTAGACTAGAGGATTCCACATGACCTCCAACTGAAACCCAGGACCCCTCACTGGATTGATTTACCTGCATGTGGTCAGTAGATGACAGGGGACATTAAATAAAGATTTGTCTATCCCTGATATACAGTGACAGGCCAGACTCTACTAGTAATGATATCATACAGTACAGACTGGGGCGGCTGAATGAGAGGCTAAGATTGCAGTAAGGGCAGCATTCTGTCATCGTGATGTCATTTAGGTCAATTCTTTTTAATCACCTCTTTAAAGAACAGATCAGAGTTGTTGTGAACGTCGTACGCCATGAGATTGGTTTGTGTTCCTACTATGAGAGAGTCACAGCCCAGGGAAGGATCCAGCACTCCGGCAGCTAGGCAGCTGACGCTCTGGTTAATGTTCAGTAGAGAGATATCTGTGTCCTGGGCGCTCTGCACTAAGCGGTTTGCAGAAACGCGCTGGCTACGAGCATGGGGGTTATGTATAAAAACCTAGAAGAAAAATAAAGATGCATTATACAAAAATGCAACATATTATGACACATTTTAAACCATTTATCTTATTTGCTAAAGTGGACCTGTCGCCTACACAGATTTGAGGTAGCCATTTTGTGTGTCAAACCCATATTCATGAAAATGGAGCATATCAATTCAAAAGGAGCTAGTAACACCAGTGAAGCATTGTTATATGTCTGAGTAAGTGTCATTTGTTGCTCATAAGGCACAGAGCCTCGTTCTTCATTTCGGTCACTAGTTCCTTGTGAATTTATAGGTTGAATATTACTTCAGCAAACAAAATGGCTGCCTCCTCTGTGTGTCTGACATGATCTTGCTCCAGAAATACTCATGCATATATGACAGAGGTAAAAGAGGTGGATGTAATGGAAGATGATAAAGATATGAAGTGGGTGACATTTTTTATAAATAGACCTGTTGACACAGAGGTTTTCTCTCAGTTTGTTCCTTGTACCTTTCCAGCCTGGGTGGCCGCAGTCAGACATGGGTGTGTCCCATCGTATTTCCCCACTGCCACCATTCGAGGGTTGATTTTGTGGTTCAACTTCAAGGTAAATATTGGAACAAGCATGATGATTATCTACAAAGAAAGAAAATAAATAAATAAAATCAAGGAATTTGTGTAGGACTGCTGGGTAATCGTATAACGTCACTAATTTCAAAGTATGCCCTCATGTCATCCCTCCTCCCAGAGACACCACCACCTATTTCTTACCCAACCTCCTCTTACCTGGCATTCCTCTCACCCATCTAGTCTCACTTCAATATCTCCTAAATGCTGTGGAAAGACTGACCTTACTCTCACTGCTACATATCTTCCGCACCACTGGCTCCCAATATCTTCCAGAATCCAATTCAAATTATTCACCCTCACATACAAAGCCCTCAACACAACCCCTTCCTACATCTCAGATCTCATCTGAAAATACTGTCCTGCACGCGACTTTAGATCTACCATCACGCTTTCTTAGATCTACCTCTGACCTGTGCCTTGCCTCATCTATGATAACCACTGCTCCCTGCAGCAAACAAGACTTTGCCTGTGCCTTAAGCTGGATACACACTACAGAATTTTCCACCAACTTTTTATGCCGATCTATTTTACACCCGATCGATGGTCCGATCGCTCTGTCCATGGACTGCATACACACTAGCCTTGTTTTAGACGATAAAGGGAAGAACGGCCGTCCCGTTAGCGACTTTTTACAGCCATGTTGCTGTGAGCAATGATTGTAATTTTGCACCGTGGATCGGTTGGAAAATTATACACACTACACAACAGAAACGAGATTGGAACAAAGATATTTAACCGTACGACCAACCAAATGAGGCGACAAATGTCCATTTGGGCAGACTTTCGACCATCGTGCCACTACACACACTGACCCGACTTTTGAACGAGCGGTCGTATGTCGGCTGGTTGAGCCGATTATTGGACGAAAACCCTGTAGTGTGTATATGCTAAAATCACATAATTTTGCTCTTTTTTTGTTCCTACATTTTTAACCTCAATAACATTAATTTCAAGTAATTTGCAGTCAATTTTGACCACCTCACAGATCACAATATTATTTTCATACACTTTCGGACAAATACTGCAGCGACCTGGCTGTATGGTAAACGATAGAGCAATGACACAAACACACGGCAGTTCCTAGCACATCTAGGACACACTGGCACACAGCAGTAGCAGAAAAGAAAAATGGGGGTCCGTCCTCCCTCCCACCCACCGTTATGTTGGATTTTAAAAAGAAATCCAAAAATTGCGAGATCCGAGGACGTAACAATGACGTTTTGCCTCATTTTCAAATCCGAAAAAGTGCGAAAGTACCAAGCCGACTCGGTTCGGTACTGGGATCTGCTAAGTTCTTGTACGTTCGGTTCTCAGGTAACCGATCCTGAGCATCTCTAGTAAACATCGGTACACAACCCCATTGCTTTTTTGGGAAGTACCTTCAGGCAGACATTTTGCACAACGATTTGCTACATTTCGTGGAAATGCACCTACTGGCAAAAATAAAATAGCCACTTTAACATACCTGCCTACTATCACTTTGGACCATCACCTTAATTCATAACCACTTTTATTTTTTCCTAAAATATTACTCATTTGAGCCCATTTATATCTTAATTAACTTATTGCAGTAGGGACTGTTTTTATTTCATGTGTCACATTATAACATTGTTAAGTGTAAAGATAAAAATGTATTGTCATATATGAACTGCATTTGATTGGCGCAATAGACGTCCCACTGAAGGTATAAGCTGGCGGCTTGGTTTTGTAAAAAACAAGTTGTTTTGCAAGGCTTCTAAGGCTCTATGACATACATACCAGCTTTATACCTCCCGTCCAGGAGATCCCGGAGGAGAGGTCAGGTGGTAAGTACGGAATGGTCGTAATGCAGAGATTCACGGCATAGCATGACAGGGGGTGGGGCCTGATGACGTGGATTACCGCCACACACTAAGTTTGGAACCCCACTAAGGTGCAGAGTGCGACGTACGCCAGTTTGCATAGTGTATCTTGCGTGAATTCGCTCTGTGCATGCCCAGAAAGTAGGCGCACACATGTGTTAGACTTGTGAGACTCTGACACGTGAGGTGATTTCTGCGGCTAGACATCAATCCGCAGGGAACTCCCTCATCTGCCCAGCTCCTTAGCTAAGAAAGGCCAACAATTCTCTATCCCAAAGTTGCTGCCATTTTCGACGAGCTAAGCCTTACACTTCCCAGTATAAACTGGTTTAATATTGCAACAATAAGCGTATATCCCAAATATGGCATTTATGCCAGGGGCCACAGTATTGCCGTTTCATAAATGACCCTTGTATTTACATTATTCTAACTTCGATGATGCTCTATGTGCATTTGTACAGAGAGACTGGAACCAAAGGAGTCCCTGGATATTGGGATGGAGGTCTTGGAGGATCTGTGAGGTGACTGTCTGCAATCGCATGAGGTGAATAAAGTTGAGAAGCGACCTATGGTATAAGTTTGTGAAACAGCATATGGTTTGTAACGTGTTGTTAATTTATAAATACTGTGCAGGAGTGTGAGGAGTTGATTGAGAATTAACATTTAGAGACGGGCGTTTATTTGTTAATAACCTTGCGGCCTATATGCTTATTGTTCTGGCGGAAGAGGAGTTAAATAAAGTTTATAACTCTTTGGGCTAGATTTACTAAGCTGCGGGTTTGAAAAAGTGGGGATGTTGCCTATGGCAACCAATCAGATTCTAGCTTTCATTTATTTAGTACCTTCTACAAAATGACAGCTAGAATCTGATTGGTTTCTATAGGCAACATCCCCACTTTTTCAAACCCGCAGCTTAGTAAATCTAGCCCTTTGTGTTTGAATAGAGATGGCCTGGCACCCAATATTATTCGCACTGAACCACACACTACACTATTTTCCACCCACATGTTGAACTGTGTTAAACTCCCATGTATTCGTTGGAGGCCCTCTGGTCTAATTTGCCCTTCCACTAGCTAGCTGGGGCAATAAGAAATGCTTGTGCTTACAGATCAGGCTACCAGGAGGACCCTTCTACAGAGGTGTTAAACATCAATTAAAACATTACTTTTATTAAAACGTCATCATCATCATCATCATCATCATTTATTTATATAGCGCCAACATATTCCGTAGCGCTTTATAATTGGGGACAAACACAGTAATAAACAAACTGGGTAAAACAGACAAAGAGGTGAGAGGGCCCAGCTCGCAAGCTTACAATCTATGGGATATAAAGAAAAACATTTAATAGACAATTGTAGTGGAATCGCTTAACACAATTTCAATCTAATGTATCAATTGAAAACATATAGTAAAGAAATTGCTTTGTTCTCTCTAAATTATCAAATTCCTTTCATCCTAAAATGAAACAATTGCTTTAGTAATAAAATGATCTTAAAGTCTTTGAGAGTAGAAACTTCTGAAAATGTTTTCAAAGAATCCTGGAATCCTGACTCTGTACTGCACTCTCTGCCTGACCTCTCCAGTCACCCTCTTTCATATACTGCTAGGCTGTTGTCTTCTGCTGCCTGATCTGCTTTTACCGTGCCTGCCCCCATCCAAGAACTTCCCTGCTTGCTCTCATTTGTCCTCAAATCAGGACTGTCCCAACTAAATAGGGACAGTTGGGAGGTACGTCTAAATCACTGTGGGAAAAATAATGTTAAAGCGGTTGTATCACTGTTTTGTTGGGAAAGATTATATTGTCATATATATATGAACTAACGGCACACAACTGAAAGTAATATCCAGGACCATTTTGCAGTCAGCTATCATTAAAGAATCCCACCCAAAATATAACGCATATTGGATTCTCGGGGACCACATGGTCAATCTGCACAAACAAACAAACCAGCCTCCATTTATTTGTTGTGATAAAGTTGATTAAAATAAAAAGATGACATTGCAGTGGAGCCCCTCCCTTTACAACCAATACCCACCCAAATCAACACAGCTGATAAGATTGTATCATTGCATGTATAGTCTAATGTCTACATACTGTATTTATTTAATTGTACACAATAATATATATATATATATATATATATATATATATATATATATATATATATATATATATAGTTTGTGCATTGATAGTAAAAGTCCAGATTAAATTCTGGCATACTGATAGCTATGGCCTCCCGTCACCATGGCAACGCAATCCCGCAGCATCAAAACGTCACTTCTCCCGACCCCTGTGATTTGTGTTCATATGGTTACATTATATATTTCTAGCTACATAAACACCATCGTATTTTTTTTTTTTTACCTTTCCCTATTTTAGAAATACCTGCTACGAGTAAATCCAGCTCCTTTCTGAAGTACCGCTTTCCACCGTTGTCTCCGCGTCCGTTGTCAATAAAGTTACATGAAAGTTCATTGACGGAGCGCAGCGGAGAACGTAATGAGAGGTCAATTACACAGTAACGAGATCTGATTGGAGGCAGAGAAAGCACAGAGCTGGTGACGGCAAATGCTGGCACTGGGGCATCCTGGGACTTGTAGTTCACAGCAGCTGTACTGGTATACAAGTCAAACCGTGGTCTAGAGCTTGAGATACATGTGTATAATTAATATGCTACATAGTGTTTGCATACATAAATATAAATACACATAAATATACCAACACACACATATATATATATATATATATATATATATATATATATATATATATATATATATGTACACAGTGCTTTTTTTGTAAAAAAAAAAAAGGTGCCCAAACTCACGTCTTATTAATCTTTTATGAAAAAAAATAAAAAATTATATATATATATATATATATATATATTACTTGTGTTTGCTCCTGATGAAGTCTGTTGTACAGACGAAACGCGTTGAGTTACTGCTACTACTACCATCTCCGATCAGATAGGCTTGTCATCTGCTTCTGGATGTGTAAGTTACTACTGTTTTTAATAAACTTGAATTTTTTTGGATACTACATCTGTGTACTTCTGTATATTGAGGTGACCTATGGGATAGCCAAGGGTGGCTGAAGATTGAATACATCCTCACAGCCTACGTGACATCCTGCAGATAAGCCATTAAACTATTGGCTTCTGGTACGCATACATCTTTATTGGTGTGACCTGTTTTTTTACCTTTATGAATGCCATTTGGCCGTGTGTGACTCTCTAGTCTATGAGCTTTATTTATCCATCCTAGATATTGGTGATACCCACTTGGTGGGAAGCTCTGGCTCACTCATTTCTGGTGGTCTAGTTCCTTTTCTGGTTTGGTTCACCTGGCTCCATTGACTTGCCATACTACACTATTGTGCGCCTCCTCTCATTTACTTTTAGATTTTTTCCTGCTACACCGCTTGCTACGGAGGATTGGCAGCCGCCCGCACGGGGGAAGTGTTACATAAGAAGGAACAATTACAAGATTTTGGACTATAATATTCACATACTGGTGTAGTATCTTAGCGCCTTCTGTATCTTATCTGTGATATATATATATATATATATATATATATATATACAGTGCTTTTTTGTAAAAAAAAAAAAGGTGCCCAAACTCACGTCTTATTAATCTTTTATGAAAAAAAATAAAAAATTATATATATATATATATATATATATATGTATATTACACATAAATTTACTCCCTTCCTTGCCCCTCACACACTTGACAATTGTAAAATAAAAATAATAACTCCTACCTCCTCCTGGTTGGCTGGCAAGGCTGCAGTCCAGATGACTGATGGAGTAAACGCAGGATATCTAGAGGGGAGGCCCCATATGTTAATTTAATAAAACAAACATAACAACTGGACATCACTCACCTGTTACACACTGACATGTCCCCTGCTGCGGCTGCCTACCAACTTTTCTCACATATGGCCGCTAGCTATTCTCACCCCTATTCTGCAACCTGTTTTTTTTGTGGCCCTCTCTTTCCACCTCCCTCCTTTTTCTGTAGCCCTCTTTCTGTTCCCTTTCTTTATTCTGTAGCCCTCTTTCTGCTCCCCCTTTATTCTGTAGCCCTCTTTCTGCTCCCCCTTTATTCCGTAGCCCTCTTTCTGCTCCCCCTTTATTCTGTAGCCCTCTTTCTGCCCCCCCTCTATTCTGTAGCCTTCTTTCTGCTCCCCCTCTATTCTGTAGCCTTCTTTCTGCTCCCCCTCTATTCTGTAGCCTTCTTTCTGCTCCCCCTCTATTCTGTAGCCTTCTTTCTGCTCCCCCTTTATTCTGTAGCCTTCTTTCTGCTCCCCCTCTATTCTGTAGCCTTCTTTCTGCTCGCCCTTTGTTTTTCTGTAGCCCTCTTCTACTTTCGCCCCTTCCCCCTTTCTGTAGTCAGTATTACTTACCTTCTTTTCACTCTCCTTAGTTCGATCGCTGCTCCTCCCGCTGCCCTGCTTCCGGCCGACGGAAGCAGGACACACACACACACACACACACACACACACACACACACAGATGCGATGCTGCACTGTAGCAGCACCGCAGAGAAAAAAAAAAAAGTTTCAAAAAAAAGGTGCCGGAACGCCGTTCCCAGCGTTCAATGGGAAAAAAAGCACTGTATATATATATATATATATATATATATATATATATATATATATATAAAATCTTATATCTATAAGGCACCACAAAATTTCCTCAGAGCCGCACATATATATGTCATATTTGCCTACTCTCCCGGAATTCCCAGGAGGCTCCCGGAAGAGTAGGCTAGGCAAAGCTCCCGCATTTGCCGAAATTCACTACAGTGAATGGAGGGCGCGGGGGCTTAATCGCGTTATTAAGCTCCAAGCCCTCCATTCAATGCCGTGATTTTCGGCTTTTTATAGTGGGGGCGGGGCTATGGTGACCACGTCCTCCTCTTACCCCATGCCCGGATCTTAAAAGTTGGCATGTACATTATATATATATATATATATATATATATATATATATTTATTTTGGGAGAGTAGGCAAGTATGACATATCTATGTGCGTCGCTGAGGAAATTTTGTGGTGCCTTATAGATAAAAGATATTATATATATACTATATATATATATATATATATATATATATATATATATATATATTTCTATATATACACATACATACATGCACACAGACAAAGTACTGTAAAACATATGAACCCATCCCACAGTCGTAACTAGGACCAAGCGATAGGTGCCGCCGCCCAGGCAGCAAGGATGAGGAGGGAGCCGTTGCTGTCCCTAGGCATTGGTTTACAGGGGGTACCACAGGAAACTGCAATTGGCAGTATGAGTGATTAACCTTGACTAACCATTGTGCACCTCATTTCCCACAGAAAATGGACATGTCTTGGTACTTTATACCCCTTTTATGTCCCCCATATTCCCTTGGTTAAGGAATGGTGGGTACCAGGGATGGTCAAATAAAAGGTTAAGCTTGTAGTCTCCCTTTCTCCACCCTGGGTTAGTTCGATGCTACAAACACTGCTCTAATAGCAGCTTGCTCCAGAGTTGCGCTAAGTTGCGGCTCTTGACAAAGCTGGTAGCATGGCTACGTATCCAGAGGCCCGCCAGTCTTTACCAGAAAACCACAAACTGGGAAGATGCCATCTGTAATTACATCTCCAGTTTTTAGTTGTTGATATCCATTGAGGCAACCCGTTATCTGCAGACATCATGGAGCCGCCACTGGCAGTGGGTCAGAGATGGAGAAGGGTATCGACTGCCAATGCAGCCACTGGGAGATAAGAGCCTCCAATCGAGGATCCAGTAGAAAGAGCGCCTGTCCTCTACTCAGAGATGAACGTAGAAACAGGAACAGGACTATAAGGCTCTTGATCTTCCCACTTAATATTGCTGTTACTATTAAAGTAATTTTATCGTTTTCAAATAAGCATTGTCTAAGCGATTTGTGTTTCCAAAGCACAAGCAATTTATTTAGCAGATGCAAAATTTAGCAGTTCAATACATAATTATAATACAGTACAGCCGATATCAAAGATACATACATACCGCTGCGCTCGCTTGCGCTGGCTGCGCGAAGACTGGTACCAGCTGACAGTACTTCACTCCAGAATACTGTGGTCAGAGAAGACTGACTTGGCACCAGTTAGAGCAGTATTATATATACTCAGTGTTACAGTGAAAACAATGCAGATGGTGTGGCTTGCTTCTATTGGTCCAGGTATCAGGAAGGTCCAGTGTGCTGCAGGTCATAGGCCATTTCAAAGCAAAATATCCAAAGGTGGGGGTAATCTCTCCAGGGGTTGTGCTCCGACTTTCCTGCCAAGACTCCAGTTTCAACTAGTCTATTAGCATTTTATAGTCAGTATCACTTTAAGTATTTATTCCCTAACATCATGTATGCAATGTGCGATCTCTTCGGCGAAAAAAACGGACAACTGCTGATGAATAGGGGATTAAAATGATACTAAACATGACACCGTTCCTGCAACCTGAACCTCAAATAACACTAAAGTGTACATATAATCATAATACATAAACTAATAATAAACTGAATACTATCTGCTCATAAATCACTGTAGAACGGAACCAATATGAATTATATAAATAACTAAATGTTATAGTGTGAGTGTGTGCATGCAGATTTTACCGTGCGATCGCAATATTAACCAATATACTTTCGTTCATCCAATTATACGACTTTGACATTACCTAGGCTAAATTAATTAATTGATGAGCCAGGAGTAATGCCTATAACATTATGTTTTGTAGGCATGCAAAGGCTCCGTGGGGATGTCTCAGTATACGGAGGCTAGTGGCTCATTTCGCAGATGCTGGCTATGCGAGGCTCACGTGGGGACCAGAGTCTATGTCCCCACAATTTGGGTGGAAGCGGCCATATTCCAGGGACCCGGAACAGGTGAGGAGGAGGTTTTGACTGCGTACGTGGCGAGTAACCACAATGTCTGATTAGTATTGGACAAGAAAGGGAAAAGCCCCAACTATAGGAAACCTCATTAGGAAGATGGGGAAACACAGCAGTGACATGTTAAGGACCCCAATTGGTGGGGGCCCAGAGCTCAATTATTAGTAGGCACCAGAGAGGTTTTTCCCATTGTCTGGGAGTGCCTCCAACATATTGGGAGCAGGTGTAACAACAGAGAGGGGAAGAGCTCCAGAACCACAGCAAAAAACCAGCAGGGGATCCCCACTTTCAGGGGTAGCCCAGAAGTAAGATGCACCCAGCAGACAGTGTTTGGCACCACAGGGTACAAGGAAGTGTGAACGTCTGGAGAGCCCTTTCTTACAGGTATTGCTATGGAGTAGCTATTTTGGAAAGTACCTCCATACCACAGGGGTGGGGTCCCTGAATGGCGCAGCATAGCTATTTGGGAGTGCGGCTGGAGTGCATAATGAAGACCTCATGGCAGAGGAGTTCCTGGATGAGGGGATGGTTGAACCTCACCAAAGGAGTCCCTGGATATTGGGATGGAGGTGTTGGAGGATCTGTGAGGTGACTGTCTGCAATCGCATGAGGTTAATAAAGTTGAGAAGCGACCTATGGTATAAGTTTGTGAAACAGCATATGGTTTGTAACATGTTGTTAATTTATAAATACTGTGCAGGAGTGTGGAGGTGATTGAGAATTAACATTAAGAGACGGGCGTTTATTTGTTAATAACCTTGCGGCCTATATGCTTATTGTTCTGGTGGAAGAGGAGTTAAATAAAGTTTATAACTCTTTGTGTTTGAATAGAGATGGCCTGGCACCCAATATTATTCGCACTGCACCACACACTACACTATTTTCCACCCACATGTTGAACTGTGTTAAACTCCCATGTATTCGTTGGAGGCCCTCTGGTCTAATTTGCCCTTCCACTAGCTAGCTGGGGCAATAAGAAATGCTTGTGCTTACAGATCAGGCTACCAGGAGGACCCTTCTACAGAGGTGTTAAACATCAATTAAAACATTACTTTTATTAAAACGTCATCATCATCATCATTTATTTATATAGCGCCAACATATTCCGTAGCGCTTTATAATTGGGGACAAACACAGTAATAAACAAACTGGGTAAAACAGACAAAGAGGTGAGAGGGCCCAGCTCGCAAGCTTACAATCTATGGGATATAAATAAAAGCATTTAATAGACAATCGTAGTGGAATCGCTTAACACAATATAGATCTAATGTATAAATTGAAAACATATAGTAAAGAAATTGCTTTGTTCTCTCTAAATTATCAAATTCCTTTCATCCTAAAATGAAACAATTGCTTTAGTAATAAAATGATCTTAAAGTCTTTGAGAGTAGAAACTTCTGAACATGTTTTCAAAGAATCCTGGAATTAGGCAAACATTATAAGCCTTTGTATTAAACATGCATGCTATTCAAATATTCCTCAAACCATTTTAGTGGGTCAGCTGATAAAAAAACTCAGCATGTAAATAACGTATCAATGTTTCAAAATTGCCTTAATAAATGTTAGGTTATGCGTCATCGAGGACTAACGCGTTTCTCCGACCACAACTCTCAGCGTTTTCATCAGAGGAAAATTGTGTCGTCGAGCAGATGGGGCAGGGCTTAATGATGCAATTTGCATGGCCACACCCCCAGGACTGAGCAGCAAGATCTCTCCTCCCGAAAGGGAGATCTCAATTGTTGGCAAGTATGGACTACTGGGAAGTGATATTCTATGTGTAGTATAGTAGTGTCAAGAGCATGACATTTCATTCTGCCCTCTATTTCTTTTCTATACTGACTGATGCACGTGTTTACTGACTGTCTGTAAATTTACTGTTGGTTGACATTCCTGGGAGCAGTGTCAAGTACAGAGACCCCAGAAGGGTTGCTGATTTTTGACAATATTTTTTGCTGTCAAACACCAATCTTTCTGATATAATTTATTTAATATGAAAAATCACAGTCTTCTCTTAATTTTTTTTTTACAAAAATGCAGATAATGTTATCCCATAATGAAAGCAATACCAATTCACACTATGAGCCTGATTCATCAAGAAACAGAAAATGAACGTTATGTGCGGTTTTTAAAAAACGCACGGACATCAGGCTTACGAACGTCCATATTCACCAAGGAGCGGATGTAAAGAAACATCTGCTGTTGAATACGGGTCTACGTCCGCTCTGTCCTGACCAGTAAGATACTGCAGGATACATCCAATACATGTGTGGAATATAAAGTCCAAAAAGAACGCACAGAAAAATAACTAATCAATTAATGTCACCTGTTAATAATATATTCATTAATGACAAAACATTAAATAATACAAAAAATGTTTTTCTTTCCATAACAGACATTTATTAGGATGTTATAAATGTCTGCTGTATATACAATGCATTTTTAGAGTTGCTCCTAAATGCAAACACATGTTCTAGCGTGCACGCACAGCCGTCTTCACTAGTAATCGGCACTTACACCAGACTTGTAGCTGGTGCAGGTGATATAACAGAACAACACGTACCTAAGAGATGCCCAAAGCTTGAATCGAGTGCTGCTGCGTCCTTGAGCTTGGCAATGACGCGGCCGCATCACGTGTCATGTGATGCGGCCACCTGTGCGCTGACGCGGCCGCATTGCATGTCGTGATGCAGCCGCCGGTAATAATGAGGTAATATTGCATCCGGGGGGATGAAGGCTGGGCGACTGAGGGGCCCGGGGGGGCGATGCCCCCCTTCCCCCCGGCCCAGCCAGCCCCTGCAAACCTCAGTTCCAGCCGGAAAGAAACCAAGTGCCGAAAAGGGCGTGACCACATTGTGTTGTGGTTGTGGCCAACATGGGGCATTGATACATACATTATAATAAAACATTACATTTATCACGCCCTCCCAGCCACATCCCTCCCCTCACATATTATATTAAAATACTGCGCACACACACACAAGCTACATTTAAAATACGCACACTATAAGTCACACAGACACACTATTAGCCACAGAGACACACTATACTATTAGCCACACAGACACACTATACTATTAGCCACACAGACACACTATACTATTAGCCACACAGACACACTATTAAATGGACGTTGCTACGTTCACTGGCATATGCTCCTGTTCTGCAGAGTGATTTTGCGCAATATACGGCGCGTATCATATTTACGTTCCTTGATGATTCAGGACCTATCTATCTAAACCATCATTTCTGAGACAACCTTGAACATGTCTCCTCATTCTTGACCACAACTGCACTATCAACAGACAACAGCACATAAAAAGGTCAAAAGATAAAAAAAACAGACAAGCACACAAAGTACATCACTCTGTAAAAAAAGTACTTAAAATACAATAATTTTTTTAACAGAACAGGTATGCATTTTAACATAATTTTTTTGACGGTAAAACACAAAACACCCGTGTGCATGTACCTGTAGTCAAGCAGTGCCTCAGTGATGTGTTTAGTTACTAGCTTAGGATGTCAGAAAGTAGAGGACAGAACGGACCCACACACATTGATTTCTTGTTTATTTCTTTAGACATCTGTGCACATTGATTGTGCTGATAAGAGCAACATGATCCTATTCAATATTTTCAATGAGAAAAACAGGTCTCCTTCAGACAGAGTAACGGTTTTGATCACACACAAAAGAGGGCCAGTCCTGATTTTCTCATGTGAAAAGTGTTGTAGCATCATAGAAAAAGAACAGATTGTGACTTGGGTTGACCGTATAAAAGAATGGCCTCATTAGTCCCTATTGTCCAATGAGGAGTGTTGGGTGGTGTGGTAATGTGTAGTTTAGTAGTGTCAGGAGGAGGTTGCTATATTTTGACAGATTTTATTTTTACTAATGGCTAAAACGGACTTGCTTGACTAGGTAAGTTTACTGACGGTTAGCAATCATGGTGCTTGGTGAGTGCCAAATATTCATCATCATCATTTATTTATATAGCGCCACTGATTCCGCAGCGCTGTACAGAGAACTCAATTACATCAGTCCCTGCCCCATTGGAGCTTACAATCTAAATTCCCTAACATACACAGACACTAGGGTCAATTTTGATAGCAGCCAATTAACCTATCCGTATGTTTTTGGATTGTGGGAGGAAATCGGAGCACCCGGAGGAAACCCACGCAAACACGGGGAGAACATACAAACTCCACACAGATAAGGCCATGGTCGGGAATTGAACTAATGACCCCAGCGCTGTGAGGGAGAAGTGCTAACCACTAAGCCACCGTGCTGCCCAAATATTCAGCTATGTTTAGGCAGCATTGTAAGCGCTTAGCCAAGGACAGCTCAAAGTATACTGCAAGTGCAAGTTTAAACAGAAATGCAATAATAAAACTAACATAATAATAATAATAACAAATGTAGATCTGCTGATCAGCTGTTTTGCTACGATGACGGCATGGTCCATTTCATTTCTCACTACTATGTTATCCACATAATCTTTGTTTATTTTCCACTTTCCCCATTCAGTCTTGGATGGTGAGAAACTGTCACAGATTTGCTGGCCCATTAAAGCCACATGATTGAATACACTGTGATCTCAGCGCACTGTGCATACTTTCAGTTTGATGCCTACTGCTTAGTAACAGGCAGCATAATGTGGATGTGTGTTTCCTGACTGCAGAAGGAACCGTGTGCAGAGCAGCGGACACTAGACAGGGAACCGAGTGCAGAGTTGTTTGTTTAGCAAAATACAATGACTCGACAATTGTCTCCACAACAAGGCTGCAGGATTGGGTCATATAGTGGTGTTATCTTTTATTTATTAGCATCCTTGCTGTGACATATCCCCCAACCTTCTCTCCTTCCTTCCACATAGTCCACATTTTGGGCCAGATCTATAAATCTCCATAGATAAACTATACCTGGCTCTGGAAGGTGTCTGGCTCCAAAATGTATAATATTATCCTCACTGTATGTTATTAAATCTTTACTACTTTGTGGTTTTTGCAGCTGTGTATTGTAAGCAGAGTCTGGTGATATATGCAATTCTCTGCTCTGATGAGTCTGCATGCTTTAGGACTACAACAATGCATGCTTTTTGTAACACATGTACGGGATATATTTACTAAACTGCGGGTTTGTAAAAGTGGAGAAGTTGCCTATAGCAACCAATCAGATTCTAGTTGTTATTAATTTAATACATTCTACAAAATGACAGCTAGAATCTGATTGGTTGCTATAGGCAACATCTCCACTTTTTCAAACCCGCTGAGTGTCCCCATTGACTGTCTGAACTGATGGGTTATGAACCAGGGTCTGCAGAGAATTTGGGCCCAGATATGTTTGTAGCTGCTGCAATGGGTGCCATTGTCTGGACCCACTAGTATCTCAGAGCAGGTGCACTGAAGCCAATAAAGGGCCCAATGATGTAGTGTTCAGCCCCTGTTTAATGACCTGTAGAGGCATACCAACATTTGATAGTATTTCCAGGGTCCAATACATTTCCCACAATGCAAACAGAATACTGTACATACCCCTATGCAGTCATAGAGCATTCCACCTCATGTTATCATCACCATTTATTTATATAGCGCCACCTATTTCGCAGCGCTGTCATTCACTTCAGTCCCTGACCCTTTTTATGAATACTATTTTTTCTGAAAATGGTAACTAAACATGGATTATTGGACCTTTTTCCCCTATATTGGTAAGAAAAAAATTTGTAACAAACACGCAAATTTTAAATATGATTTAATTTTCTCTTATAAATATGGTTATTTATTCTTTTATCATCAAGTTTCACAATATCTCCATTCCCTGGGCTCTCTTCCTTCCTCCACCATAGTTACCTGTAATTCCTGATGGTCTAGGTCAGGAGTAGGCATCTTTAAACACTCAAAGAGCCATTTGGACCCATTTTCCGAAGGAAAAAAAACCTCGGGAGAAACAAAACCCTTATAATGTAGCCCCCTCTTGTAGGTCCTATTTTTTATAATGTAGCCCCCTCTTGTAGGTCCCTTTTTTATAATGTAGCCCACCGCTGACACCTTTAATAACATCAGAAGGTATAACCAACAACTACAACCAAATTCCAGTTGTTCTAAATCCCGCCTACTTTTGTGTTGGCCCCACCCACATGAGGCCACTTCAAGATTTTTTTCCAGGGCCACTTTAAGTTCCCAATCCGCCCCTGAATACATGCATTAGTTGACATAATATGGATGGATGTCAGTAATTTATAATTTGCTGTTCTTAAGCAAACATGAGCATGTGGCATGATTATTACTCTGGACGGTTATGGTGTTTTCAGAACGTACAGTATTATAAAATCACTGTGCTTCTGTCTCTTCAACTGACTATGGACAACAACGAACTCTAATAACACAACAGTTACTCCAATATCATCCAGGGCTGTCATAAGACAAACCCTGCAGCCATATCCACCAGGCATTATTTCCTGCAATATCTATTTAGTAGGACCAGGCTTCTCCCAGTACACACATTCCCTTGTCATTGCTGAGCATAAGTGTGGCATGTATCATATGTGTGTTATTTCACGCTGTGCATGCAACCTGTGGCTTTGTCAATGTCAATGACATGTAGAAATTTCATGGTAGAATGTACTTCTATTAGCTCAAAAAATTATCTTTGCTCCACAGTTTTAACAATTATTTTCTTAAGGCAATTAATTGATGAAAAATGTGCATAGTTTTTACATCACTTAATTCAGCGCAGATATCTGCAATAACAAAATCAGTGGAAAAATCGTGAGCAGAACGTACAGTAGGTGGAAACTGCTAGCCAGGAAATTTCTGTCTAGTTACCCCCATGAGCAGTACCCAATATGGGGGTGGGGCTTAATTTGACAGGTATTTAATTCAGTATTGGATGCAGTACTCCCTGCGCCTACAACAGGTGATCTCTGAACCCAAGATCTCAGGTTCAAAAAAAAGAACAGTTTGCAACAGGCTAAATGGATCATGTTGGAAAGTTACTTGTCAATGCTTGTAGGTCTTTTTTTTTTTTTTTTAAATGTGCTGAATGTGTCAGATTATGTCAAGTGTGTGATATGTTTAAAAGTAACAGTTTTTATTACTGTAATAATAACCATTATTGTTATTACTACCATTGTGTTTCATTATATTTAATAATGTTTTTATTATTTATTTGGAGGGAGAGATAACTGTGCTGGATTTTAAAATGGACCTTTAGGTGGAACAATCAGTATTCGTTTGTTTCTGTGTCGTAGAAGCATGTGAGATAAAAGCAGTGCACTCATCCAATCTATCAGTGGAAAATGTAATACAGATTTTGGAATCAGTCTGTTTTTTTTTTGTCTTCAGGAGATCCCTAGATAACGTTTCCAGAAAAGACAGTTAATGAATGGCACCTAGCTCTCTGAATGCTGGAATTTGTCCAGCCCTTGTTTGTGGGTTACTGGCCGTGTGCAGACATTAGACTCTTGGCTCATTCACTGCAAGAGCCGTGTGCACAGACTCGCACTCCCCTAATCGCATTCAGTTTGTTCTAGAGGCGATTACTTGGCTCACACTGGTTAAACAAACAACACCAAAACCATCTCCATGACTTTTGCATTTTAAGTTGTTTACCAGTACTTCCCAAAAGTTATCTATTATGTTTCTCTAAAGATTATAGGATGACACATATAAATCATAGCACGCTCATACATTATTTCTGCCACTTGTACAGAAAGCTGAGGATGTACAATAACAATTTTGCAATGGTTTGCAAGATGTTTTAAGGAACTTGTGAACTAAAAAAAAAGTATGGGGTTGAATTTATAAAAGGTGTTTGCTTGCTTTTTATGAAAAGGAAAAACATGAAACATTTTCTATGGGGCCGATTCAATTCTGCCGTGAATAACGAGGTGTTAGCAGTTTTACCGTTAATACGGTAAAACTGTGCATAATTACCCTTAATACAGTAACTTCAACGCTGGATTTTTACTCGTCTGAGCTGCAAGATGAAATCCAGGTTAAAATTACCGTAATAACGGTAATACTGCTAACGCCGCGTTATTCGCAGCAGAATTGAATCGGCCCCTATGTGTTTGTATGGATTTGTCTCAAAAAACAAGTTTAGCGTTAACATTTAGCAGTTTTTAAAATCTCTCATGAAAACGCATTTTTAAAGCTTAATTTCTAATGTTCAATAGAAATGTATAAATGTTAGATTCACAATCATGATTATCCTGGCAAATCGTAATTATTAGAAAGTGGAAGCGTTTTGGAACAATAGCAACTCATTAGAGCGGGGGTTAACGACTGCTAAAATGCATGATGCGTAAAAGTCTCCAACGCTCTGCTGATTCCATAACTAAAGAGTTCCGAACTTCCACTGGCATTAATATAAGCACAAAAACTGTGCAGTGGGAGCTTAATGGAATGGATTTCCATGGCCGAGCAGCTGCATGTAAGCCTCACATCACCAAGACCATTGCCAAGCATCGGATGGAGTGGTGTAAAGCACACTGACACTGGTCTGTGGAGCAGTGGAAGCATGTTCTGTGGAGTGATGAATCAAGCTTCTCTGTTTGGCAGCCAGATGGGCAAGTCTGGGTTTGGGGCTGTTTTTCAGGGTTTGGACTAGGCCTCTTATCTCCAGTGAAGGGCAATCTTAGTGCTTCAGCATACCAAGTAATTTTTGACAATGCTATGCTTCCAACTTGTGACACAGTTTGGGGAAGGCCACTTTCTATTCCAACATGACTGTGCCCCAGTGCACAAATCTAGGACTACAAAGACATGGTTTGATGAGTTTGGTGTGGAAGAACTTGACTGGACCGCACAGAGCCCTGACCTCAACCCCATCGAACACCTTTGGGATGATCTGGAATGGAGATTGTGAGCCAGGTCTTCTCATCAAATATCAGTGCCTGACCTCATAAATGCTCTACAGAATGAATGGGCACAAATTGCCACAGAAACACTTCAACATCTTGTGGAAAGTCTTCCTAGAAGAGTAAAAGCTGCTCTCGCTGTAAAAGTGAGACAAACTCCATATTAAAGTATATGTATTTGAATACAATGCCATTACAGTTCCTGTTGGTGTAATGGTCAAGCGTCCGAATACTTTTGTCCATATAGTGTACATGAGGCTCCACCAGAGTGGTCAATACAACATGGGTGGGTGTAACAGAGGATTGAGGAGCTATGGGTGCAGAGGATAAGCGCTGTCTCCTGCAATTAGAATAGGCAATTTGTTCGGACAAGGGAGCAATGTGGTGTTACATCCTATCCTAAATCCGCATGTTAATATGCATGTTTATAAAGCATCACACAATGTGCAGGTTTTTTTTTAATCCAACCAAAAATGGAGTGTAGAGCACACTATTCGTACAGGTACTTAACATGTTGTGACTGAGAGGATAAAATATTTACAGTTATTTACCAAAGAAATAAAATTACAAAAATAATTGGAGCAGTGGTTTGCAATATAAATGAACATTATTTTAAGTGCCGAATGTTGCCTACACTGTATGTTTAAGCAGCATGAAAAAGCAAACAAGTCTCTGCCTGGTACTCTGTCGTTTGGCACAGCTGGCATAAAGGATTTTATATGACATATTAAATACCCTTTACTGCTACCTGTGCTTAAGTGTACTGGGACTACTGATGAGATGACTTTTCTGGTTGTGTTTTCTTTGTGAACATCACCATCACTTCTAAATCAGACTAATTGTCAAAAGGTAAACCTTTAATTCCTTACATGGAGCAATGTTATTGGGCTGTCTGGGACGTTCGTGCTGCAACAGCTACTGTGGTCTGGAATGAGCCAGATGCACAGAAATGTAACGCAGCCAGCAATTTAGTCAGCATTTGCTATTGCTGTGCAGATGTCTAGCATAGGCTCAAGGTCACAATGCAGAATGCATAGAGCTTCCAGGATGACCTGAGGTCATACTTGGCAACAATTTCAATCCCGCTGCAAGAGGGCCATTAGTTCTCTTGCAGCTAAGGCCGTTTTCTCTGGAAATAGTGCGGATATCAGATCAGTGCCTATATGACACATGAACACAAAGAACAGAAGAAATATGTTACTACATGTATGTTGGTAATGCAAACCTCATGTGATAAATTAGCAAAACATGCATGGAACTTATGTTGTAGACCCCCCCCCCCCCATTTCTCTATGTCTAGTGTGTTTATAACGTGTCACATATATGTATGCATACCTGCAGCATGTATGATACATTTACAAAAGTTAGGAGTAGTTAGGTAGTTGTGATTCCATTGCAAGTACAATGATACGGTGGATTTAAATAAATAATGGAGCTGGAGTGTCAAAGAATAGTCCTGCTATAATGAACATGTTGGCATACCCAGCTACTAATAACTTACCTGTCGCAGTCCAGGAAAAGCTTGTTCCATATTTTCTATGAAAAAAGTAGACAATAAAGTGCATTACACAGATGTGTGATAATGATATGACAGTGTATAATGTGTGCTTACAGAGTCAGTAATAAAATGCACTAATTGCAGTATCCAAGAGAATCCCAATGGTATTCCTCTTATGGTTATTTAAGAAAATATATTTCTCTTATTGTGTGCTGGCATTGTCGGTAATACAATACCCTGATGTGTCTTATTGATAAAATAAAATAGTCATTAATTACAAACACCCCCACAGTTGCCACCTTACCACATATGGGTTCATCGTAATCTTCCTCCTCTTTGGCACGATGGTTGTAAAGTTTAAAAGTAAGAAAAGGGAACAGACACCTATCATATAGACACTACTCAAATTAATGAAGCATTATTAGCAAGATAGGGCAATCCGCAATCAGCCAATCAGAGAGCAGCCAATGCTGATGAGCATTATCAGCATCCTCATTAATGCATATTTTGAACCAGCACCCCAAGAGACAGGGCCATCTTTGTCAATGGGCATGCTGGGCAATTGTCAGGGGCCTTACAGACAGGGCCCTGAGTCCTGGAAGAAAGAAAGGAAAAAAAACTTATCTCTTTGTGGCGGCGATCCAGCTCAGGCAATAGAAAGGTAAGTGAAGGGGGAGAGTGAAATAGGGGAGGAAGAAGGGGAGCGAAAGCAGCATAATGGAGGGCACAGTGTGAAACAGTAGACAGATGAAGGGGAGAGAAAGCAGCATAATGGAGGGCACAGTGTGAAACAGGGGAGACCTGAAGGGGAGCAGCATGTTTTTTTAATGATTACAAACACTGTGTTTGTGTAGGTAGGGGCCCCAGTGTACTGCTTTCCCCGGGGGCCCATAATGCTGTTAAGATGGCCCTACCAAGAGATACACCTACAGACAGGCATATATGTGTCTTTCCCCAGGTGTGACTCCCCTTCCCCCTCCCCCAGGTATGCCTCTCTAAGCATAAAGATTGTACATGTAAGGTGCAACCACATCTGCATACGGCAACAAGTGTTAGTACTTTTTATGCACATGCGTAGTATGGAAATGAGGACCATTTGCTTTTTATGCACTCAGGCCCCCTGAGTAGTTAAGTCACTGGTGTATCTGGTTAAATAATTTGCAATACTTTGCTGGATTTAATATAGCACTTTTTTAAATAACAGGCTGGAGATACACAGACGCTTTAGAACACTGCCAGAAAAGTGGTATTCTAAAGGTTCTAAAGGTATATGTTTTCCAAATCTCCTTGCTGGAGCACAGGTGTATTCATTACTGATTGACACATTGTAACAGGTGCTATAATTATTTCCCTTGTCACCTGGAAAACATGCACTGTTAGTGCTCTCTGAGGACTGGGTTTGGGAAACCGTGATCTAGAGCAGTGTTTCTCAAACCCAGTCCTTAGGACCCCTAACAGTGCATGTTTTCCAGGTGACAAGTGAAATAATGATACCACCTGTGAATCTGTTACAATGTTTCAGTAATGAATACACCATCTTAACAACATTATGGGCCCCTAGATATAGATATAAATATAGATATATAGATGTATACAGATATAGATATAGATAGATAGAGATAGAGATAGAGATAGATAGATGTACTTTCTCAGTGACCATTGTAGGTTTTTTTTGCAGGTTTTTTCTTTTAGCAGGATTATTTATTCTCATTAAGAGCCGTGCCTATTGGGCCCCCTTGCCCGTGGGGCCCCCGGGCAGCTGCCCATCGTGCCCAATGGAAAAGATGGCCCTGCACCTGTGCTAAAGCAAGGAGATATGGAAAACATGCATTGTTAGGGGTCCTGACGACCAGGTTTAAGAAACACTGTTCTAGAGTGAACCACAAGAGATCACAGTTCTGAAATACAAACTGCTTTACTTCCATCTGATTCATGCACAAATAATTGGTTTAAATATTATGGCAAAGGTTTGTCAAGCAAATTGGCAAATTATAGAGGAGAATAATACAGTAATGATGCAAAGAGATTATGATTTATTGAATAGATTTCACACAGCACGCACCAAGGTGTAATATCTGATTGTGCAATCACTGCTGCACACATCACGTCCTTGTTTATATACTTTGTTTTTTCACATGTGGCCGGCTGTGTGTCACGTGGGTGTGGGTGTGTCTGTGCACTTGTCTGTTTTGCACTCAGCACAGACTCTAGTGTGTATAAAAGAGCATCAGTAGCGATCACTTCATTCATACAGCATCATCAAGAGATCTTTAGAGCAATCATCAGTCAGAGTTATAACAGCGGCCATGGATCCTCAAGATTGCAACTGCGCGACAGGTATGCAGGGTTTATAGGGTGGTTATATGAGGGGGATGTTAGATAGTCTAACTCTTTATATACAGGGCATTGGGAATAATGGTAGTGTTAAATATTCTAAAGCAAAAATGCTATTGATGTGATCTAGAATAGTCGGTGCATTATCTGAAAGCTTGCTCTGTGTTTTTCTTACACGTTACCTGTGTGCTATGTTATATAGGTGCTGACTGCTCCTGTAAAGGGAACTGCAAGTGTAAGAACTGCAAGTGCAAATCGTGCAAGAAAAGTAAGTTATTGCAGATGGCTCCTTATGGTGAAATGTTTTTGCAAAATGCTGCAGTGAGGTAGTTTGCTAATTGGGATATCTTGTGATAAAATATTTAAAATTGTTTACCTTGTTGTAGTTCACCTGCTTAAGGCAGTATCAGATGATGGTTCTGATAGTAATTATTTTTTTTTTTTTATGACCAGGAAGCTGGTGCTATGCTTTTCCATTCTCACGTTCCTGCCAGATCTTCTCAAACACTGTAGTGTTCTGCTCTAAAAATAATGGCATTCCTGACACACTAATGACACTTTAGAATTAACTGCATATGAACTAAATTGCAACCCAGTATGCATATTTCATGTGTGACTGGCTTTATATGGATAATCTGTTGCAATATAAATTGTTTAACCACTTTTGGGACAGTGTATGATGTTTGAGTCCCCCCTCCCCCACCTCACTTATGTTGAGACAAATACAACAATCTATATTTTGATATGCTGTTAATGAATAGACAACAAACCACTTTAACTAAATCCCTGTTTAACCCCTGAGAGCAAGCAGGTAGACTTGTAATTGCTGGAGAGTGATAGGTTGGTTACACCGACTTTGTGCACCCAATCATTTTCAGGAAGAAGTATTGTCAGTGTGCTCACGTTGTAACTACTGCAATCTGTGTAGGCATTGACCTCTTATTTTGGTACCTCTGCCACTCCGTGTTGGTGTAAATTGTGGGTCAGACTGGAATGCTGGAACATCTTGCAGCACTACGTCTCACCTCTGTGCTGACTTGCAGTTTATACAGTGTGTGAAGACCAGAGGCATGCTCGCTTGATTTTTGGCTTGCTCTTCTTGCATTCCACACAGAATGCCAATCTGACAGTACTTTTCTGATTAAACCTTTAGTACGTGCTGAGATCGTCTTCCCTAACAGATTGTACATGATCTAGGAAATAGTATATTGGACTGTGTACCAAAGTTAAGAATCCTTAGTTTAGCGCAGATGACAATATCAGCCTTCTCGATCTTCCATTCATGAGCATGTTGTGATTCTTCTTAATGGCCGGTAGCTGGATGTATGGAACCTGACTAATCTACCTGAGCTCCTGTTACTTGCTGGAGGGAATGAATGATCTTCTTCTAACTGTCCGCCTCCTCTCCTGCAGGCTGCTGCTCCTGTTGCCCAGCAGACTGCAGTAAATGCAGCCAAGGATGTCGGTGTGAACAGGGATGTGAGAAATGCAGCTGCTGCAAGTGATCTGCTACAAAGCTACAACTTCACCTGTTCTAAAATATTGTTACTTCTTGTTGGATCTGCAGTATATGTGTAAAAAGTATGGACAAACATGTAACTTTGTGTTATTTTGTTAATAAAGAATTGTAAACTACTTCTTGTTTGTTGGCTTTGCCCCCCCCCCCCCCCCCCCCCCCCCCCCCCCCCTATATTCCAGATAAGTATACATCAGCATATTGGTGGTTAGCAACGCAGTAAGATGCAGAAAATCAGGATGATTGTCTCTATACGATAACCCTTAATGCTTTAGTCTTGAAAATGTTGCCCAAAAAATAGTCTTGTGACAACTTTGGTTCTTTCTTCCCATTCTTCATATTGGAAGGTAAACTTTTACTAAATGGCTATATAAAAAAAAAAAAAAATATATTCTTTCTAATCCTAGTACTCGGGAAGTGTTACCTGACCTCTATATGAAAACTGGCCTAACAAATGTACAGTGACTACAACTGGGATATGGAAGAGTCCTGACCAATGGTCACTGGATACCCATGTGACTCAGAATCTGCTAGGCCAAGCTAAACCCAACCATGTTTTTGTTGGGAATCCAATTAAACCATAGCTAAGAGTCTGTTCATACTTTTTGAATTATGGAGAAACAAATTTTGGGGGAGAGGGGCCTGTCCTGGGAGAGAACTGGGACGTATAGGAGCCCTAAGCTGACTGACTTGCATGTAACATTTGACTAGCTGTGTGGCCTTTCTAAAGGCAATCTGTATATCTGAAGAAGGCTCCCAAGCTTGCTTTATCCTATGTATTACAGAAATAGTCCCATTTAGTAATCATGGATTGTTTAACCCCTTTGCTGGTTAGTACCCACACAACCTAAACACAGTTAAAATGGTGACATTCCAAATGAATTTTACTGTTCAGAAGCTTTAGAAAACCTACCTCATAGACTTATAGAAAATATAAGAATAAAATTTTGAAAATGGATGTTTACGATGGTGCATAACCGAAGAACTATATTAATGTAGACTGTGAAATGTTATTGAACAATACAGATTTTTTTTCTGAACTTTGACTATTTGATACATTTTATTTAAATGACTTCTTTTGCATACCAGGATTCTGATTCACTAAGAGCATATCTGGCGATGTAATATGATGGTATAATACACCCAATTACTCATTGTGTGCCCAGCACTGGACTAGCTGCCACAGAACGCAGCAACGATAAATTCATCTTTGAGAGCAAAATACTTACCACAGTCTACAATTTTAGGGTGGGACCAGAACAGCGAAGGAGCGTGTGCATCTCTCCGGTACATAGGTTTTTTTTTTTTTATCCCGCTGTATCTCTTGCTCCAACTACTAGTCTGGTGTAACTGCTGATTACGAGTGGTGGTGTATGTATCCAAACACATGTTCTAGCAATCAGGAGCATCTGTAGACATGTATTGTGTACGGTAGAGACTCATAACCTCCTAATACATGTATTTTATTGAGGGAGGAAAAAAAACAGTATTTTTATTCCCCCCCCTTCCCCCCCCCCCCCCCCCCAGCCCCAAACACGCACATAACATGTTCAGTATGCATCCATTAATGAATCAGGCCCCATGTTTTTATAATGAAAAATATAAACTACATATTCGAGACTGAAGACAATGGCCATGGTCAACTTGTTTCCATGCCTGATATTTTTGTCAAATGTGGGATATTCTGCCCATGAAATGCCAGGTTCTTGTATGTAGCTGATATTCTGTTTCTGGAGAAATTATGGTTTCTGTGTAAAAGTATAGTGTTTTTGTATAGAATTTGTTTAAGTCAAACTAAGATGTATGCTGCATTATAGTACACTTCCAAAAATATATTACTGGTACAAAATGTATGTAGGTAAATATAAGTAACTAAAGTTAGTTTTGTGACCATAGGCATTATTATCAAGCATCAATTGTTTAAAAGCACATATTTTATGAGATTTTGCAGACAGGATTTAAAACTACAATTTTATTAAAGGCAAAACCTGGTATATAGGGTTGGAAGAAATATATTTTCCATCCCAACATGCAGTGATTTACATTTTAATAAATCAAAAAGTAGCAGTGGTCAGTCTAGCCTCCCTGCTATCTGCAGTGATGTGTGAAAGTGCAACATACATGACAATCATCCCCCTCACACGCCCCATACACGTCAATCAGCCTCGCCACATGCCTCATACACGACAATCAAACCTCCACACATTCCAACAGATATCCCCAAATGCCATCAGCCACATCTCACATGCCCCTTAATTACCTGTCACACAGACACTGGACCCCACGCAGAGGAAGGAGGGAGAGCAGACTACACACTCTCCTCCCTGATTGGATGTCAGTGATAACATGACCTCCCTGCGTTATGTAGAGCAGGTTGCTGTCAGATGCGCTGAGGCTCCTGGCTGGCTGGGTGATACTCTGTGGCTGTCAGCAGTGCTCTGGGTGCTGACAGCCACAGATTATCACCCAGCCAGCCAGGAGCCTCAATTTCAAAGTCCGAGAGCCGCAGGTTGGCCTCCCCTGTACTACATCACCTCCTTTGCCTGTTGGAAAGAAGGCACATTGTTGCATTTAAAAAAATAATCAGCAACTATTACAGCAGGGGCGAGCTGGGCCGGGGGGCATCGGCCCCCCGGGCCGCTCACAATCACGGCTGTTAGGGCCGGCCGCCCCCCTGGAAGTAATATAAATGTGATGCGGCCGCGTCATTGATGACGCTGCCGCATCACGTGTCATGTGATGCGGCCACCTGTGCGGCGTGTGCCCCCCGGGCTGACGTCAGTCAGCCCGCGCCTGATTACAGCAGCTCATACTTACACTTCCTAAAATTACAAGAAAAACAAAAAATATTTGCTTGCAAGTATACCAAGTATCTTATATTAACTGTAACATGCTAACCCATATCTGGTGCCAAGGCTGATATACAGAGCCATACCCAATGCCAAGTATACTGTGTAGAACGCATACTAAGGCATCCTCTACAAAACTGTGTGCCTGTGAACTCGCATGACATAATTATTCTGCAAACCGTGCTCTTCATTAGAAAATGTTTTATAATTCTGGCTGGTTGATTGGGTAAATTATGTTTAAAATAAAATATTTCTATATCTTTAATCAGATAGAGACCGATTTTGGTGGTGGATGCCATCATCAGGCATGTACTACTACACTGTCAAACAGATTTTTTTAAAAAATCTTTTATATACAACAGAAGGTTGATTACTTATGTATGTTACTGAAGGGATGCAGTCAATCTGTCGGCAATGAACATGTTGTTGCCCTTCTGCTCCATGGCAGGTTTCTGTCCTCCCTGAGCCCGCCTTAGGACACCTGCGTTACGGTTTGACAGGTGTACCGCCCCAGTCTAACTCCCCACCTGCCACTGCCCTCGGAGTTTGACTGTCAACACCATAATGTGTGTTCAGTGCTGAGGACATGGTAAATCCCCATGTTATAAATAGAACTAGCGGCTGTAATAAGCGCCGGGAGTCCGTCAGTGAAGGACTGGTACTATTTTATCGTCCTCCTCCTCCACTGGATGTGGTTTTTGTTGATTTTTTTTTGCCAAGACCGGATCTGTGGATTGTTGTTATGACTTTTTTTATTGCAAGCTGGATAACCTTGGATTTTTTTTGTGGACGTGGTTTTAATTTTTTAACACAAGCTTTGAATATTTATTTTTTGGGGCAGACAAGCAAGGGTCCTTGGATTACAGATGAAACTTCTTAATGTAGGTGAGTACTACAGAGAGGGGGGAGGGTAAAGAATCGCCCACAGACAATGATCTGGGGAAATTTTCTAGGCGCTAAGGGTTAGTAAATCAAAATATAATAATAATCACGATTTGGTATACTGTAGTTCTATGTGGTTCATCTATAGTTCAAGGAAATCATCCCAAAATAACTTCACTCAATCAATACTGGGTATGTGAAAGCAATGCAAGCTAATAGTATAAAATTAGCAAAATCTAAATTATAAACTTAATCTGGAGAGAAAATATAGCCGCCCCTTTTAGAATTAACGTGTACTAATCCAATAACAAAAAAGAAAATAATAAAGGAAAATGGGCTCTTATTTTCTATCCTGTCCTAAGGATCAACCAACCAAATTGTAATTAATAATTTGGTATTAATTACAATTTAGTTGGTTGATCCTTAGGACACGATAGAAAATAATAGCCCATTTTCCTTTATTATCTTATTGAGTACTATAGAGTTTTTTTTTTTTTTTTTTAACTATTTATTTTGAAAAATAACAATGATGTACAGATAAGAATCAACAATTAGTACATTTGCAGGAATAGAAACAAAAACAGAACAATACATATCATGGGCATATGTCAATGGAGCTGAAAATATTTGAGTAGCAAAAATCAATGACGAGAACAGGTTGTCATTAAACAGACAGGTAAGTATACAATTGTTATCCAGAATACTCAAGATACTATAACATTTTATAACAATATAGGGGGGAGGGGGGGGCAGGGTCCCCGAGAAAAGAAAGAAAAATAGAATACACTTCCCTTTATCCTCACATTTCCTTACCCTTATCCTTCCCTTACCCTTATCCTTCCCTTTCCCTTTTTAAGAAGAGAAACATATAAAAAAGGGGCAATAAAAGTTTCGAAGGAGATTACTACCTAGATACTCTGGGAGGGGAGACAGCATCATATAGAGGTTTTTTTTTAAAACTTATTTCATATAAAGTAATATTTGCAAGGTGTGTGTGTTTTTATTTAAGTTATTTCTTAGTGCATACAGGTCCCAGGTTGTAGTTCCCCATGTGCCAGCATGCCCTGGCAGCCATGGGTATGCTGGTGCTTTCTGGGACCTGTAGTGCACCAGGGACAGAGTGGTGTTTTTAATATAAAATCTTTGTTACTACCCCACACCCAGCACCCAGGGGTGTAGTAAGAGATCTGGTGCTTTCAGCAGGGGCTGGGCACACCTAGGGATGGGAAGGGGGCGGTCCACTTTTAGTTTTGCAGACCCCATCTCCTTAGGGAAACCAGCCCCGTGTTGACCAGCCTGGGGTTGGTTGTCATTACGGCAGGGGTACTAGTGTTGGTTAAGCTGTTGTGGTGGGGGGGGGGCACCCTTTTTTTTCTATACTGTGTTCAGTTGTATGTCTTTTTTTTTTTTTTTTCCATAATTTATTAATTATGTTCTGTGTGTATTTAATGCATTGTGCTTACTGTGTGTATGTACGGTATTGTTTACTGTATTGCTGGCGGGTGTATACCGGCAGGTGTATTTACTGTATTGTGCCGGCGGGTGTATCTGCTATATTATTACCTGTGTGTATGTACTGTATTGTAGTTTTAATGTTGACCATGTAGATATAATGAACATGTCATCATGTTCATTGTCGGCACATTGTACCCAACCCGTTACGTAACATTTTCACCTGTTCCAATTTATCTCAAGAACATTTACAATGTAATAAAAAGTGGATGCATATCCATATTTTCTTTGTGTTTGCATTGTCTATGCTTATAATAGTTCAGTCATATCCATATTTAAAATCCTTTGCTGTTTATGTTTTTTTTAGCTTGGTGGCTAGAAGGGCAAACTGAGGATTTCTTGAGGGAGTTTCCTGGCACATATGAGACATATCGGGCAATAAAGCAGAAACAATAGCAATGTTCTCCATCGCCTTTGCATTGTAAAGACTGCTATCCTGCAAAGAATGACACAAGGACGATTCACTAAAGCACGATTATTGGTGGGTGTTTCAGATGGTGAAAGGACTTTATCCCGCTTTTCTAACCAAGGACACCTCCATATATTTTGCTAGGGTGGTATGCCTGTGCCTACTGGTCATGTGAAAACTTCTTATCAGTAGTGAACAATAGAAAGTCTGTTAAAAATCATGTTTATACCTTATATATAAGTAATTTTCGGACCCTTGCTTTTTGGTTAATAAAATAATAAAAGCTAGGTAACTGCAACATAACCTCGCTTCAGCTCGGACTACTGCAGGGGTGCCGAGTACCTCTTTGTTATTCCAGTTTGTTACTTCTTGCTTTTAATTTATAGAAAGACGGGGCCCTTGAAGGATCAGTGACTAAACATATTTAGTGGGACATCTTATTTGCAACTAAATATCTATTTTATTTCACTTTTTGTATTATACTTACTCTTTGTATCATATTCTTCACAGAATAAACAATACACTTGTTTGACAGCCTTAGTGTCATGTGTTATTAATCCACTGTAACCCGAACCTGCAATTTCCACTGGGATCAAGAACCCAGGGTCTGCTAATCACAACTGCATCAGTAAAAAAAGAGATGGACATTGTCATTTACCAGTCCAGCGAGAGAAACTATATCTCCCACAAGGCTACTGTGAAAGGGGGCAAAGGCTAACAAGTCCGTGTTTAGAAATTGACAAACCCCAGAGCAGAGGGCATATGGAGAGAGACTAAGCTGTGTGACAAGTCCAGAGAAGGTGACCCTAAGCAGAAGGGCAACGAACTGGTGGTCTGAACAGAGAGAACAGACAGTCTTGAGGGATATCAGAGCAGAGGGGAGTGGGTAACAGAATCTGCTGGGAAGTCACAGCTTGAAGCTGAAGAAGGACATTTGCAAGTCAGCCATTTTGGAGGGAATCAAGTCTAGCTCTTGGGACCCACACTGGTGCAGATAAGTAACTGTGGTTAATTTACCTAGCTGGCTAATTGAAGTGAGGTTTGGACTATATCTGTCCACAAGGGCTGAAAAGTCAGGGATAGATGGGTGGGCAGGTAAATGTGCACCAATTGATGAGGCTGAAGTTAGCTGGGGGAGGAAATCCAGAAGGACAAGCTGTCGTGCTTCCTCCCCTAACCAGAGAACTTCACCCTTTTCATGGTTTATCTCTGAGCTGAAGCCTCAGAATATTCGCAGATCCGATTTTCAATGCAACACGCGTTGGCCATGTCTCACAAGAGGACCGTGACATCTTCAGTGTAGGCCGCTACCTTCCAGGGAACATCCACAGCTAGCTACACTCACCTCACTGTACCAGTCTCAATCCTCCTGATGAAAGGGTTAATTGCAAATACTTAGAGGAGGGGGGCTCAAGGGACAACTTTGACTCCAGATGACACTCCAAAAGTAGGGCCTACCCAACCATTCACAAGAGGGAAGCTCTCGTCCTGCCGATAAATGGTACGTAGCCAGTCAATCACCCCCACTGGCAGACCATACCTCTCAAGAAGTGCCCACGGGTATTCATGATTGACACAATTAAATGCCTTAGATTGATCCAGCGCCACAGGTACTTTCCCCAGTTCTCAGCCCTGCACCTTCCAACAGCCTCCAGGACACCAAAGACAGCATTAAAGATGCTTTGAGCCTTCACCGCACTGTGCTGAGAAGGGGAGAGTAGCGTGTCTGAAATCCTTATTTTTTTGAGCACGGTTTGCATGCATTTAAAGTTTGCATTCATTTCTTGACAGTAAAGGGTGTGTGGGTGGTATTATAGATTGGTAGAGGGGTTGTTGTAATGCAGAGTCTTGTGTTCGGGGATGTCTGTCATGGTTCTTGGCTGCATATGGTTATATTATTTGTGAAGTGAGGCAGTAGTTTTTGTGGAGGGATTGAAGTAGAATTGAGTGTTATGATGGGAAGTTTCGTTCCTATTGGTCCTTTTTACCCTTTGATGTTGTATATAGTCTATTTTATTTTGAACAAAGTGATATGGGATTTATTTTTGTTGCAATTTTTAATAAAAATATCACCTCTTGCAAAACTACAGTTACTGATTCCAAATGATAAAAATTGGTGACTTTGCCCAGTTTGCCAGCTGATTTCATGCCCAAAACCTTGTTGGGCCTGGCTAAATACTATTACAATTTGTGTAAGGGACACCATTAAGTGTTAATCTGATGGGAAATCAGTGATACAACTTGATATTTAAAAATAAAGTTTTCTGAATAAAAAGTTATCCTTAGCCTAGTCACCAAGTGTTTGTTTAATCAGCATTTGAGCTTATACGACAATGTGATCCTTCTGGTGTTAATATAAAGTTGTGGAACTACAGGTCCCAGGATACAATTAAGCAAGGATACAAGCTGAGGATCTTACAGTTGTTGTTACAATAGTAAAGTTGGCATACTGTGACTGTTGTACTTTACTGCAAGTGATTGAAAGACCCCTAAAAGCTGCAAACTGGACACATGGTGCTTCCATGCCATGCTGGCATCCATATAGAAGGGCAGGGTTGCCCCCAGGGCTGTACGAGGGTAGAGGTGTAGGGGACCCGGAGCGACTTCATTGACCCGCCCCCTTTTTATTTTTTTTCCCTCTTGCTTGTAGATGCGGTAACTCCCAGTACACTGATATCTGCAGAGGAACGGATATCTAGAGTAGAGATGCTCAGACTCGGTTTTCTGAAAATCAAGCCCACCCGAACTCTTTGGTCTACTAGCTCTGTGGTCAAAATGTTGTCCACAAGCAATACTGATTCAAGTGTGGTTAGTTCTACACAAAGTTGGAACCTGGGTACATTGCCTAAGGCTCTATGTTGGGACTTTCATTGCAAAAGCCACCTGCAGTAAATCAGTCCGTCATGTCATTATAATGTAAGATATCTCATGTTGCCAGATGCAGGTAATAAATCCCTCTTTTAAACAACCCTGGTAAGTACAGACCACTCTTCCCAGTCTCCTCAGTATTTGCATATTTGGGTCTTACTGTAAAGCAGATGGAAGCTAGGCTATTAATATTATTTATTTATAAGGCGTCACAAGGTCTCCGCAGTGCCGAACACAGTACAAACAATGCACAGAACAAGGAATAACAGTACAGTACAATAAATGAGTAATACCAAGACTTCAGAGGCTCCAGGGAAAGAAAAAATATTGAAGTTGGAGCAGAAGAGAAGGTAGAGAGACAGGAGGGAGATGGGCCCTGATCATAAGAGCTTACATCCTAAAGGGAGAGGACAAACGGATGGAGTGTGGGAGGTCATTCCAGTGCAGGGGGGCAGCTGAGGAGAAGTTTTGAATTCTGGAGTGGGATGAGGTGATTAGAGTGGAGGAGAGGTGACGGTCATTGGCCGAACACAGGGACCGGGCGGGAGTGTGGATGGAGAGGAGATTGGAGATATAGGGGGCAGTAGAGTGGTAGAGGGCCTTGTAGGTGAGGGTAAGAAGTTTTTTCAAACTTCTTACCCTCACCTACCTGGCTCCCCTTCGGTAGGAGAAGGGGAGCCAGTGAAGGGTAAGGCAGAGAAGGGAGGCAGAAGAGGAGCGGCGAAAAAGGAAGATAAGCTTCACAGCCGCATTGAGTATAGAATGAAGGGGGACGAGGCGAGAGCGGGGGAGGCCAGTGAGGAGAAGGTTACAGTAGTCCAGCCGGGAAATGATAAGCACATGGATAATAGTTTTGGTTGCTTCATGAGATATGAAGGGCCGGATGCGAGCGATGTTGCGAAGTTGGAAGCAACAGGATTGGGCAAGGGATTGAATGTGGGGGGCAAAAGAGAGGGAGGAGTCGAGGGTTATGCCCAGACAGCGGAGTTGGGGTACAGAGGAGATGGTGAAGTTGTTAACAGTGATGGAGAGATCCAGATGGAATGAGGACTTAGACGGAGGGAAAACAATGAGTTCTGTTTTTTCAATGTTAATTTTGAGAAAGCATGAGGATATCCAAGAGGAGATGGCAGAGAGGCAGTCAGATACACTAGAGAGGAAGGGGGGGGGGGGATCTTGAGAAGAGATGTAAATTTGAATATCATCAGCGTATAGGTGATACTGAAGGCCGAATGAGGTGATGAGAGCGCCAAGGGATGAAGTATAGAGTGAGAAGAGTAGAGGGCCAAGAACAGAGCCCTGAGGGACTTCTACAGGGAGGGCAGAGGGGGGGAGGATGAACCGGACATGGATACAGAGAAAGTGCGGTTGGCAAGGTAAGAGGTGAACCATGTAAGGACAGAGCCAAAGAGACTGAAAGAGTGAAGGATCTGCAAGAGAAATTGGGTGGTAGTTAGTGAGTAAGGTGGGATCAAGATTAGATTTTTTTAGAATTGGATAGATAAGGGCATGTTTGAAGAAGGAGGAGACGGTTCCAGTGGAGAGAGACAGGTTGAAGAGGTGAGCTAAGTAAGTACAGACGTGAGGGAAAAGGAGCGAAGAAGGTGAGAGGGGGATGGGATCCAGGTGGCAGGTAGACGGGGGAGAGGAAAGAATGCGGGAGTGTACTTCTTCGCCCATAGTAGGGCGGAAGGAGCACCAGGGTGGGATGTGGGGGGAGGGATGAGCGAAGAGAGAGGCAGGAGAGAAAAGGGAGGAGGAGATATCAAGTTGGATGGCCTCAATTTTGGAGGAGAAATTAATTGTATGGTGAGGTGGGAGATATTAATTTCTTAGTAGGGACAATTTATTTGATGGTGGGAGCTATTTAATTTAATAGTGGGGTCATGGTGGTGACAGTTCATTTAAAGTGGGGTGATGGGACTATTTATTTAATGATGGGGTGGTTTGGGGGCTATTAATTGAATGTGTGCTGAGTTTGGGGGGAAGGAGGGATATTATCAAATTTTAATGCTAATTATTTAGAGTAGGGGCAGTATGGTGGGGAAATAGGCTTCATTATTAAACATGAACACTCCTTCTCATCTGCTCTAATCTTACCCTCTCTCCACAGGCTTTCAGGACAGTGAGAAATAGCTCAAGACACAAACAGTAGAACCAAAGCGATAACTTGTCCCCTCCCCTGGTGCACTTCAGTAGCAGGGTGGTACTGAAGTGCATGTGCTTGTTTCGGGCACCATGGCTCCTCACTACACCTCGGGTTATCCACCTTTTAAAATTGAATTTACATGATAAACATTACTCTGTAGTGATTGTATAATATTAATCAAATGTTTTATTTATTTCTCTTTAACAAAGTAGAGAAACGACACTGGCCATTATCTACTTTAGGGTGGGGGGGGCTCTCGTTCGAGAGCTTACCTTGGACGTCTGCGCTTGTCAGGGGTTTGGTAGGGATTGGTGCCGCCGTTACGGATACTTCGGGTGTTCCGATTGCCGATCTGTTTGTTTCTGTTCTTGGTTTTGCCGTGGCGCAGCCTGTGGATAGAGAAGAGATAGGGGGGGGGGGGGGGGGGGGAGAGAGAGGAGGGAGAAGAAGAGAGAGAGAGAGAGAGGGGGGGGAGAGAGGGAGGATATGTGGAGGTGATGGGGATGTGTTGAGGAGAACACAGATTCTAGTACCTTACAATATACTTATAGGGCTTATATAAGTTTATAGCTCTTTTGCTGTTGTGAGTTAATTAGCCCTGTATGGCGGCCCTATTGGCACTGTATATTGTGGGGGTAAGGTACCTCTTGTGAGGGGTGTGGTAGAACGATGAGGGGTATTAAAGAGCTCTTATATGGCTAGAGCTGAGATAAAGAGGCAGTGTGTGGTGTGCTGGCCTCTATAAATATGTTGTGTTGCTGCTGTGTATGGGATGGGCGCTATATACTATGCGTGGTGGTGAGTGGGGATGTGTGGTGTAAAGAGAGCTGTTTGGCTTTTGCTGAGGAGCTCTTATAAGAGCATTTGGTATCTTACAGCTGGTCTTGTTGAGCTGTGGTTTGAGCGCTGCGGAAAAAACGGGTCTTCTTGGTGTTTTTCAGCGATGTTGTGGCTGTGGATTAAACTGGGCTGTTTTTTTCTCTTTTCTTTTTTTTTTTTTTTTTTTTTTTTTGTGTGGTTTCCTGTGTAGGACTTCCGGTTTTGGTGGAGCGCAGACTGCGTTCCACTGCGGTTCCTGCTTGTTTCCTTTGTGAGTTTGCTTTCTCCTTTGTTCCTGGAGCTGGATGGGGAAGTGATTTCAGGGTGGAGGTAGCTTTTACCGTGGTCGTAGTGTGTGGTCCAACGCGTTTCGTCCTTAGACTTCGTCAGGGATGTCATCCAAAACCGGAAGTCCTACACAGGAAACCACACAAAAAAAGAAAAGAGAAAAAAACAGCCCAGTTTAATCCACAGCCACAACATCGCTGAAAAACACCAAGAAGACCCGTTTTTTCCGCAGCGCTCAAACCACAGCTCAACAAGACCAGCTGTAAGATACCAAATGCTCTTATAAGAGCTCCTCAGCAAAAGCCAAACAGCTCTCTTTACACCACACATCCCCACTCACCACCACGCATAGTATATAGCGCCCATCCCATACACACAGCAACACAACATATTTATAGAGGCCAGCACACCACACACTGCCTCTTTATCTCAGCTCTAGCCATATAAGAGCTCTTTAATACCCCTCATCGTTCTACCACACCCCTCACAAGAGGTACCTTACCCCCACAATATACAGTGCCAATAGGGCCGCCATACAGGGCTAATTAACTCACAACAGCAAAAGAGCTATAAACTTATATAAGCCCTATAAGTATATTGTAAGGTACTAGAATCTGTGTTCTCCTCAACACATCCCATCACCTCCACATATCCTCCCTCTCTCCCCCCCTCTCTCTCTCTCTCTCTCCTTCTCCCTCCTCTCTCTCCCCCCCCCCCCCCCAATATCTCTTCTCTATCCACAGGCTGCGCCACGGCAAAACCAAGAACATTATCTACTTTATATGTCATTCTGTGGATCCCGTCCCGGGTAAGCTCGTGAATTATTCACCAGTCATGCATTTCATTCATATATCCACAAGGTGGCATTGATATATTATTTAACGTAATAGTAATGCTTCATTAGATTGTACTGCAGTAGGATTTATCCAAAAAGGATAATGAAGTTTACCTGCAAAATCAAACCTCTACTCGAGCCTCTACTACTGCCTCTGTATTTCAACCTGGACAGAGTTATCTTACTCCTTTCTGCTACACAGATAGTAGCTCTCCAATCCCCAGCAGAGATACAGCTGTCTCAGGCACAGCTCACTGAGTTGAAAATGGAGAATAAAGGTGCCTCAATTGTACGGGACCAGCCCATACAACGAGAGACAAATTCAACACCTTGAACTCTTTGTCATGTTCCTCAAACAATTAATGAACAATTTTTACAGTGTGGCAGGGCGCATTATCCTGCTGAAAGAGGCCACTGCTATCAGGGAATACAATTGCCATTAAAGGGGTGTGCTTGGTCTGCAACAATGTGTAGGTAGGTGGTACGTGTCAAAGTAACATCCAGATGAATGTCATGCCCCAAGGTTTCCCAGCAGAACATTACCCAGAGAATCACACTGACTTTGCCAGCTTCGTATCTTCCTATAGTGCATCCTGGTGCCATCTCTTCCCCAGATAAACAGCGCACACACACCCGGCCGTCCACATGATGTAATAGAAAACGTGATTAATCAGAGCAGGCCACCTTCTTTCATTGTTCCGTCATCCAGTTCTGGCGCTCATGTGCCAGTTTTTGGCACTTTCAGTGGTGGACAAGGGTCAGCATGGGCACTCGGACCGGTCTGGGAAGAAACCCAAGGAAACATGAGGAGAACATACAAACTCCACACAGATAAGGACCTGGTCAGGAATCAAACTCATGACCCCAGTGCTCTGAGGCAGAAGTGCTAACCACTTAGCCACCATTCACAACCAATAGTAGTGTGCAAAAAATGTTAATTTCTACCTTCATCCAATTATTAACCTTCAACATTAGCCAGGAGCTTGTTCCAGCAGGGATGTTATAACACTCTTCACATTACATACGTGCTGTTTGAACCAGTTAGTGGTGCACTCTTTATATAAGGGACGATGGAAGGGAGATGTAGGTGGTTGGAGGGAAGTGCAACCTATGCCTTTCATGGTGCTGGCCACACCCACACATCTGGCCACACCTGCATTTCATTGGCTACACCTCCGGTGGAACGGCAATTCTCACAGTAGGCCCTTTATAATTTTCAGCCCCATGCCCATGTGGCCCTTAATCTGGGAATAGGGAATTCTACTACACTAAGGTCGTTCCCATTACTATATACTACCTTTATATAGTATAGTTAAGTATAAGAACCCCGCAGTTTTCTTATAAAATTATGCAGAATCCCTAGCTCTCTTCAGACTGTAGAATTTACAATGATAAGTATTTATTGCATCTCACCTTCCCATTTACTATGTTACGCCATAATTTTAGTGATTGCAAATATGAGTCAATGTATTGTGAAGATTTAGATGTAACAAATCATTTGGCTGTCAGGGTGGTGTTCTACGCTTTTGGGTCTCTTTGGCACTGAAATTCAGATACATTTTTCTTTAAAGTACTCGTAGCCATTTTATTTAAAATCACTAAACCCTTCTCTTTATCCAGAAATTTCCTTCTATTTACTTTTTAGTAAGATTAAAACACATTTTCTGGTTTTTGACATACTAATTAGCTCCTTATCTGCTATACTTTGAAAAGTTTAAATGATTCTTCATAAAATGCGTATCAAGATTTTATTCATTCTTAAAAGTTGTTTTGATCAAATCTGATGTGCCTCCTGCTCCTAATGTTATATCTCCTTTTGTTCCTCATAAAATATCTCTTTAAGTTTTGCGTCCTTACAAATATGTACAAATCAACATAAGTTTTAAAATGATCTTTTGGCTTCTGGGGAGTAAATTTTAAGACCTAAAAATTCAGATCTTCAATGATCTTCAATGAGTATTAGCCTCTAACAGATTCTGGATACTATATTACTAATCTTGATTAGCGCTGGCTTACCTGAGGTGCAGAGTCTAACGATCTCCCCGGTGTTCACCAAGAACCGCCGCAAGGCGGGGTGGGCTTCGCTGCCAGGAGTCGCAGGTCGCGGTCCCCAGGTTCGCCTCAAGATGTAGTACAGCGGAGTGAAGCGGTGGTAGCGGAGTCAACAAGCCGGTTCGGTACACAGGAATGGAGTCAGGCAGAATCAGAAGGCAATTCGGAGTCAACAAGCCAGGTTCGGTACACGGGTCACAAGAATAGGAGAATGGTCAGCAAGCCGGGTCGGTACACAGGGGTAGGAGAACCAGAGAAGTCAAACAGGCAGAGATCAGCACACAGGTAGACACTGGAAACTGGAAGACACTGCAATCCACGAAGAACAGGAGCCAGGAACAGGTAAGTGTTGCTCTGACACTCAGCGAGTGTCAGAGTGAGGTTTTTATGCTGAAGGGGATTCAAAATCCCCACCTCTCAGATGTGGTCATGTGACCGCCTCCGGGTGCGGTCACGTGGTCCTGGATGCGGAAGTGCGGCTTCCGGACGGAGCGGCGGGGATAAGGTAAGTCCGTTACATTGATTTGCCTGAACTGTGAATGAGAGCTGACACTATGGGCCTGATTCATTAAGGAAAGTGAGGCAAAAAAAATGAGTAATTTGAACCTTGACAAAACCATGCTATATTGGAGGGGGAGATAAATTTAAAATGTGAGAACAGATTTGTAGTTGGAGTCGGGCATGTCCTAGATCCACTTTAAATTTCAGTATAAAAATAAAGCTATCAAGTATTTGTGTGCTACATGAAAAAACAGACAGTATTTACAGTGTTTTACCTGGTGAGCTACCTTTCTATCATTGGCTACATGTAACGTAGATCACTAAGGACCTGTACTCACGGGAGGTTGTAAATCCTCAAGCAGACCTAAAAATAGTGATCACTTTGAGAAGCACTTTAACTATACCCACTACACAAAACCAGAACAAGCTCAATGTTTGTCCAGTGAGAATAGAGAAACTGTCCCTCATAATAGTGAATAGATCACGAACACAGTGTGGACAGGGTCGGACTGGCCCGCCGGTGGACCGGACTATCCACCGGTAGGCCCCGACCCTGAATCGCTCCCCTCTTCGTTGGTGGGGGGAGCTAGAAACTTTAATAGTAAAAAAAACAAAAAAAAACAACTCACGTGACCGCAGCGCCGGCTCCGTTCGCACTGAATGCCGGACGTGACGTCATCACGCCCGACGTTCAGTGAGGAGCGCCGGCAAGACAGAGGAGAAGAAAAGGAAGAAGCAGATAGAAAAGGTAAGTGATAGGGGAGCATGGAACAGAAATAGGAGTATGGAACAGAAATAGAAGTATGGAACAGAGAAGGGGGAACATGGAACAGAGAAGGGGGAGCATGGAACAGAGAAGGGGGAGCATGGAACAGAGAAGGGGGAGCATGGAACAGAAATAGGAGTATGGAACAGAAATAGAAGTATGGAACAGAGAAGGGGGAACATGGAACAGAGAAGGGGGAGCATGGAACAGAGAAGGGGGAGCATGGAACAGAGAAGGGGGAGCATGGAACAGAAATAGGAGTATGGAACAGAAATAGAAGTATGGAACAGAGAAGGGGGAAAATGGAACAGAGAAGGGGGAGCATGGAACAGAGAACGGGGAGCATGGAACAGAAATAAAAGTATGGAACAGAAATAGAAGTATGGAACAGAGAAGGGGGAACATGGAACAGAGAAGGGGGAACATGGAACAGAGAAGGGGGAGCATGGAACAGAGAAGGGGGAGCATGGAACAGAGAAGGGGGAGCATGGAACAGAGAAGGGGGAGCATGGAACAGAAATAGGAGCATGGAACAGAGAAGGGGGAGCATGGAACAGAGAAGGGGGAACATGGAACAGAGAAGGGGGAGCATGGAACAGAGAAGGGGGAGCATGGAACAGAGAAGGGGGAGCATGGAACAGAGAAGGGGGAGCATGGCAGAGTGAAGGGGGAGCATGGCAGAGTGAAGGGGGAGCATGGCAGAGTAAAAGGGGAGCACAGACAGTATGGCAGTGTGTGAAGGGGAGCCAGGAGAAGGGTGGAGCAAAAGCAGCATGGAGGGTGCAGTGTGATTATAAGGAGGCACATCATGGTGATGAAGGGGCGCAGTAATGTATATGTGATGGCACAACGGGCTTGTGGCAATGTAATGTGTGTGTGGTAGGTGGTGGCTAAATAATGGGTGCTATTTTCTTTGTAGGGTGAAGATGGGGCAATTTAATTTTATAGTGGGGACTATTAATTTAAGATGGGGTGGTTTGGACGCTATTAATTGAATGTGGGGCTGAGTTTGAGGAGCATGAGGCATATTTATTAAATGTGAATATGAATTATTTAATGGCAGTGACGGTTGCAGGAAATAGGTATATTTATTATATGTAAATGTGATTAATTTATTGCAGGGGCTGTCTGTTGGGAGGGAAATAGGTTTATTAAATGGGAATACTATTACTTTTATGTTGGGGCTGGAGGAAGTCCTAAGTATTAAATGTGGGTCCTATTGATTTAACGCCGGGGCTGGTTGGAATTTTCTAAATGTACCCATTATTTTTTCCAAATAGGACCCCTCAACATTCCAGGATACAGACAAGCCGCAGCTAAAGAAACCAGCAGCCACAGGTGGTGACAAGAACAGGTAGGACAGTCTGTCAAATGTTCTGAGTCTAGTGCAGGCTTGGCTAACCTGTAGCACTCCAGGTTTTGTGAAACTACAAGTCCCAGCATACCCTTCCAGCAATAGGCTGCTATATATTGGTAAAGCATGCTGAGGCTTGTAGTTTCACAACACCTGGAGTGCCACAGGTTAGTCAAGCCTGGTCTAGTGGGATAATCCCGATTTGTGGTGACTGTTCTGCCCAATCTAAGGTGCAGATCAAGACTGTACTCTTTATACATACTGCATTCTTTATATACTACACTATTGTGCTAGCTGTCCTTTGTGGGCTGACCACTCCCCCTCTAGTGTCTGGTCTCGCCTCTTTGATGGTTGGCCACACCCCCTCTGGTGGGCCCCTAGCGTTGCTGTCCCCTGATGGGCCCTTCATGCCCCAGTCCGACACTGAGTGTGGACAATGTACCACGGGTGTCTTTGGGTACATACACTGAGTCAAGTAGTGCTGATAACTATATACAGTCAATATCACATTGTTTACCCAATCATACAACTAACAGACAAAAGTCATAGTTCCCATAGATTGTAAGCTCGACAGCAGGACCCTCTTACCTCTCTGTCTGTCTGTATCACCCAGTATTGTTTAATTACTATGTTTTTTCCCAATTGTAAACAATTTGCTGGCGCTATATAACTAAATGACAATAATGATAGCTTTCAGACCCACATTTGTGGAAAGTCTGCATATGCCCTGGACCTAGATTGGCAGAGTTTTAGGGGCGGCAGGCTGCTCCTTGTTTCTTATTCTTATATTTGTTCCCTTATGTATGCTGATTGGCATATGAAAATAAATGGTGATTTATATTACTTGGAGAATACAGGTATTTATTTTATTCACACGTTTTATAGGATGGGATGAAGAATGCAACATGGTTTTTCCAAGGCCCAAAGTTACAAATGTTTTTGCTTTACTTTCCTTAATGAATCAGGCCCAATGAGTTCTGCACACCATACTGAACACGTCAATGTTTCAAGATGTCAGTGATTTTTTTTGGGATGTTTGGAAAGATAGATCCACTGATATCTTTAAACGTCAACTTTATATCCACCATAAAGAGGTCATTTTTCTACAAATTCATTTATTCCCTCAATGAATCTTAAAATGCTGCTGAATGAATGGAGTAAATGAAGCTATAGGCCACAGATAGTGGTTGAACGTTCTATATTGTCATAGTGATAAGTAACAAACTGGGGTTTCAGATAAAAACTCAACAAGTAAAACAGAAGTAAATAATCAGACACTTAAGTTTCTGCAACATTGAGCTACGTTGCAGTGCACGAAAAGTAGCTTCCTCTTTATTGTTGGCCAAAGTATGCATTATTTTTGCTTATTATTGGTAATATAAAATAGCTGGGTGGTTGCATAAGCCAAAATAAAACTGCAAACACCATTCAGCCTTTATGTTAAGGAAATACAGTATGTGGCTGCAGGAGAAGTTTTTACACTATACTATTGTTAATGACCCCCAATTCCAACTTTATGCCTATCGATAGAGTAACGTGAGAACTGGTCAATACTAACCTATATTATTATTATTATTATTATTATCTTTAATTTATAAGGTGCCACAAAGACTCCGCAGCGCCGTACATAACATACCAAAAACAGTGACCCATGACACAACATGAACAGAAAGAACAAAAATTAACAAAAATATATACACAGACACAGGTAACATGGTAATGCAAATCAAATTATTACTGCGACAATGAGTTAAAGTGAAAGTGATGGTAGAAATCAGCGAGAAGTAGGCCGAAGCTTAAGAAAATAGGGCTAGGGAAGCAGGCCAAGAGGTACAGAGGGTGTTGGAATAGTAAAAGGAGCACACAAGGAAAGAGGGCCCTGCTCATGAGAGCTTACATCCTAAAGGAAAGGGGAGACACAAATAGGGTGATACTAACTGGGAGGAGAGTTAGGAGGAGGATTGATAGACTTGAATAAAGAAATGAGTCTTAAGGGCATGCTTGAAGCTTTTGAGAGTAGATGCTAACCTGATGGAACGTGGAAGATCATTCCACAGCTGGGGAGCAGCCTGTCACTCACCGGACCGTGAGTGCCTCTGCGCTGGTGCGTGGCTCCCTAGCCTTCCTGCCGGCACCTATCCTGAACCGCAGGCGTCCGCCATCCTGATGGTCTGCGCATGCGCAGCTCCCAAGAACTCTTGTGACTGTTGCTTTTAATCTAAATTGGTTGATCAGGCAACTCCCTATTTAAGACACCTGTGCTCATTACCTCATTGCCTGATCTTGGAGTCTCATTCCCTGTGAGTCTCCGAAGGGGTCTCCTGTGTTCTACTAGTGTCTTCAGTTTCCTGCTGATTCCTGATCTACTCATCGCTGGTTTCCATACCCGCTACTGTCTCCTGTGTACTACTAGTGTCTTCAGTTCCTGTGGATACCCTGTGCTACTCATCGCTGGTTTCCATACCTGCTACAGTCTCCTGTTTCCTGCCTGTGTCCTCAGCTGGACTCTGATTTCCGGATCTACTCACCTGTGGTTCCTACACTCGTCTCTGCCGTCCAGCGTCTCTGCAGTTCCTGCATCTCCCTGTGGACAGACTGTTCTAACTGAATAGCGGTATGCCTATCTGTTATTGACTTTCTACGTTTACTCTGCATATCCGCTAGGACAAGTTTCCACTCTCAGCAGCGGTATCCATACCCACTATAGACTGTTATTGTTACGCTGCATACCTGTTTGGAATTAACCGTACTACTCAGTCGTTATATGCATCATTGTGATTGACTATCCATTATTGGCCTGCATATCTGTGCTGAGCAAGTCTCTACCAAGCAGCGCCACACATACCATTATATAGACTTTGTTGGATACGCTGCATATCTATTGGGATCAAGTTCCTCTGTGCTCTCAGTGTCTGCATCCTATTATCTTTGCATGCCTCCACTCATCGACACCTGTACACATCCTCACCTATTAAGCAGTGGTACAACTTGCTATACGCAGACCACTGACTTCCCTGCTGCCTACCTGCACCTGGACAAGTCTTCTCACCATAAGCAGTGGTACAACTTGCTGTACGCAGACCACTGACTTCCCTGCTACCTCCCTGCATCTACTCACATCCATTCTGATCTCCGTGTTCAAATCTGCCTTTCCACTATATCAGCTAGTCGCTGACTCATTGACCAGGATTGCTGCAAGTCACTGACTTTTCTATTATTTATTGGCATTCTCTCTCCATCTGCTGTGATATATGTTCCGCTAGTCACCCTGCTACCAGAGGACCGTTGTGTGAACTTCACTACTCTGGTAAGCCCAGTCATCTGGTGAATTCCTGGGCAAGACTCCTAGTGCCCGTGACACAGCCTGGGCAAAGTCCTGGAGACTGGAGTGAGAAGAGGTGATCAGTGAAGCAGTGAGGCGGCGGTCAGAGGCAGAGCGGAGGGGGCAGCTAGGAGAATAGGTAGAGATGAGATTGGAGATGTAGGGAGGGGTGGATTGATTAAGAGCTTTAAAGGTGAGGGTGAGAAGTTTAAATTTAATTCTGTAGGCAATGTAGTGACTGTTGGAGGGAGACAGCAGAGATAGAGCAGCGGGAGAGAAAAATGAGGCGGGCAGCAGCATTGAGGATAGACTTAAGAGGATTAAGGCGAGAATCAGGTAGGCCACAGGGAAGGAGGTTACAGTAGTCAAGGTGAGAGATTACAAGCGAGTGAACAAGGGTTTTCGTAGCTTCCGTGGTGAGAAAGGGGCGAATTCTGGATATATTCCGAAGGTGGAAGTAGCAGGATTTTGAGCGGGACATAATGTGAGGCTTGAAGGAGAGGAAGGAATCAAGGATGACCCCAAGGCATCGGATTTGAGGAAAAGAATCAAGGGTAGTGTTATTAACAGAAATAGAGAGGCGGGGAGGTGGGAGAGTCCTGGAAGGGGGGAAGACGATAAGTTCAGTCTTGGAAATATTGAGTTTAAGGAAGCGTTGGGACATCCAAGATGAGATGGCTGAAAGACAGCAGGAGACACGAGACAGAAGGGAAGGGGAGAGGTCAGGGGATGAAAGATAGATTTGGGTATCATCAGCATAGAGGTGGTACTGGAGGCCAAAGGAGCGGATGAGGACACCTAGGGAGGGGGTGAAGAGGGAGAAAAACAGTGGCCAAGAACGGAACCTTGAGGAACTTCAACAGGTAAGGGAAGAGGGGGGGATGTGGAGTCATGTGTAGAGACTGAAAAGGAGCAGTTGGTGAGGTAAGAGGAAGACCAGGAGAGGACAGTGCTACAAAGGCCTATAGAATTGAGCGTTTGCAAAAGGAGAACCTAACTAGGAAATTTTCTAGAATGTATAATTTATATATCTTTATATATGTGTTTTGGGGACTTTTCTTGGAATCCTAGACAAACTGAAGTCTACTGGGAATTATATTGTGTGTTCATTTCTATTATATAGTATATATTTCTGCTTCTAATTTGCTGCATATATGCCATACAAACTGTCATGCATTTTAATAGTCAGGCTTATATTAAACTGTGGTAACACAACTACATCTGACAATGTCTTTGACTTCAGTGCAGAGTTCTATTGTCGAAATGTATCATGTCACCCAGACACAGATGATAACTGCAAGCATAACAATGACAATGATGATATACAGTATGAGAAAAAACCTATCCACTACCAGCGCTGCAGTATACCACTCTGACTTGGCAGCATTCACGTATTTATTGAGGCTCAAATCCTGTTGGATCTGTAGAGTTTCTGCCAACAAACTTTTTAAGAGGTTCACTTCCAGGTGGGTTTTATTGTCCTCCTGAATGCCCTTTCTCCCCCGAAGGGGGGTGTCATCTGCTTTTTTTCCATCATCATTGCCCTCTAAGAGAGAAACAAGAGTTGGTAGGGAGTCGGGTAATCTTGATCAACATGCCTATGGCTTGGACGATCCATTCAGTCTGTACTTACCCTTTCTGGCTGCAATGATAGGATTCTTCTCTTGTTTGGAGGGTTGCACCTTGAAATATAGGACACGGGCCAGATGTCTCATGATACACATTTTCATCCAAGCTGGGACATTTGGTCGAGTTTCAGACAGCATTAGCATGTAAGTGGTTGCAATGGAGCCAACTATACTGGTTACCATGACGGCAAGACACACACAGCAGAATATACCTATGCACAAAACATACAACAAAACTGTGTTTATAACTGTTCCTACAGCTTCAGAAGCCTCACTAATCATAGCAGTAACCCATACATAGTTGGATAATGCATAGAGATGCTCAAACTGTTTTAGCAAGCTTGGAAGTTGATCAAACCACCCTGCCCACTGGACACAAAATTGTTTGTGGTTGGCTCATGAATTAGGGCTGGATGGTAGAATGTTTGACCTAAATTTGTAAGGTTGTCTGGCACTGAATTTAAAATGACACAAGGACATAAGGAACCCAGACCCTCCCTGTAGACAGCAATTCCTTAACAAAATCTGGTATTTTGCGTCATGGAAAAAATATCTGCATATCTAACTATGAAGTCCCATATATTTTTCCAAATTTGGTGTGACTGGTTCATCTACAATAGCCTCTCTGCTCCTGATCCACCAAATGCCCACATTCAGGACATGTCGGCCCTCCTACTGTGAACTAAGATTCAAAAGGTAAGGATCACACCTTGCTATCTGCCGGTCCTGGGGGTCCCAGGCTAGGTCTCAAACTGTCCATTCCATCCCCACCCCTCTCTCCCTCATCCCCTACTCAAATACTATACACACCTTCATGCCCCTGCTTCCTACATTAAAGGCTCTCAACCAGATATCTGTTTGTGTGACTTGCCTACCTTCTTACACTATACACTTGCCCCATATTGGGTTGGTATATTTTCACCGTTTGAATTAGGTGTTGGCAAATCTTCTGACCCTTAGTGTCCATACTGGGTTTCTGTATATGGTGTGAAGAAAATGATAAAGTTCTTAAAATTATTATTATTGTAGATTTTTAAGGTGCCACAGTGCTCTGCAGCACTGTACAGTAGGGAAAACAGTACATACAAAAAAGATGGCATACAAGGTAGACAAAATATACGCAGACATAAAAACAAAGGGTATGAAGGACCCTGCTCATTAGAGAGCTTACATTCTAAGTGGAAGAGGGCACAGCTGAAACAAGAGGAGTAAATGTGGTTCAGAGTGGAGATTGGGACATTTGTGAGGGTGCGTTATTATGCATAGTGTTATCGGGGATAAGGTCACCTCTAAAAAAGAGATTGTTTTTTAAATAACGTCTAAAGATTTGGAGGCTGTGGGAAAGTCTGATTGAGCATGGTAGGAAATTCCATAAGTGGGGAGCAGCACGGGAGAAGTCCTGTAGGCGCAAGTGCGAGGTGGATACCAGAGACGAGACAAGGAGCAGGTCAGAGGTAGATCTAAGAATGCAGGAGGAAGATTATTTTGATATGAGATTTAAGATGTATGCAAGGGTAGTGTTGTTGAGGGCTTTGTAGGTAAGGGTGATTAATTTGAATTTGATTCTGGAGCACACATGGAGCCAGTGTAGGGATTTGCAAAGTGCTGCAGCAGATGTGGAGCGAGCGGTGAGAGAGGAAAATCGACCTTGCAGCACCATTTGGATGGATTGAAGTGTGGATATATGGGTGTCAGGAATGCCAGGTAGCAGGAGGTTGCAATATTCAAGATGGGAGATGATAAGAGAACGGATAAGAGTTTTGGTAGCATGTTGAGTAAGAAAAGGGCCATTCTGGCAATGTTTTTAAGGTGGAGTTGACAGGACTGGGAGAAAGTCTGGATTTGAGAAATAAAGCAGAGGGTGACACCAAGGCAGCGGGCTTGGGAGACTGATGAAATTGTGGTGTTACTGACAGTGAGGGAGATTTGAGGGCAGGTGGTGACTCTGGCATTGACGTCGAGATGGTATTGGAAGCCAAATGAGCGAATTAGTGCCCCAAGAGAAGAGGTGTATAATGAAAAAAGTAAAGGGACAAGATCAGAGCCTTGTGGGACCCCAACAAATAGTGGGAGTGGAGGGGAGGATGTGCCAGATGTAAAAGCACTAAAGAAGCGATTCGATAGGTACGAAGTAAGCCAGGAAAGAACTGTGTCATGAAGGCCAATGGAGTGAAGGGTGTGTAGGAGAAGACAGTGATCAACAGTGTCAAAAGTAGCAGAGAGGTCCAGGAGAATGAGCATGGAGAAATGACCCTTAGACTTTGCAGTAAGTAGATCATTAATCGCTTTTGTTAGTGCAGTTTCAGTGGAATGTTGGGGGCGGAAGCCTGATTGCAGAGAGTCGAGAATGGAATGAGAGGAGAGAAAGTGAGACAGGCGTTCGTACACTAATCGCTCAAGTAGTTTGGAGGCAAAGGGGAGAAGAGAAATATGGCGGTAGTTGGAGAGAGTGGCTGGATCGAGAGATGGTTTCTTTAGTATTGGTGAGATAAGCACATGACTAAAGGAAGATGGAAATGTGCCAGTGGAGAGAAGCAAATTGAAGAGGTGAGATAGAGGTGGACATGCAGTGGAGGAGAGAGAGCAGTGAATTTGGGAGGAAATAGGGCCGAGGAGACAGGTTTTAGGGTGAAATAAAGAGAGGAGTGTAGAGACTTCACCTTCAGTTACTAGAGAGTGAATTAAGGGTAGATTGTGGATTGTAGGTCAAGGTGGATAAAGTGGGTGGAGTGAGTGGAATTTGGCATTAGGAAATATCTTGTCGAATGGTGTCAATTTTGTCTTTGAAATAGGTGGAAAAATCATGGACTGTGAGGGAGGAAGGGGCAGGAGTTGCAGGTGGGCAGAGAAGTGAGTTGAAGGTGGCAAAGAGGCAATGTGGGTTATAATATATAAATATATGTATGTATATATATATATATATATATATATATATATTTATATATATATATATATATATAAAAATAGAAATAAAGTAACCTTTAAAAATCAAGGAATTAATTATTCCTATTGTAAACAGTTTTTTTTAATACCCTTGAGGTTTACTATCTTGTAGTAAATCCTGTGGAGCGCTGCAAAACATTTGTGGGCTCAAAGGGAAAAAATAAATCTATAGGAGGTTCCCAGTGTAAAAAGGGTTGGCAACCACTGCTCTAGTACCTTCTGAGGTTGGAAAGAAACTTTTCCGTCACTTCCCAAGGATTGCAATCCAAGGAAAATGAGGTAGGAAAATTTAATTTCTACTAACACCAGCAATTCAAAGTGCAGTGAAACTTTTTGCAGAGAAGTGTGCAGAATGTGGAGTGACCAAAGAAAATGTCCATGTGTTTGCAATACCAGCTGCTTTATTGCATTTCAGAGGTTCTAATTGTATACGCTTTTTTGCTCAAGAAAGTGAAGCTAAAAATCCACAAACACTGTCTTCTACTAAACATCAAAAGCATGTTGATACTCTAGTAAAAGTTCTCAACTGAAACCATTGAGAATTGAATCAGTTGGCAAACTTCCATGGACATGACATTAGGGTATACTGACAATTTTGCTGCCTCCCAGAAGTTGCCAAGATCAGCACACGTTTAATGGCTCTTGAGAGGGAAAGTGTCAGGGAGCCTGAGTTTGGAATAGACCTTGAAGCACCACTCTAGATAGACTTTCCCCCAGAGAGGTGCAGAGTCTAACGTTAGAGAGGTATTCACCAGGGATTCCCGCAAGGGAATATGGACTTAGCTGCTCTCTAGCTGCAGGTCGCGGTCCTCTAAGCATGATTAGAGCAGGGTGAGTTGGAACCATGAAGTGGAGCAGGCTTGCTGTAGGATAAATGCAGAGGTTCAGGTGAACGGCAATGAACCGAAGGGCTGAGGTCTTTAGAGAGCGAATAGCTGAGAACAGGACTGATTATGAGGCACAAGGTTCCTCCAGCATTATACCACAAGTCTCGATCATGGAACAGGTATCACAGTATACCAACTGAGAGGTGGTGAACTGCAGAGAACTAATGCACTGAAATCCCTGGAAAGCGAATAGCTTGAGGACAGGACTGATGATGAGGCACGAGGATCTTGTAATAATACCACAGGTCTTGATCGTGGAACAGTTAACACAGGATACCGATGTGCAGATGGGAACCAGAGAGAACAGTGTCCTAACAAGTAAGGAGACCTGAAGATCTGGCAACTTGGTAGAGAAGCAGGTGCTTTAAATAGACAGAGCTGACAGGCAATTAGCCAATCAAGAGAATGCAGGAAGTTTTGAAAAGACCAGGTGTGCGCATGCTCAGTTAAGACTAGCAAGTGAATACAGGGAGTGAGAACCAAGGGAAACACGTAAGAACAGTGACCAAAATGCAGGTTGGGTGGTGCAATGTGTGACAGAAAAACTGGCTGAATTGAAAGGCAGCAATTCGGAAGAGTTTAACATCGATCCACATGGTAGGTTTGAAATGCACTGTCTGATATTTGGATTTGATGGTTACAGAGAGGAGGTCAAAGCTGTGGATAAGTACTTGATGAAGTTTATTCAGACAAGTAGGGTCAGGGCCGCCTTCAGAAAAAAATTGGGCACAGTACGGGCCCCCCGTGCCACCCGGCCCCCCTTCATGAGCGGCCCCCCCCCATGAGCAACACATACTTACCTGGGGGCCCGTCGCTGGTCACCGCTATTCTGTCTTCAGCCTCACCGTGACAGCCAGGCACCAGAATCCGATCGCAGGGGTGGAGCAATCATTCCCCCTGCGATCATGTGATCTGTCACAGGCAGTTCCTGACTAGCTAACCAGCTCCTGTCTGTTTCTCTGATATCTGGATTGATTACCGTGTATGACCCTTGGCTTTGTTTATTGGACTTGATTCTTGTCTGTTGCCCTGACCTCTGCTTTGTTTCTGGATCCTCCTCGTTTGCTGCCAGCCCTGACATCTTGCCTGATTCTGACCATGTTGCCTGCTTCAGACCTACGACCTTGGCCTGTTTCCTGACTACGCTTGATTCTACACCCTGCTACTCTGCGCTACGGTATGTTCATAAACTTGTACTATTTTGAGTATAAGATCTGGGGGCATCCGAGTACCTGTGAGCATAACGAGCTGTACGGGAAAGGTGGCTGCTATAGGTGAAGACCTCTCCATCTTGTTCTATTGGTTTTTGATAAGACCGTTAGCTGTAACATTATAACCGGCCAGTGAAGAGTGAAAACCGTTTCCACGGATGAAAGCGGGACGAATCCTTTTACAGCTCAAATTTTGGCGGGCCAAATCTAGACTCTATCCCAGATGGTCCAAGGTCTGTCGCATTGGTTGTCTGCGCAAGAGGAAACTGCTAGAGCCTCACAAGCCCAGCAAGCTCCTCTGGCCTCTATGGTGGAACCCAAATTGAACCTGCCAGATCGGTTCTCTGAAGATAGAACCTTATTTTGCAACTTTAAGGAAAGTTGTAAACTTTATTTTTGTCTTAGACCTCGTTCATCTGGGTCGGAACTTCAAAGGGTTGGCATCATCATGTCCCTTCTACAAGGTGATCCTCAATCCTTGGCATTTAGTCTTGCTCCCACGAGCCCTCCATTACAGTTCGTTGATGTATTCTTTAATGCCCTGGGGCTACTCTATGATGATCCGGCAGAGTGGCCTCGGCTGACCCTCATCTCAGGCCTCTCAAACAGGGTTCAGGCGCTGGTCCAAGGACAGCGAGTGGAATGACTCGGCACTCCAGAGCCAGTTCCATTTGGGTCTTTCCGAACAGATGAAAGACTCTCTGATGCAATACCCTGTACCAGCTACACTGGAGAATCTGATGCAATTGGGCATCAAAATTGACCACAGATTTAAAGAAAGAAAAGCCGAGAGGGATACCTCCGTTCCCTTATGCTCTTTTCTGACTCCTTCTGCTGCACATTTAAAACCGCTGAGCCCATGCAGCTTGGTGCTTATCATCTCACGTCGGAAGAAAAGACTAGGAGACGTACCTTAGGCCTTTGTCTATATTGTGGCAACAGGGGCCATCTTCTCCGAAGCTGTCCTAACAAGTCAGACAAGTCGGGAAAAGAGCAGGTCTAGAGAATGTGGAAGAGGTTTGTCTAGGTCTGCATATAATATCTTCCAAGAATGCACTCATGGTTCCTGCGGTAATTTCTTTTGGTGTACAATCTACCTCTGTCTCTGCCTTCCTAGACAGTGGTGCTGCTGGAAATTTTCTGGATCTGGACTTTGCCCGTTCCTTAGGGATTCCTGCCATTAGGCCCATGTCACTTATCACAGTCTGTGGCCTGGATGGTGGTCCATTGCCTGGTGAAAAGATATGCTTTCAGACACCCCTTATGCAGCTCTCTGTGGGGGCCCTGCATACTGACACTTTGTCTTTCTATCTTATCAGCTGTCCCTCTGTTCCAGTAATCTTGGGACATCCCTGGCTACAGCTCCATAATCCCGAAATTGATTGGAATAAGGGTGAGATTGTTCGTTGGGGCTCCTCTTGCTGTTCATCTTGCTTGTCTCTTCCGATCCGTATGATTCAGGCTTCACCGGATCAACTACCTCTGCCATATCGAGACTTCCAGGACGTATTTTCTAAGAAAGCCGCTGATACGTTACCTCCTCCTTGCGATTATGATTGCGCAATAGACTTAGTCCCTGGTTCCATATTGCCCAAGGGAAGATTATACTCTCTCTCGGTACCAGAGACTCAAGCCATGGAGGTATATATTAAGGAAAATCTCCAAAAGGGTTTCATTAGGCCCTCTAAGTCCCCAGTAGGAGCTGGATTCTTCTTTGTTTCCAAGAAAGACGGGACTCTTCGACCCTGCATAGATTTCCGTGGCTTAAATAAAATTACCATAAAAGACACTTACCCACTTCCACTCATATCAGTTCTTTTTGATCAACTCAGGGGTGCCTCTGTATTTACCAAAATTGACTTATGTGTAGCTTATAACCTCATACGTATTATGAGGTTATAAGCTCCATCATAAGTTGATAAGTTGATGATGAATGGAAAACTGCATTTAATACTCACTTATGCCATTATGAGTACTTAGTCATGCCCTTTGGTTTATGCAACGCTCCCGCGTTCTTCCAGGACCTGATCAATGATGTCCTTCGAGAGTTCTTAGGTTGTTTTGTCGTGGTATATCTGGATGACATCCTGATCTATTCATCATCTTTAGATCTGCATCACCTTCATGTTAAACAAGTCCCTTTGAAGCTCCGAGAGCATCAACTTTTCTCTAAATTGGAGAAGTGTGAATTTGAGGTCCAGAGTGTCTCGTTTTTAGGGTACATCATCTCCTCAGATGGTTTCTCAATAGATCCTAGCAAAGTCCAAGCAATCTTAGATTGGGTGCGCCCAACCAATCTGAAGGCCATCCAAAGATTTCTGAGCGTTGCAAACTACTACCGGAGATTTATACATACCTTCTCAGACTTAGTAGCACCAATTACTGCTTTAACCCGCAAAGAAGCGGATACGGCCAACTGGACTCCTGACACGATAACTTCTTTCAAGGCCCTGAAATCATCGTTTGCCACCGCTCCCGTCCTGAGACATCCTAATCCTGAGTTGCCTTTCATGGTTCACCCAGGCTTTCACCCTCTCCAATCCGGCTACCGCCCCCTCCACTCTACCGAAACGGCCCTGGCCAAGGTTACTAATGATCTCCTATCGGCCAAATCCAAGGGTCACTTTTCCCTACTTATCCTCCTTGACCTCTCCGCAGCCTTCGACACGGTGGACCACCCCCTCCTGCTGCAAACTCTTCTTTCTCTCGGCCTCTCTAGTTCTGTCCACGCCTGGTTCACCTCTTACCTCGCTAACCGCTCCTTCTCTGTATCCACGTCTGGTTCTTCCTCCTCCCCCTACCCTCTCGCTGTAGGAGTCCCGCAGGGCTCCATTCTTGGCCCTCTACTCTTTTCCCTCTATACTTCCTCCCTTGGTGCTCTCATCTCCTCCTTTGGCCTTCAGTATCACCTTTATGCTGACGACATTCAACTCTACATCTCTTCACCTGATCTTTCCCCCACCCTCCTCGCTCAGGTATCTGACTGCCTCTCCGCCATCTCCTCCTGGATGTCGGAGCGCTTTCTCAAAATCAACATTTCCAAAACTGAACTCATTGTCTTTCCTCCTCCCAACCACCCATCCCACCATGACCTCTTCATTGTCGTTAACAACACTACCATCTCCTCTGTCACCCAACTCCGCTGCTTGGGTGTCACCCTTGACTCCTCTCTCTCCTTTGCCCCCCACATTCATTCCCTTGCCCAAGCCTGTCGCTTCCAACTACGCAACATCGCCCGCATCCGTCCCTTTCTCTCTCAGGAGGCCACCAAAACAATCATCCATGCACTCATCTTCTCCCGCCTGGATTACTGCAACCTCCTCCTCACCGGCCTCCCCCACTCTCGTCTCTCCCCCCTCCGCTCTATACTCAATGCGGCCGCAAGACTAATCTACCTCTCACGCCGCTCCTCCTCTGCCTCCCCTCTCTGCCTTGCCCTTCACTGGCTCCCCTTCCCCTACAGAATTCTTTTCAAACTCCTCACCACCACTTACAAGGCTCTCTCCCACTCTACTGCCCCTTATATCTCCAACCTCCTCTCCATTCACACTCCTGCCCGCTCCCTGCGCTCGGCCAATGACCGTCGCCTCTCCTCCACTCTGATCACCCCTTCCCATTCCAGAATCCAGGACTTTTCCCGTGCAGCCCCCCTTCACTGGAATGACCTCCCTCGCTCCATCCGCCTCTCTCCCACTCTGTGCTCCTTCAAACGTGCACTCAAAACTCACCTCTTTCTCAAAGCCTACCACCCATCCACTTAACCCCTATCTCCTCCGCTCATTCTCTCCTCTCTCCCATTGCCTCAACCGGCTCCTCTTGTGCCTGGTCTGTCAACCCTCCCTTAGGATGTAAGCTCGAATGAGCAGGGCCCTCTTCCTTCCTGTCTCCTTATCCGTTCTTCTGCTCCATGTCTATTGCATCTGCCTGCCTGGAGTTTCTGAAGTATTGGTACTTTTTGTTTATTGTTCTGTACTGTTATACCCTGTATAGTCTACTGTTTGTACTATGTGCGGCGCTGCGGAAACCTTGTGGCGCCTAACAAATAAATGATAATAATAATAATAATAATGGTTGAAGTGGATGCCTATGATGTGGGTGCAGGCGCTGTTCTATCTCAGAAGGATCTTCGGGATCGCAAGATGCATCAATGTGCCTATTTCTCGCGGAAATTCTCTTCTGCCAAAGTTAATTATGACGTGGGTAACCGCAAACTCCTGGCCATAAAATGGGCATTTGTAGAGTGACGAGACTGGTTGGAAGGGGCAGTGCATACTATTACAGATCACAAAAATGTATTATTCATTGAGTCTGCCAAACATCTGAATGCCAGACAGGCATGCTGGGCATTGCTTTTCACTCGTTTCAGATTCATTATCTACTATAGACCTGGTTGAAAAAACATTAAAGCAGATGCTCTCTTTTGAAGCTTTGTTTCCTGCCATACTCCACCTGCTGATCCTCTGTTCATTATTCCTCCTTCCTCAATTCACGCCAGTATGACTCAAGATCTTGGGGTCACACTCCGTCAATTTCAAAGAATGGCTCCTTCTGAGACCCCTACGAATAGATTGTTTGTTCCTGTTCATCTTAGGAAAACAGTCCTTGCTGAATGCCATGAAAACAAACTCGCCGGACATCCAGCGATCTCTAAGACCACCGAGTTACTCTCACGCTGGGTCTGGTGGCCCACTCTGTTCTCCGATGTTAAGGAATATGTTCTTTCCTGTGAAGAATGTGCCAAAGGCCAGTCCTCCAGAAGTCATCCTTCGGGTCAGTTATTACCCATGCCCACTCCAGTTAGATCTTGGACACATCTCTTGATGGACCTCATTGTTGATCTACCTTGTTGCAGTAAGATGGCCCACTTCGTGCCCTTGCATAAGCTAACTAATGCCCAAACACTGGCTTCATTGTTCGTCCAACATGTTTTTTGTCTCCACGGCCTCCCTGAAGATATCGTCTCTGACCGTGGTTCTCAATTCATTGCCCAGTTTTGGAGGACTTTCTGTAATTTGCTAGAGATTAAGGTTAGCCTGTCATCTGCTTACCATCCACAATCCAATGAGCAGACGGAAAGGGTAAACCAGTCACTGGAACAATACCTTCATTTGTATATATCCAAATTCCACGATATTTGGTCATCCCTATTTCCGTGGGCTGAGTTTGCCTATAACAACTCTTGTCATTCTTCTACTCGCCAGTCAACGTTCTTCTTCAACTTCCGATTCCATTCCAGAGCTAACTCTCTCCACTCCATGAGTCCTTCTGGTCTGCCTGAAATACGTTCTACTGACTCATGGCTGAGAACTATTTGGAAAAAGGTCCACTCCTTCTTGCTCCAGGTTTCTTTCAGATCTAAGGCTCTGTTGGATCGCCATCGTAGACCATGTTCCTTTAAAGTCAGAGATGAAGTTTGGCTCTCTACCCGGAACATCGAGCTTAGGCAGCCCTGTAAGAAACTCGGGCCTAGAATTATTGGACCTTTTACTATCATTAAAAGGGTTAATCCTGTTGCTTTCAGGCTAAAATTCCCTTGTTCTTTAAGGATTCCTTCCATTGCTTCCATCTAAAGCCAGCTGTTGTTTCTAACAACTTTAGAGCCCTCCAATTTAGGAGACCTTGCCTTCTGGATATAGATGGTCAGAAAGAGTTTCTTGTGGAGAAGATTCTGGATTCCAAAAAAGTCCAAGGACAAACACCCTTTCTTTTGCATTGGCTATGGGCCCGAAGAACGATCCTGGGTTCCACGGAGACGTCTACATGCTAATAGACTTATCAAGGAGTTTTTCAAAAGCTTCCCTGGAAAACCAGGGTGTTGGGGTTCCTTGACCCATCCTCAAAGGGGGGGTACTGTCACGAGCCGTGGCTCTGTACTCACCAGCCGCGGCTCTCTGCCTCAGTGTCAGCAACGTCTCGAGCCGTCACCATGACAACCGGGACGTAATTTCCCCTTCTGTCCCGACCATTGCCAGGACAACGGTCTGGACGCTCTCTGCAGATAGCGCCGCGCTCCGGCATGATCTACAGCCGGGCGCCCTTTCAAATAAGTAATTATATATTACATTAGGTGGCTCTTGGGGTTCTGTTCCCCATTTAAGTATTTGTCTGTATTCTTTTATGGATTGAGGAGCTCTGCCCTTATACCTCCAGGCCCCACTGGGTTAATTATCAGCTTGTTGAGACTGATTGCCAAGCCTGTGTTTCTCTTTTGTTATTGGCCCTGCTAGCTATTTAAGGCAGGGAGGGCTTAACCTCCCTGCCGGTTATAGCGTCTCAGTTCCCGACTAGCTAACCTGCTCCTGTCTGTTTCTCTGATCTCTGGATTGATTACCGTGTATGACCCTTGGCTTTGTTTATTGGACTTGATTCTTTCCTGTTGCCCTGACCTCTGCTTCATTTCTGGATTCTCCTTGTTTGCTGACATCTTGCCTGATTCTGACCACGTTACCCGTTTCCTGACCACGCTTGATTCTACACCCTGCTACTCTGAGCTACGGCACGTCCATAAACCTGTACTACTTTGAGTATAAGACTTGGGGGCACCTGAGTACCTACGGGAAAGGTGGCTGCTATAGGTGAAGACCTCTCCCTATTGTTCTACTGGTTTATGATAAGACCGTTAGCCTTAACAGAAATTTAAATGTTTGAATCAATAAACAGATGGTAGCTATTCACTTTAAAGTAATGGGCATAACCTGTTTGACTAGCCAATTTTAGGGCTTTTTGTCGGCTTCTACACATACCTATTTGATTGTCTTGTTGATAAGGTATTAGGAAAGGGTTGTCCCTGTGAGGCATGATCCAGACACAGGTCCTCACCATGTAGTAATGATGTGTGTATGTGTGTTGTGATTGATTTAATAGTCTCTATAAAGTGCTTTGTAATATGGTGGCACTAGAAAGTATATAATAACAGTAATATGTTGTGTGAAGGACACAATCTGCAAATACAATACAAGCAGGCCCACAGAATTAAAATTACTTTAAAACTACGGCGACCGCTGACCATACCTTCCATGGTCGCCGCACAGCTTCAGATAAATCCACGGGGAGGGGGGAGGAGGGGCTATGGATCGTCACCGCCGCCCTCCTCTCCAACAGCTGATGGGGCGCTCCGTCTCCTCCCCTCCACTAACTGACTGTCGGGCGTGACATCATCATCACGGCCCGACAGTGTCAGTGAGGGACGGGACCCGGCAGAGAGGAGCAGCTTTATGGAGCCAAGTTAAGGTAAGGCTTTTGAACGTGTGCCTAGGGCGCCAAGGACCCTAGCACCGGCCCTGAATACAAGGTCATTGTGGGGCTTGTAAATTATTAGTGGATGTACTGTTTACAGTTACTGCACCAAATGCATCAAAATGATATGTTTTCTCCATAACTTTACATAATGTACTATAATAAAACTACTAGAAATTCCCTGCAATGTCAGAAGTTGGTCTCAGCATTTAATGCCGTCTCTTCTTTTTAACCTTCCTTTACATTTGTTTTGGTTTTAAGGCTTGTACTTCAGTAAAAAAGCTGATATAGTTAATCAGTGACTTACAAATTAAAGGAAGATTCCAGACCTCTTATAGCTTTTTCAAAACTTAAAAACTGAAAAAGTTGCTATTCAGTTTGTTTTTAGAGAGATCCTACTGTGAGTAAAAATACAGACAATTAACTTTGTTAAAGAAGTACATGTTAAATTAACCAGTTAAGCAGAGTTCTATTCCTGGGGGAAAGAGAAAATGTACTTACCTAAAATTGGGGGGGTGTCTGAACCAGGGAGCATGTCGTTTAGTATGAGCAGGAGCACAGAGAACCCCAGAATCACTGTAACTTTGAAGTCTAGTCTCTCCCCAGTTCCAATCTGAATAAACATACTGACAATATCCAGAAAAACCAAAAAGCATGCTGGGACCAAGATGTTTAAGATGTAGACTAGAGGTGCTCGTTGTATTTTTATCTGGAAAGGAGAATGCAAAAACACAAATCAATGGGTGAAGGATGTTTATTTAGCCTATTTGTGACCAACAAATTAATTGGCTGCAAATATTTCTATTTTCGAAATTTTGAATTGGTGAAATTACTTGGTGAAATTCTGGAAGAAACCTATGTAACATATGTATTACTTATATTACATCAGCTCTAAATAGTATCTGGCATGACCATTTACATCTCTCATGCTGCCGGCAGCCTGATTGAGTCCTGCTTGTACAGCAGATATGAAAGGATGAAGATTGAAGTAATAGGGTGGGTAAGACTGCATAGAAACAAATGTATTGATTGAAGCGCTATTTATTATTCCACATGTCTAAAGTAACATTTTTATTATTTACATTTAGAGCACAATATAACAATATAAAAATTGCACAAAAATACATTCAAAAGGTTTCTTTAAACACTTATCTTTAAAATTTATCAGAGCTCTTCACTCGGTACTGCAATGGGCACGAGGTTCGTGCCGAGTTTTGCGAACCTTTATATGGGCATGTTTGAGGAGGAATACATATGGAAGCAGGGCCATAACTAGGGCACAATGCTGGATGGGGGCGCAATTTAGGAATATTTTAGGTTCATTTGGTTAAAATTGAGGGCTAGAGGGGCGGCATTTGTCTTTCTCGCCCCAGGCGCTAGAGTTACGGCTCTGTATGGAAGGGACCATTCTGGGAGATCGTTGTGTCCTATGCAAGATATATCAATGATATATTTTTATTTGGAGAGGAAATATTATAGGAGAATATCATATATTATTTCAGTCACCAATTTCTCAATAACAATTTTGAGTTACGGTTTACTAGCAGTGAATGTGGTGTGAATTTCACGGATATCATTCAGTTTGTATGTGGCTGGCAGTAAGACGCTGGACCTGTTGTAAGTATTTGTTTTTGTACTTTGGATCATCTTAAACAGACCGGTTCTGTGTCGTCTTCATCTTGGGTAGCATTGATAAAAGGAAAGCAGCACATTTCTGCTGTAGTATTTTTTATTTGTGTTGACATATGGGGGTATATTTACTAAACTGCGGGTTTAAAAAAGGGGAGATGTTGCCTATAGCAACCAATCAGATTATAGCTATCATTTTGTAGAATGTACTAAATAAATGATAACTATAATCTGATTGGTTGCTATAGGCAACATCTCCACTTTTTCTAACCCGCAATTTAGTGAATATACCCCATGGAGTACAAACACTTTTAAAGCTTATCTTTGTTGTGTCTTTTGTGACCGTCCGGCACTTTAGATGCATGTTTAAACATCTGTTATTATGTACAGGATAATTGAAGAGCTTTGATAAATTTTCAAGATAATTGTTTGAAACTTTTCAAATTTATTTTTGTGCAATTTTTATAATGTTATATTGTGTTTTTTATATTATAATAAAAATGTTACTTTAGACATATGTGGAATAGTAAATAGTGCTTCAATCAATACATTTGTTATTGTACTTTTTGCTTTTTGAGGGGTTTGCTAAAACCCTTAATTGGAGCAGTTGAGTTACTTTTCCCATTTATATTAAATAATGCTAGCAACTAGTGCCAGATTAATGTTTGGAAAGTTTTAATTAATGTTGAGACTGCAAGTGTGCTGCCTAGAACAATTAAACTAACCAGACAGCATTATATAGTCCCAAATATATACAGATACTGGACAAAAAAAAAGGAAACGGTGATATAAAGTCACTTAAGATGTCTATATGCGGCCAATATAACTTGAATATACCATGGTATTGAGTCTGCCAATATCTGTAATTAGGTATGAGGGATGTCATGATTCTCCTACAAGATAATCACTCAACTGACGCCTGGTTGATGATGGTGGAAAACACTGCCTTTTTTCTGAATATCCTATAAATGCTCCATGATGTCCAGATTTGGGGACTGAGACGGCCCTAACATATTGATGTCATGCTCATCAAACAATTGGGCAACCGCACATGCTTTGTGAATGGGGTCATTGTCATCCTGGAAGACACTCTGGTCAAGAGAGAAATGCTTCAATATAGGGTGAAAATTACCTCTCTGTACCATTAAGTAGCAATTAGCTTTGACTTTGCCTTCAAAGATAATGGACCACTACAACCCTTCACTGGTGGAAACAAACACTCATTGCTATAGAGTTCTTTAGATTGGTGCCCACATGTACTTGTCCATTTGATGGTGAAGGATGGTTCATCTGGCAATATCTCCTTAACTACTTGGTAGTCCTTGCCTATGCTTTTTTCACAGCTGAACACGTAAACCAGTGCAGTCTGGCATTTTTACACATGACTCTGACCATGCTGGGATGTTAGTTGCTTAATTTATACATGTGCCACACCAATGTGGAAACTCTTACTTTCCATATACTTGGTGTATCTGTCAATGAGGGCATTTACCCATATATTCTGCATTTTTTGTGCTTTAACTGAAATGAAAAGGTGTCTGGATTACTGGGAGGCAGTGTTAGGAACCCCTCCAGCCGGCACAACACAACCCGGAATCTACTCTGCCAATCAGGTGTTCACTGGAGCCCCTGATGGTGGGGACAGACTGGGCCGCAGACTGACAGAGGGTCGTGAAGTGTGTACCGGCTGGGGAGAACCCAGGCAAGCGGAGTGAGGTCCACGCAGAGGTCAAGGGCCGGCAGCAGACAACAGTATCAGTAAACAAGCTGAGGTCAGGGGTCACAAGCAGATAGCAGAAACGGTAAACAGGCCAAAGATCAGGGTCACAGGATACACAAGCGAAGTCCAATTCAAAGCCAAGGGTCATACACGGGAAATCAGTAGCGGTATCAAAATACAGGAACAGGAACAAGCAGGTCAGCAGACTGGAGCACAGAAGCTATAACTGGCAATGAGGCAGCAGACCTCATTGCCTTAAATATCCAGATGGACCAATCAGAGTCTGCCCCCAGATAGAACACACTTGCAGGCTAATTGCCTGCTACACTATGCGCCAATTAGGGCTTAGCCCTCGCATCCACACTTGCAGGCTAATGCCTGCTAATTCAGCCACAGGCTGAATCTGATTGTTTGCCCCATGTGCGCGTGCGCACCCGGCTGCCTGGCCGCCGCGCTGCAGAGGCGTCCGGCCGTTGCCTTGGCAACGGTCGGCAGTTGGGTGGAAGTGACGTCCCGGTCGTCATGGTGATGGCCGGGACGCCGGGAGGCATAGGAAGCGAGCCGCGGCGGCTGTGAGTAAACATACTGACAGGCAGATGATGTTTAAACTAAACAAAAGGTTTTTGCAGGGAGACCAATCACTGAAATTGTTAAGGAAGAGCTCCACCCTCAGGGCCTGATTCATTAGGGAAAGTTAAGTAAAAAAATTAGTAAGTTTTCTTTCTCAAGTTTTCTGGATAAAACCATGTTACAATACAAGGGGTGCAAATTAGTTTATTATTTTGCTCATAAGTAAATAGTGTCTGTTTTTTCATGTAGCACACAAATACTTGATAGCTTATTTGTACACTGAAATCTAAAGGTGATCTAGGACATGCCCTACCCCAACTATAAATCTGCAATCACATTTTAAATTTACCTCCCCCTCCAATGCAACATGGTTTTGCCTTACTTACTTACTTTTGCTTAAGTTTCTTTAATGAATAAGGCTCACAAACTAAAAACAAGTATTGGGTGGCGGTAATTATGTTGAAATTAAATACTCTACAGTGGTTTAGCAGCGAGGGTAGCAGCTGTAGCCATCACAGCTGCTTCTGGGAGCCCATTTGTGGCCCTAATATGCTACACAGGCTCAGGTCTGCTTGGTTCTTTCCCTGTTTTTATAACTGCAGAAGCACCATCACAGTATGTTTACTAGTAATAAGGAGATTTCCTAAATGGGAGCAGTAAGTGATGATATTACTGTACAGTACTTTGGTTATAAAGCGGATTTAGAAGTCTCTAATACCTACTAAGCAGGGTCCAAAGCACCCTGGCTCACTAGGGCCTAGGGGTCTTTTGGCTATGCCACTGATGTTGTCTCTTAGTTACATCTGATGAACTGTTCCCTCTCCCTCTATCTGACAGATACTCCGAGGCAGAGGCGGAACTAGCGAGCTGTGGGCCCCGATGCAGGGAGGCCGGGAGGATGAATCCCCGACCATCTGCATCTGTCATGCAGCGGGCCCCATTATCTCCATGGGCCCCGGTGCATGGCACCTTCCGCATCAATGGTAGTTCTGCTCTGAGGGTATCTAATGGTCCATGTACATAAAGAATCTATGGCCCACGTTCATAGATATCACCATTACAGTTACAATTATAATTGTTGTTTACATAGCAGCGTCATAGTATGCAGTGCTATATATACATACACAGTTTACAGTTGTAATGTACGCAGCATGGTGGCCTAGTGGTTAGCACTGGGGGCATGAGCTTGATTCCTGACCTTGGCCTTATCTGTGTGGGGTTTGTATGTGCTCCCCGTGTTTGCGTGGGTTTCCTCCGGGTGCTCCGGTTTCCTCCCACACTCTAAAAACATACTAGTAGGTTAATTGACTGATGATAAAAACGAATACTAGTGTGTATGTGTTATAGAACTTAGCCTTTAAGCTCCAATGGGGCAGGGACTGATGTGAATGACAAATATTCTCTGTACAGCGCTGCAGAATTGGTGGTGCTATATAAATTGATGATTTTCATTTTTGTGTGTGGTTCAATTGTTAATAAAAGTATATGCTAGTTTGTGCACTTGGAATAACATTCTGCTGTTGAATGCTATTAAATTTATATACAACATTTGTTTTCATGATCTGCACCCTTTGATTTTACATTTATAAAACAACATTCATTTTAAAAGTGTCACCTTGAAGATCACTTGGCTGTATTCCAGTCCCCCACTCCATAATGTTGTGTTTCTCACACTGATGTCCAACAGGGCCCAGTCTCCTTTACTGACAAAAATATCTTGTGTGTTTTTGTTAATCTGTGATGAATTGGTTTTTGGCAGCATGATGATGTCTTGAACTGTAAAGAAGCACAACATGTATGTTAGATATGACATGTACAGCACACACACCCCTGTGACCTATGTCTGGATAGAATTTCCTTCTGGCAGGTGGTAATCGGAATGCTACAGAGTAAAGAATGGGACCTTTAAATGCAAAGCAAATGCTTTTACAGAATATGTAAATAAACCTGATAGGTTGGAAAATAAACTATACAATATGAAGAAATTATTACATTAGGTACTGTCTTCATTTTCTGTGACATATTTTTTTTAATGTTTTATCGCATTGGTTTTTCGTGCTCCAAATGCAATTTCTCCTAAACAGTGCAATTCTATAGAACACTAGGGGGTAAATGTATTAAGCTCCGGGTTCTTCAACACTCGTGAGTTCGGCGTCTTCGGCGTTTAAATTTAAAGCGGCGCTGCCTTGTAAAGGGAAACTACCCGTCGCTTGGACCATTATGCATTAAACATAATGATGCTGTTGATACGCAGGTCATCATCGTCATCTTAAATGTGGTGTTTCTTTTAATTAAATACAACCCCCCAAAAAATTAAGGTGCCCCTCTCCCCTTCCCCCTAAAGTGTTGCTAGCACCAGCCCTTATAAGCTAGGCTGGGAGCGGCGAAATTGGGGAGAATAAACAGTTTGGAGTTCCCCGCATCCCCCCAAAACAACTTGCTACCAGCACTAATCTATGGGCTTGTGACAATATATATATATATATATATATATATAGACACACAGTTTAAGGTCCCCCTGTCTACCAGCACTAGTCTGCTCAGTACAGGGCTGGATTCCCTGGAGACATTTTAACAATACAAAAATGTGCCTGCCACCTACAAAAAAACTGCCCCTAACTAGGGCTCTTCCGACACCTCTGGGGCAGTTGGTGTGGAGTAATAACGGTCGCAGTAAGCCCTGCCATGGCAAAATTTTGTTTGTATGCTGGCAGCCATGGGTACGCTGGCACTTGTACATCCAGGAATGTGACTTAAATTTGTGACAGGTGGTCCCATCCTTTTTTATTACACCCCTTTCATTATAATACATTACAGCTGTGTGGCTAGATTTAGATTGAATGAAAAAAAGCATTCAACATACCTGCATGGACATAGGAGCCAAAGGTCAAATAACAGGTCTGTTTGTCAAATGGAAATTTAAAGATGTCTAGATTACAGGAACTGACAACCTTGAATGGCTTGGATTCAATGATACGCCCATCACTGTAGACAAAGAGATATGGAATCACTGCAGAGTTTTTATCCCCTTCGGTCCTGTAAAATGAAAGATATGTAGGGTTGCACCATTAATTACATATATTTTACTTAAATCAGACATACAAGACAGAATAAAATTTGAACTCTGCCTTAGCAGATTGCAGAGTCTATATTTTTTAAATGTTTTTGCAATAGAGGACTAATAGTAATAAAAATAATAATTATAATAATAATAATATAGACGGGTTGCTGAGAGTAACCTTTGACCCCAGTGCGGCTGCCTCTTGGCGCACGCGGCTTTGACCAAAGCTGGCGCTGAGAGCACAGCCTGGGAGGGATGTGACTGTACAAACAAACAGGAATCTATTGGCCCACACAGTAACTTTCCTCTGCCCAGAATCCTGCTCAGACAATGCTACCCCCACGTCCACCATCTCCCCCATAGGAAACCGAGGGAGGCCCAGGTACATTGTACACACCCCCTTCCTCTCTGTGCCCCTTTGTATAAAACAGTTTCTCCAGGCAGTTCTTCAACCAAACATTAATGCTATTACTTTCTATGTATTTAGTGTTTAAGTGCTTCTATCATCTGCAGACAATAGAGGCAGTTTTATTGCTAGTTGAAATATTTATTGGAATGTTGAAGGTGTCCAAAGCTTTCTGGTGTCTGGCTCAAAAAAAAATCTAATATTTGTGATCTTCCAAATAGACGTTCCTCTCCCAAGCTCTTCCTCATCCCCCTTGGTGCTCCAAAAGTAACCTTCCACCAAAATAAACTAATAAGACATATAACTTCATCCACAATCTGGCAGCTGGAGGCCGATTGGAAACAGACCGGTGCCCCCTTAATCGAAACAATTATTAACAGGGCCTGGGACTCCCACCTTATGGAATACATGACCAGTATAATTAAAAACTCTGACACATCCTTTAACAAGACTGGGAGCCATGGTTGTCCTTTCTCCTATTCGCAACCCCTTTCCCTCCATCCCCTAAAAACAAAATCAATCAACTGATTGTGATTTTCAGGGCCTTAATTGTTTCTCTGCTACTACGTGTTGTATTCTTGGTCTGGTTTGACACGTTCCTATCCACTAATTGTGCCCGTATTATGCATCTCGTTCCATGAATGTAACTGGCTGATCTTTTATAAGTATATAATAAAAAGAAAATATCAATCTAAACATAAAGCATGGTCGAAAAACTATTTATTAGAATTCAGTATCAATAAACTATGTGAAATTGTGGCAAAATATTCATCCTATCCAATTTTGTGGCAGAATAGGTAATTTCACAGAGGTAACTCAGCGATAGAAGTATAATCTTAACAAGACATAAAGTGAGGTTGAGTTGAAGGGCTTAGAAGGTTTGGGAGTAGATGTCAATGAACTTAGAGAAATGTTCTTGCTGTTTATAGCAAATTCTTAGGTTTAGGGGTTTACTGTGTATGTTAAAATGCACCAGAATGGAGAGTAAAGAGTCATGGTTACTCCAATGTGTGATCAGGTGCAACAAAAAGTTTCTGGCATGCTAGCCCACAGCTTGCCCACTGATTAGGGCTCACTGAAAGGCTTGATAAAACACTGAGAAAGAAGTAGTTAGTACAAATGTAGGCGCATAGTTGCACCATGTTGAAGGATATGCCATGTTCCCTGGGGCATGACAAATGCTTCTGAAGCACAAGGACATCCTCAATACCCTTCCCCTAAAACACACTTAAATTGCTGCATAGCCTATGGGAATCCTTCAGTATAAATAATGTTTCAATAAACGATGGAGCTGCTTCAAGCAGAAACATACCTCCCAACTTCCCAGAAGTCGGGCTAAAAAAACCGAATGGTGGGACAGTCTTTTCAAATAGTGGATTTCGCACTGTCCTACTGAAATCAGGACAATTGAGAGGGTGGGTATATGTACGTTGGCAGGTCTAAGATTCACATAGTGTGAATTTATCCTGCGGTAAATATCACCTTATTTTTTAGATTACCAGCAAATATAATAAATAGACTTACAGTTCATAGATATAGAGGTCTGGAAGCCATAGGTCGGTAGCAGGAGTCAAAACGTTATCAATTCCGCAAAAGTCATCAGTGTTCCATCTTATAAACTCATTTTGCCATTCCTAAAATTAGAAAGGGCTATGTATTAATACATTGTAAAATCAGTTAAAGGACCTCCAAACTCAAAATGAATTTTGCTACACTTCTGTCATAAATGTTATACCCCCTACCCACTCCCCCCTCTATTGTTCATTATACTGCTGTAGGATGATCACTCTTTCCACCACACCTGTTTGTGGTTTAAAAACGGATAATAAGGGTGGAGATTTCAACATGGTTATCCAAAAATGGCTATCTTAATATAGAGGCACAGTTTTCCCCAGCTATTCGTTACATTGAAATGGGTAGGTAGTTTATAAAGGGGTCAGGGTAATATAAAAACAATTAAGAGTTTAATGTATAACATAGGACAAATTATTCTGATGGCATCATAAAGCTATGGCCTCTGAACATGCTTTTTTATGGTTATATTTCTACATTCATCTATTTGGAAATACCCTAGAATGAGCAAGTATTTTGTACACCACACTTGAAAACCGGCCACAAAGTCTGAGAGCCTGAGAGCCCAGTGAAAGGACAGCAGATTGGTTCCTTGTCCTGTAGACTGTGACAGTGTTGTCACTGAATGGCGCCAATTGTGGGAGATCCCAATTATGTGTAGTCTTTTGATGAGGATGATGATGACTGGCGGATGGAATGGTTCATGATTTCTCATAGGAGGGGGTTATGTTTTTGGCTTTTTTCCTTTTTCTATCTGTATCGCATGAATGTACTAGCTCAGAGGTATCTGGGAGAAATCAAACTTAAAAAGTTTCTCTAATTCCTCTTTCGGATTGGGATAACCCCTTGGAGGTTATGCTTTCAAAACCTCCCTTAACTCACCAGGCCATATCGCAACACTATTCCTTGATACCGGATCAATTTGATTATAGTCACTCTAAAACTGGTCTTTCGTTATGGCAGGAACGATTCCCTCATCTGACTCCAGAAGTTCTCCTTAAAGCACTTGCCAACTCCATTAAAATTTTACCGGCCATGACATATACAGAAATGTTTCTTAACATTTTTCATAGAGCATATCTATCTCCAGCTCGTCGATTTCAGATAGGACTATCGGAATCTCATTGTTGTCCGAAATGTGGATTTCCAAGAGCGGATCTGACACATTGCTTCTGGGAATGTCCCCCAATTAAAAGATTCCGGACTCAGATTTGGAGATTCTCTAATACACATTTAGTGAACTATGCACCCCTATCTCCGTAATGGGCGATATTCGGAATACTTCCAAGTAGCTGCAAAGTTGGCAGGGGATGCAAGAGTTTATTAATAGAAATTTCAGCTGCGGCCAGAAAGAGCATACTGCAGGTCTGGGCCCAGAATTCTCCTCCTGTGTTCTCTCTTCATATATTTCGAATGGATTGGATAGAGACGTCTTTGCAAAAAGAGTCTAGAGTAAAACAATTCTTTAACACATGGGAGAGTTTTATAGCCCTCTTACCTCACACTATACGAATACAACTCTGGAACAGTTTCCATAATACTGAATGGTATGAGTTGAGAATGGTCTCTGCAGACCCTCCAATCAATCTATCTACATCTAATGATAGTTAAGTCCTGTGGAAAGGGGGATTTTTGGAATGGAGTGACTTGTAATGTTGATTGTACACTGGAATGTAAAAGAATTGTGAAAACATACTTGTACTTTATAATGCATTTATTTGTACTTGACATACTTTTTTTACCTCAATAAAAAATTGAAAAGAAAAAAAAGGGGGAAATTCAATTGGCCGAGTTACTGCCGAAAGTAAAGAGGCCTGCGCACTATTACCGATATTGCGGTAATAGTGCGCATTATTACCATTAATACGGTAATCTTTAACGCTGGTTTTTGCTCACAACTCAGGGAGCAGCGAGCAGAAATCAGGTTTAAATTTACCGTATTAACGGTAATAGAATTAACGCTGAATTGAATTCCCCCCTAAATGTAAAAAATGTTAATTCATTACAAGGTGATAAAACCAACAGCAATTGCTTTCAATATATTCAGAATTGTTACAAGTGAATGTTTCCCATTCATATGCGCCATGCTACAATATTTGGGCACTTATGCCTGCCTGCATCTGGAGAGATGGCACGGAGGGGGAGGGGGGGGGCGTGCAGGCGTGGGCCGAGTGCGTGTTTACGTAAATGCAGCTCATGCAGACCTACAGAAACATACATATGTACATTTTAGGAGGTGTATCTTCTACACCTTCTAGAAGGCAGTTGCCAATACTCACTGACGATGATGACTTGGAAACCAGGGGGTAAATGTATTAACCTCCGATTTCTGCAAGTCGACGGAAATCGGCAAATTAGCAGTGAAAATTTAAAGCGGCGATGGCTTGTAAAGGCAAGTTTGCCTTTACAAGCCATCGCCGCTTTAAATTTTACCTGCAAAGTCGCTGATTTCCGGAGACTTGCAGAAATCAGAGGTTAATACATTTACCCCCAGGTGTATATGCTGCTGATGTAGACGTATAACGATATGTGTATGACTCCACATATGGGCGGGAATACTCTAGTTTTTCATGCTCTATTTTTAAGAGTAATTTGTAATTAGCCCCACAGTCTTTACTTAGCTTAGTAGATTGTCAAACAGGTACAAGCGTTTAAAAAACAGTTTGGGAAATCCCAGGAAAAATATAGGTTAGACCAGTGTTTCCCAAACCCAGTCCTCAGGGACCCCTAACAGTGCAGGATTCCTGGGTGACAAGTGATATAATTAGCACCACCTGTGGATCTGTTACAATGTATCAGTCAGTAATGAATACACCTGTGCTCCTGCAAGGAGATATGGAAAACATGCACTGTTAGGGGTCCTGAGGACTGGGTTTGGGAAACAATGACTTAGACCTTTCTTAAACAGGAGAGCGACAGGACACTGATAGACAATCCACTGTAAAGATTTTTCCAGCACTCCCTGAGACTAGTTAGTTATAATAACTATACAAAGTATAAATGATTTCTTACAGGCAAAGAGTATGCAAGAGTCTTAGAATCTTACCATGTAAAACCAGACATATGTGGTTAAAGATTGAAGGCTTGTGTCCTAAAAAACACAACAAGATTTGGTCAGTTTGGTGAAAACAGCATTAGTCACATACATACTAAAGAGTCAAATACATTTCCAAGACTTCATGGTACGTTTTTAGTTTTGCTCAACTAGAAATTGGTTATTTATCACATCCTCTCTCTCACCCACTATAATAAATGTATCATTTATAAACTCCTTGTTTAAAATGTTTCAAGAGTCTATCCGGGTGAATTTTGCCTGGTACAAGACAGTGCTGATATTAGGAGTACCACATAAGTCTTGTTGTTTGCTAAGACAACCTTGTGGTGGAACAAGTATGAGCTCTGTCTGATGTAGAGAGAGACAGTAGTATTATCAAGCCCATGCTTTCCCTGGATTATTACCATTTGCAAAGGTGCTAGACTATTGTGCAGAAGGGTTTCTTAAGAATAAGATACGAAGAATAATTTGTTTTTAAATTATGGCTAAAAAAAAGTTTTGAATAGACATTTACTGGTAAAAGCTTTTTTATGCCTGGAGCAGAAATAGACAATTGGGGGTAAATTTACTAAACTGCTGGTTTGAAAAAGTGGAGATGTTGCCTATAGCAACCAATCAGATTCTAGCTATCATTTTGTAGAATGTACTAAATACATTCTAACTAGAATCTGATTGGTTGATATAGGCAACATCTCCACTTTTTCAAACATGCAGTTTAGTAAATATAGGCCTTGGTCTATTTTGACTGTTGACCTTGACTAATATCATTATCCGACTACTGTCTCAATGTTCTTAGGTCTAAGGTTCACTAAAGACTCCTGCGGCATCTCTCTCACCTCATTCCAAAAACTTGATATTCCTGTTGTAGCCCTACCCAGAATATTGTTCCTGTTTACTGGGAGGAACTGCAATTGAAACAGCTAATAGCCCAAGATGGAAGGAAGATGACCCCCACTTTCTGAGCTTTTTCAAAATGCTTACTAGAATGCTGTGCTGGAATCAGCATACTGGTTTGTAGTCTGGAACTTTAATTTTTTTAAGTATATAACTTGCTAATGCACATATTACTTGTTGGGATACTAAGAAATTGGCTCAGTTGTCCTTTTAGATTTATACTGTACCAGTTTATTAGTATGTACATGAGAATTAATAATCTATATGGATCATTTATGAACCGGAAAAATGTGGCGCTTAAGTGCAGATGCAACTGTTTGTCCAACTATTGCCTACATAATGCCCGCATTCCGCTCACATAAGAATGCACTGTGTGACCTTTCATATGATTGTAGGTCCACATATAAATGAGAAAAGTCCTGTCTACATGCTCTTTGGGGCCATGCTGTAAATTACAGTTTTTACTTTTGTCTTCTACAATACTCGTGGGGGCCTCCTTCACGAGAATTAAGATGACATTAGGGGGTAAATATATTAAACTGCGATTCTAGCAAATCGACTATATTCGGCAAATTTGACGGCAAAATTTAAAACCCCAATGTGTTTAAAGGAAAAACTTGCCTAGAATCGCAGGTTAATACATATAGCCCCGGGACTGTCTTTTTTGACATGTTTTTCACGGCAAAGTGGAGGCAAGATCTTGCTGTATCAGATTCCAATGCCTGTCAGTCATCTCTATAAATAGTACTCAGTGGTGACGTCAGATTTGTGCATGCATGTTTGCTAATACCAGAGTATTTGTCCATGCGCTATTATTTGTCATAAACGTGTTTGTATTTCTTTTGCACTTGTGGAATTCCATTAGGGCACATGCAGTATTCCGAGAGAAATGAAATCCTGACAATGTGGCACTAGCATACATTTAAATGTATTTCATTGGTAGAATTAGAAATGCACTTCTCTATATAAAGAGCACCTAAAGCTATTATTATTATTATTATTATTATAATAGAAGGAGCCACAGTGATCTGCTGCACCATAAATTAGGGAAAACAGCACATACATAAAACGGACACACAAGGTAGACAAAATAAATGCAGATGTGATAACAAATGGTAGGGTGGGCTCTGCTGATTTTAATTGGAAGAGGGCACAGCTGAAACAAGAAGAGTGAGTGTGGCTCAGAGTGGAGATTGGCACAGTTGTGTGGGTGGATTAGTGTTAGTAGTATTGGCGGGAGTAGGGTGGTAAGCTCTAACAAAGATTTGAACGCTTTGGGAAAGTTCCACAACTGGGTAGCAGCCAGGGGCGGGCTGGGGCGGGCCGGAGCGGACTGAAAATTGCTATTTTGGGCCGGTACATGAACCAGCCCAAGTCTGTATTATTTGGTGGCTGGCCCCTCCTCCGGGACCAGCCACCTCTCATCGGCCGCGGTAGGAGAGAGAAGGACAGTCTGCCAACTGTCCTGAATCTGGTGGGACAGTCCCAAATTTGGGTGACTGTTTCGCTTAGGAGAGTTGGGAGGTATGTCCCGCTTCACCGTGTACTGCTCACGAAGGCAGAGCTGTGTGCACCTAACTGTAGTACACACAGTATTGCCTGTTTATTTATCTAAAATGATAACCATGTTACATCATAGGGGGTTACCCTGACTAAAGTGCCCAGGCTCCCCTGAGCCTTAATCCAGCTCTGGGTTTGGGAATAAATATATATATGGATTAAACAACACTAAAATAGCCTCTTTTTATATAGATAAATATATATTGTACCAAAAACCACCCTTTAAGGATGGGTCGCTACTTATGGGCCAGTGCTGTGTGTTTGCTCCTGGGCTAAAGTCTGCCAGCCCTCCCCTGGTAGCCGCACAGGAGAAGTGTTGTAGACAGGAGTGAGAGGAGGTTACAAGAGACATGGTTAGGAGCAGGTCAGAGCTAGATCTAAGAGGGCGAGTGTTTAGCTATGAGATGTATGAAGGGGTGGGATTGTTGAGGGCTTTGTATGTAAGAGACATTAACTTTAATTGGATTCTGGAGGACACAGGGAGCAAGTGTAGGAATTTGCAAAGTGCTACAGCAGATATGGAGCGGTGAGAGAGGAAGATAATACTTGCAGCGACTTTTAAGAGGGATTGAAGTGGAGATAGATGGGTGAGAGGGATTCCAGATAGCAGAAGATTGCAGTAGTCAACGTGGGAGGTGCTGAGAGAATGGAAGTATCATGGGCAAGAAAAGAGTGTATTCTGGAAATATTTCTAAGTTGGAGGCAATAGGACTGGGAGGGAGACTGGATGTAAGAAATAAAGCAGAGGGCGGCGTGTGACCCCAAGCCTAGAGAGACTGATGAAATTGTGGTGTTATTGATGGTGAGGGAGATGTCGGGGGACAAAACACATTCCATTTAAAGTAGAGACTTGATCTCCACCACCTCCCAGCACCTGTAAAAATCAAGAACATTTGTGTGGGGAAAAATAATTCTGTAGTCACCTGCTAAAGTCACTAACCCAGGTATGTACTTACAAATGTGCCCTCTGTCCAGCCGCTAAATCTCACTAAAATATCGTGTTATTGCATGAGGGCACCTGAAGTCATGTGTCTACCCTGCATTTAGCTAGGAACAGAATTGATCCAGCTTCTCACATACGAATGAGAAAGATGTTGCGCCCCTGCAGACGTCACCGTTTTGACCAGTTTAGCTCTGGGCTTACCCATAAAATCAAATGTGTAAAATTAAGTGCATGCCATCACAAAGTGTCACTATGTAAATCATCTTTTATGTTTTTTACATGATTAATCTTTCCAGTTGTAGATATTATGAATATCAAAAAATAAATACAAATATGGGAACTAAATTATATTATTGGCCCACTAAACCATGTGAATTTCACATCATAAAACATCACTTACGCTGTGCTCCCACAACTTTGTAAACTAAATAGCCACTATTTTGCATGTTTAACCATTAGATGAATAGATATCCCTGGATAGTACAAAAAACATGGGCTTAAAATTATTATTATTGTCCTTCCAAGCCATGAGATTAGATCATACTTGCCAACTTTTCCTTTGACTTCAGGGAGATCCCAGGGAGGCTGGGATTGACGAATGACACCTTTTTTTTTTTGGCACCGCCCCTAAACAATTGTCACAATTTTGTCCAATTACAGCAGGGGGTGGGGCTAAGATGATGCAATATCTGCGTCATTAAGCCCCGCTACCACCACTTATCTATTGCGGGGGTGAGAACCGGGAGGTTGCCCTGCTCTCCCGGGAGCCCGGGAGGTCTCCCAGAAATGGAGTCTCCTGGACATTCCGGGAGAGTAGAGAACTATGCATTAAAGAAAAGCAGCTAATGGGTATCTGGAGACTAAAGTGTCTTTTACATTTCTGTCTCCATTACTGAAGTCATGTTGTCTTACCTGTCAGTCTTTGATTAAATCTTGGTCTCCATGAAAATGGCCACCTCCATAGGCATCAATACATGGACATAGGACACAATTTCTGAACTGTGTCATCATGCCACAGATGTTGAAGCCAACCACGTCTTGTACTGGCTCAGCATCAGGGTGAATGCCAGACTCTTCAGGGAGTGAGGGAGAACACCCCTATTTCAGGGAGTCTCCCTGACATTCAGGGAGAGTTGGCAAGTATGCATTAGATTAACCATTAACTTGGGGGATATCAGAATGAAACAAAGTTGCTAAATATTTTTAAAATATATAACTAGAGAAGCATAATCAAACTCGTTGTAAATAACAAGCAAATAGTGAGGTTCTTAAGAACAGCTAAAACTTAAAAGATACAACTATGACACTGAAAGTCTCACCAAGCTGATGACTGTGTACAAGGACAGATCGATAAACACTGTGGTTGGAGTTTTCCAGTCTCTTACTGGGCGAACGGCAGCTCCTGGAATGTCTTGATTATCAGACAAGATTTGTGCCAAGTTGAAGTAACTGCAGACACGTTCCGCGTGGGATGTACCTAGGGCATAATGCAAGCACAGCAAAGAAACACTGACAATTATTATATGGATTATTATATTATGTCAATAATGTTTCCAGGAAAACTTACTGCTTGGCAAGAGGATCTATGCACAAACAGTAACTTGACTCCTGAGCATTCATTGCATAGTAAACAGCACCCCCAACCACCATTAAATGAACACTGGATATAAACATAATATACTATAAGATATAGTAGAAGTGAACATTTCATGCATGAAATAACGTAATAATGACATGTAAATTATACAGTTTATCTATTACCTGGTTTAAATAAGCCACAGAACTGGTGTAATTTACATGGGTCTGTAACTAAAGGAATCAGATGGTAACACTGTTCTTTTATCAGATATGTGTCTGGTTATTTTTAATTGATTTTCAGGAATACTTTCCTTCTGGGTGGCTGAATTGGTACATGGTTTTTCTGGAGCACTCGATGAAGAAATAGAGAGTATGAAGCTCTATATAGAGATAGGACACAACACCTCCCAACATCACCTGACCACTGAATATCTGTCACTCGTCGGACTTTCTGGTATACTTTGCAGAGTCCAGCGCTCTTCTGTTCCTTATAGAAGGAGCAGAGGGTTCCGACACTGCATGGAGATGGCAGTCACTGTCTTTGATCTTTACACAGTTGCTTGCCTGCCTGTTCTATGATATCTCTCATCTCATTGGCTCCAACCGCCACACCCCCTATTGCCTCCTTATATATAATGTAATGTATCAGAGTACAAGATGGTGCCAGCTTATGTAGTGTCTAGTCCTGGTAAGTTAGTTAATTGATCCTCCAGTGTATTCTTGCTAATTCCGTTTCATCTGTATTCCTAGTAATTCTGCTCCAGAGTGATCCTGGTTTTTCCAACCAAACCATTCTGTTCCTGGTTATTCCATCTATTCCAGTGTTCCTGGTTATTCCATCTATGCCAGTATGTTCCTGGTTATTCCATCTATACCATTGTGTTCCTGGTTATTCCATCTATACCATTGTGTTCCTGGTTATTCCATTCACTTTAGTGTGTTCCTGGTTATTCCATCTACTTCAGCGTGTTCCTGGTTATTCCATCAATGCATGTGTGTTCCTGGTTACTCCATCAACTCCAATGTGTTTCTGATTTACCCATCTGTGCCAGAGAGTTCCTGGTTATTCATTATTCATTCTATACCTCTATATTCACACCAGTCTTCATCTATTAGATGGTGTTGTGAAGAGGCACCTGAAGGAGGAAGAAGACCACTTGGCTGCTCGACAACGATGGACAGGAAAGCTTCTGGGAACAACTCCTTCGAGTCCTGAACCAAGTGATTCTGTAAGAATTTTTTCTGATGCAACCAATGCACGCAGGGAGGGGTTTCTGAGTCTCCAGAAACCCCCCCTGTGCTAACTAAGTGGCCATCATAGCGGCACTGTCCTATACAGCAGCCATGGCTGCTGTATAGGACAGCGCTGCCGAAACGGAGCTGGGTTTTTTTTTTGGGGGGGGGGGGGGGGCAGGGGGGGGGTTAATCCTGTGTGCGCCCCTGCAATGGTTAACGAGATCTCCTCAGTAATGAGATCACTGAGCGCCGCGGAAGGTTTACAGTGACAGTGCTCAGCAGCATTGATCGGGCCGGGAGCGTCCCCGTACCGATCAATAATGCCTCTGAGCACTGTCAAGAGCCCCCTGGATGCCCGAGGCCCCTGGGCTGTAGCCCAATTAGACCTCGGGGTAATCCGGCCCTGATTGGGAGGGATAAAGCCAAAATCGATGGGTTGGAAAAGGTATAACAACGAGGGACAAAACTGAGTAGACAAACAAAACATGACTCTTGAAGCAGAAACAGATAAACACAAATCCAAACTTTGTGCAAAGCTTGGTAGGATCGAGGGCCTTAATATGCATATAGATGATGTAAATGACAAAGGGTGTGCAGTTGACCGTGTTGATGGTGCAGCGCCACCTGTCATCTGTAGCTGGTATTGTGGCAGATCAGCACATTACACAGTTCATCAAGATTATATGAATGGCAGAGTACTTTTCTACACGATAATACATTTAGTTAATAATAATAGATAATAGACATAGATACTGAGAATTATTCAATGTACCCAACAGGAGAAGGGGTACTACTGCATGATGCAGAACGTGAAATGCTGTATTGTGCCATGCAAAATATTTACTAACATTGCATCTAGGTGCAAAATTTTGACTGTTTTTGAGTTGCACCCACGTTTTGGAATTCCTCTTACTACATGACCTTCCAGCCAGACTGGCTTAACGTATTAAGCCAGGTTGAGTGTGGCAGGAGGGCACCATGCTTATTGGGGTGCCCCATCAGTGCAGAAAAAATATTTTTCTACACAGGCACTTGCTCCCCATCTGAGTCCCTGCTCTGATCAGAGCAGAGATCAGACTAAGTGCTGGGGTATAGGGGAGGGGCACATGCACAGTGATGCCCTAGGAAGTTATCCTCTTAACCCCTAGGCCCCTAGACTATTGTGCCTGAGTACTACTCCATTACACAGTTTATTCAAAACTTCAATTTATTATCTTTCCATACTCAAACAGCCCTGTGACTTCAAACCAACATTGCTGTATGATTGGATCATACAGCCCCACTAAGCACTTTTTCCTATTACAATTTGGCTGCACCAATATGCAGTCTGTAGCAATTAACCTCTTATATCAAACTCCTGTTTTCCTCTAAATTGTAAGCTTGTGAGCTGAGCCCTCTTACCTCTTTGTCTGTTTGTTAATACCCAGTCTTGTTTTATTACTGTGTAAAGAACTGTGTTCTAGCGCTATATGAATAAATGGTAATAATACTAATACTAATACTACTACTAATCATCATTATAGTAATCAGCCTTTATATTGCTTTATTAATTTAATTTGATTCTGTTTTGTAATTTTCTATCTCCCAATGGAAGTATGAGTATCAATTTTAAAAAAAATCTAAAATGTCTGAATTACATGCAAAAATATTTCAATAAAAAGATTTAAAGATCAAAACTAAACAAATTGCAGATAAAGTGATAAAAGAAAATCAGCCACGCAATATAAATGATACTTACCAACTTTCGTGCATTGCTCTGGGAGATCCTGGGGCAGGGTGGCATTTGGGGGAGGGGCTCAGTGAAACGTGTCATTTGACCCTGCCCCCTAAACCGACAGCATCATTTTAGCCTATTACAACAAGGGGCAGGCCCACGTTGACGTGTGAATCACATCACTAAGCCCCGTCCCTATCATATTCAATAACAAAGTGGGCAGGATCCGAGAGGTTGCCCTGCTGTCTCGGGAGTCCGGGATGACTCCCAGAAATTTGGTAGCCTCCAGGACATTCCCGGGAGAGTAGGCAGCTTTGAATAAATACAGATACTGGAAATTGCATGCAACGTACAGCACAAGAGAAGAGGTACTGATGAGTGGTCTATCTGCAGAAGAGAGATGATTCCTGAGCAGATGTCAATGCATATAAAGCATATATAACACGTAACGCAGCATAAGAGAAGGGATACTGGTCAATATTAAGCAAAACATTTTTTTTCAAGACAATTGACCTACAGACTGACTGCACAGCGAATAAAAAAATCTGAACAAAATAACACCCTATTTTTTTAATGAACAAAATATAATCACATTTAGTTTGTCTGCAGTCGTGTTCAGTTCTACAAATCTTTACACATTTGTTTGCCCTACAAGACTTGCAAATTTAAAATTAATAAATTAATAATATTAATAATAATAATAATAATAATAATAATAATAATAATAATAATAATAAAAATATATATATTTTTTCAAAGGATACTAATTAAAAGCACAAAGTAGACAAATGACCTGTGACAGTGTTATTACTTACAGTGTGTAAGAAATTACCATATTTGGGATTTAGTAACAAGGTCCATAATAACTACTGAAGTGATGTCAACACACCAGTACGGACTGATCCGGTCACCTTAAATCTACAAAGGTATACTAATGTATATTAAATGTATTATCTCAATTTTAACTATAAATTACATTGCTCTAAAACATTTTATTGCAATTACATGGGAGATCTACAGTATGTGTCACTTGCATTTGATTTATTAACTCTTTACTATAGTTCACATAGTTGTACACTGCCCGGACTAAGAAGTTGTTCTAAATGGCAAATATTCCATATAAAATGACTTACTCCATTGGATGACTGTGAGCATGAAGAAAACACGGCTTGGAGTCATTGGAGGAAGATTGTGAGAGCTGATTGTTCCCCGTCTGATTTTCCTGTTTTCAAAAATATCAGTAATGGGAGGAGCTGTGCTCGATTTACTGAGAATCCAGCGCTTGTTCTAAAAGTTGATAAACTTGTTTTAAAAAAATCTACCAGAGAATTTACTAGGTTCAGACGTTACTGCCCTGATATATGTAGCTTTGAAGTTAGAGATAAATAATGAAGTTTGAGATTAAGACAGAAAGAATATAGCAAAAGTCAGATTCGGACAGCCCACTGACAATGTCATAGGATGTGACTGGTACAACCCCCAATATATAAAAACCTGAAGTGAAAGTTTAATGAGCTGGTGACATGGACAGTCGTGTCACTGGGATTGGGGGTTAGCAGCGTGGCGTGAAAGGGCCAACGATGGCTACGGGAGCCCCACATTGTGGCCAGAGTCTATGAAGACTCTGGCTTCCCGCATTTAGGAAGTGGGCAGTCATATTTTTTAGCCCGGCCCCTAGTAGGGAAAGATCCATGGATATTAGGATGACACTGGAAAGTGGCAGTATGAGATGCAGCAGTGGGGCTGGAGTAAGAGGGTCCCTGTGACGGATGAGCTGCAATATGGTAGAATCCCTGGATAGAGGTATGCCCATTAATCCTTGCTGGAACATGAAGATGAACTTCCAAACTATGCCCATTGTGTACAGCTGTTAGAGAGAGAGCCAAGTAGTATGGAATCTATGGAACTATTGCACCAAGCAATATTGGATAGGCAGCTTTCTAATTATATATAATGGACTCAGCAAGCAATGTGCATGTCACGGCTAGAAATATTTGTGGATCCCCAACTTCTACTTAGATGGTAAAGCAGAGGGTGGTGGAGACAGAACACGCTGGGATAAGTTCAGATGGAGAATCACAATGAAGAAATACACAGACGATAAAGACGATAAAGTAGTGTTGCAAGTTGTTCCCATTTTTAGGTCCATGTGGTCTTTCTTTCATTCAGGATCAGCATTATGCCCGAGAGGTGATATCGCTCTTCTCAGCAGTGGATTGGGATAACCCTCTTGATACTCTATTATTAGCTGTTTCCTCCAAGAGGGGAGCGATCTCGTCCAACTATGCTTTTCTGAGAACTATAATAGATCACACTAAAATAAATTCGGGCCTGAGTGGATGGCTGCGCCATTTTCCACAATTAACAGAACAGGTGTTGTTGAAGGGACTGGCCACTTCGATGAAGCTCTTTTCAGCTGATTCTAGATATCCTAAATGTGGTGAAACCCAAGCAGACCTATACCATTGTTTATGGGCATGTCCTATAATCAGGGCCTTCTGGACCCGGGTGTGGAGGTTTGCAACTGCAGATTTGGTTAATTATTTGCCACTTACTCCCGAATGGGCAGTGTTGGGTATTTTGCCTTCCGATGCACGAACCTCTGTAGGAGGGAGAAGGTTAATTATGGCAATATCTGCAGCGGCTAGGAAATCGATCCTCCATATGTGGATCCAGAACGCCCCTCCAACACTCAATTTATTTAAAGAAAAGATGTACTTTCTCCTGAGAATGGACTGGCTGGAGGCTTTTCTCCAGAAGAGTATTCTAACTCACAAATTTTTTGAGACTTGGGAAAGCTACATTGATATCCTACGCTCCCAACTACGAAATCAACTTTATGAATGCTTTCACCAGACACTGTGGTATGAAACAAGGGTGCTTCTCCGAGACCCTCCAATTATTGTATGAGATGATGGGGCGAGCCTGTCCTCTCCCTCTGGTCCCTCCGCACCTTGATGATAGGTTGGGGAGGGGTATCTGTAATATCGCGAACACTCCTCTCATTAAGCGAGGGCGATATATTTGCTCTCACTACAAGTGTTATCACATTGTGGTATTGTCCTTCTCCATGTTACAGTCCTATAATATATTAATATCAGATATATATATCCTGGAATATATGTAGCGAGGTGTTGTTAAACCACCTCAAGTAAAAACCATTAAAAAATGTAACGATATCTATGTACATGTATGTTGATTGTATTTACAATTGAAAGCTTTTCTTTTTTTTTATGAAGCAAACTTTAATGTATGATTCATGTCTGAACTTCTTAAATAAAAATGTTTTGAAAAAAAAAAATTAGTGTTGCAACTTTAGTATATTGTTCAATGCTGCAACAGCAGTAATAAAAGACATGTACAACTCAGCTGTGCTGAGCACACAGTAGTTGAGAAATAACACAGTCACATCGGTACTTCAAGTGGTAACCATGAGCAACAGCATGAAATAACAAGCAATACAGTTCAACGCTGAGAGGATGATCCAGAACACTTGTAACACAGACAGCAATAAAGGAGAATCACTGACACAGCTTGAAAGTCCGATGAGGATAGTAAATAGACTTGGCTGATCCAGATGGAATGTGATTCACTTTAGCGGATGGTGATAGGTAATGTAACGGTTCTTGTCAGCGGAACAACAGATGTATATATATAGCCCAAGAGCTTGGTGAACTAGAGACATGCAATAAAAAATGTTGCTAGATGTACAGTGTGACAATAGAAGTCCAACACACACAGAAACGTAAGTTCATCCCTTTGACAGAAAGCAGCTGATATCGCACAGAACTTAATTAAAGGAACTGGCTCCTAGCTCGGCAATGATTCTTAGAAATAGTCCAGCAATTCACAAACAGCAGCATGATAATAATAGCCGTGCCAGACCTAGAACCACAGATGATCAGAACTTGATTGTAGTTCAACAGAATAATGAACAGCCGAGCAGAGACTTAATGAATCCAATCAATATGAGCACAGTTTATAACAAGCAACTCACGACAGTTCAATGTGCAGATGAAAGTTCAATGAATAGTTGCAGCTTAGAGATGAACCATGAAATGGTATTCAGCAGAGCCAAATAGAGATCAGCGATGACAGGCAATCTCGGCAACCAAATAACATCCAGGAGACACTCAGGGAGTAGGTATGCAGTGTGAGTAACACGAAGATCAGGCAATGAATCCCTGATCACAAGAGGTTGATATAGTCTTCAGTAACCAATAAACTTCAGAAGGAGGTTTCCAATTAGGATAACAGAAAAACAGCTATAAAAAAGGTAGAGACTCTGAAACAGGAGACAAGCACAAACATAGTTCCTTAAAGGGCAAGTCACACAGCAGCGCCTAGTTATGAGAGCGGTGTGTGACAGTGCAGATAGAGTGAAGGAGCATTAGAGAGTGTAACATCTGCTGAAGTTTTTGCTGGAGGCGTTTGTAGGAATCTGTACTTGTAACCATTATAATCTGTGCTGGAGGAGAAGGAGTTAAAATAAAGAAATCATGCTATTTATTGATGAGATGGTCTGGCGCCCAACAGTTGTTCAACATTTGCATCGTGTCCACTTCATATTATTGTATTTAAACACCTGAGTTTTCAAGGAACCCGCTGGTTTCATACAATCCCCATTATCTGCTCATGCTCCTCACTCTACCCCCAACCTTTCCATCCATCCCGTACTTCCAATGCTACTAACATTATCCACATATCTCTACTACCCTCTTTTCCCTTTTCTTGTGCACAATGGAACGCCAGATCTGTTTGTAACAAACTTACATCAGTCCATGATCTATTCATTTCTAAATCCCTCAACCTCCTTGCCATTACAGAATCTTGGCTCACCTCTGACACTACATCCCCTGCAACTCTCTACTATGGGGGGGGGCTCTCCCTCAGCCACACTCCCAGACCCGGAAACAGACAGGGTGGTGGAGTAGATATTCTACTTTCTCTAAGCTGCACCTTCCAAGTTATACCCTCTGAACCCTTCCTCTCAGTCTCTTCCTTTGAAGTCCACACTATCCGTCTATTTTATCCTCTCCACCTCATGTTGCTGTCATTTATCGCCGCCCAGGTCCAGTTTCACATTTTCTTGACAACTTTGAGGCCTGGCTCACTTATTTCCTATGCTTTAACCTGCCTACTCTGATACTAGGCGATTTCAACATTCCCATTGATAATCCCACTTTCTCTTCTGCCACTAAACTTCTTTTACTTAATTCCTCCTTTGATCTCTCCCAATGGACCTCATCTCCCACCCACTGTAATGGGCACTCCCTTGACCTTGTCTTCTCCCGCTACAGCTCCATCTCTAGTTTCTCCAATTTAGCTTTCCCACTCTCTGACCACAACCTCCTTTCCTTCAGCCTCACTTTACCTCATGCCCTCCCCCCTGCATCCAAATCCACATGTTCACAATGAAACCTAAGTACTCTTAGCCCAATCCACTTCTTGTTTTCATTAAAACAACTATTTTCTCCAATGGCTGCATTGTCCTGTCCTAATCAGGCAGCCTCTATAACAAAGCACTTACTTCAGCCTTAGACAATGCAGCTCCAGCTACTACATATAGTCTCTGACGATCCAAACCCCAACTATGGCACGACAAACAGACCCGCTATCTGCAAAAGTGTTCCTGCACTGCAGAGCGCTACTGGAGGAAATCTTGTTCCTACCCTGATTTCCCCCATTATAAATTCATCCTTACAGCACTGCGCTTTCAATTGCCAAACAAACAATCTTCAAATCTCAAATATCCACCCAGTCTTGTCTATGTGATCACATGATTTACAGAAACAGTATTGGCCCTATAAGGCTCTCATAGTCTATGGGAGTCCTTTAGTATAAATATTGTTTCAATAAACGATGGAGCTGCTTCAAGCAGAAACATACATCCCAACTTCCCAGAAGTCAGGATAAAATCACCGAATGGCGGGACAATCTTTTTAAATAGTGGTGTAACGATACTGGTGGTATTACCTGAAGCCCAATAGCCGAATAGATATCCAGAGTAGTCAGACGTAGCCGGGTCGGTACACAAGCGGGTAGTCACAGATGCAAGGTAGAGTAGCATGTAGCAGGAGCTGAGCAAGCAGAATACTCAAGCATATGTCTGAACCAGGAAGTGCCATTTATAGGCCCAAACAGGAAACAGGATCCAAGATGGTTTCTCTTTGATTCCAAACTGGCCATCTTGAATAAGGACAAATCTAAGGGCAAGTTTGCAAATACAGAGACCTCTAGTGGTCGGAGGTGCAAGTGTCAAGGTAATTCCTTACAGTATTTCCCCCCTTTCAATAACGTCCTCTGGACGGTGCTTTGCAGGGTTTCTCCAGGTATCTTTGATGAAATTCACGCAGTAATCGAGGTGCATGGACATTCTCTTCTGGTTCCCATGAATTGTCTTCTGGTCCATATCCCTGACATTGTATCAAATACTGAAGTTTATTTCTAAATATTCGAGAATCTAGTATTTTCTCTACCAGAAACTCTTCATGTTCATCAATTTGAACAGGATCTGGAGGAGGCAAGGTACGACCAGGAAATGGATTTGAAACTACTGGCTTCAGTAAGGAAACATGAAAGACAGGATGAACCTTCATAGATCCTGGGAGTTCAAGTCGAAAGGCAGATGAACTGGCTTGGGCCAAAATTTTAAAAGGACCTATATATTTCGGTCCTAATTTAGGAGTAGGCACTCTTAATTTTAGGTTTCTTGTAGAAAGCCAAACATCGTCACCAACATTTAAAACTGGTGCAGCTTTACGATGTCTGTCTGCAATTCTCTTATAACTGTCCTGTGCATGTTGCAATGTATCTCTTAGTACTTCGAGATTATTCTGTAGAGACTCTAATCTGGATGTAACAGCAGGTATGGAAGAATCATGTGGAAAATTGGGGAGTAGGCTTGGAAGATACCCCAAATTGGCATAAAAAGGACTTTGTCTTGTGGATGAGTGTTGTGAGTTGTTGTATGAAAACTCTGCCATTGGCAGAATGTTAGTCCAGTCATCTTGCAGATGGCAAATGTAGCACCGTAGGTATTGTTCTAAAGTCTGATTGGTGCGTTCTGTCTGTCCATTGGATTGAGGATGGAAAGCAGTTGATAATTTGATATTAATATTAAGAGCACTACAAAACTGCTTCCAAAAACGTGAAGTAAATTGTACTCCTCGGTCAGAGACTACATCATCAGGGACTCCATGTAGACGAAACACTTCCTTGATTAGTAATTCTGCTGTTTCTTTTGCAGAAGGAAGTCCACGACAGGGCACAAAATGAGCCATTTTTGTGAGTCGATCTACAACCACCAGAATTGTAGTCATACCCTTCGATGAAGGTAAATCCACAATAAAATCCATGGAAATTGAACCCCTTGGACGAGAAGGAACTGGCAAAGGCTGTAAGAGTCCAAGTGGAGCAGTGCGGGGAGTCTTAAACCGGGCACAAGTACTGCAGGATGATACAAATCTTTTGACATCCTCCTTGTATTTCGGCCACCAGAAGTAACGGGATATTAATTCATGCATCTTCCAAACACCTTTATGGCCTGCCAGTCTAGAGTCATGGACAAATTGCAGTACTCTTAATCGTGCTGCTGCTGGTACATACAAGCGATGTACATACTTCCAAATGTTATCTCGATAGGTCAGGAATAAACTCCATCTGGCTTGTCGTGGAGAAAGTCTTTTGGCAGACCGAACAAAGTCTAGATTCCAGTGGTCAGTAAGCACGGTAATTTGATGTGCAGCACCTTCAAGCAAATGTCTCCATTCAGTAAATGCAACCAAAATGGCTAATAGTTCCTTATTTCCCACATCATAATTTCTTCCTGAAGCAGTCATTTGACGAGAAAAAAAAAATGCATGGATGTAATAACATCTTCTCTCCTATTCTCTGTGATAATATTGCCCCTACTGCTGAATCTGAAGCATCTGCCTCAAGGATGAAAGGAAGTTCTGGGTTGGGATATATTAATATGAGATCAGCTTCTTCAGCTTCTGGAGACCAATGGAAAGACGATCCCTTCTTGGTTAGTTGAGTAATTAGCGTGACAATCTTGTAAAAGTCTTTAATGAAATGTCTATAGAAGTTGGCAAACCTACAAACCTTTGTACCTCTTTTACGTTTCTTGGAGCTGGCCAATCTACTATAGCCTGGACCTTGCTAGATTCCATTCTCAAACCTTGAGGTGAGATGATATAGCCCAAGAACTGAATCTGTGTTTGGTGGAATTCACACTTCTCCAACTTAATGTACAAACAGTGTCTGCGAAGACATTCCAGTACGGTTCGAACCTGTTGTTGATGCTCCTCTTGGGAATTTGAGAAAATTAGTATGTCATCAAGATAAATGACAACAAATTGGTCAATTAAATCTTTAAAAATATCATTCATGAAATGTTGGAATGTAGCAGGAGCATTGCACAGTCCAAAGGGCATCACCAGATGTTCAAAATGTCCATATTTACATCGAAAGGCAGTCTTCCATTCATCGCCAGATCGTATGCGAACTAAATTGTATGCCCCTCATAGATCTAATTTTGTGAAAAGTCTTGCTGAGCGAAGCCTCTCCAGTAATTTTGAAATAAGTGGGAGCAGATAGCGGTTCTTGATTGTCACTTTATTCAACGCTCTATAGTCAATACATGGTCGTAATGAACCATCCTTCTTTTTGACAAAGAAAATAGCTGCACCTGCAGGAGACGTAGAAGGACGAATAAAACCTTTTTCCAAACTTTCATGCACATAATTCTTGAGGACCTTTAACTCTGGCTCGGCTAATGGATAAATACGTCCAAAGGGTATAGCAGCCCCAGGTAACAAATCCACAGGACAATCATAGGGTCTGTGAGGTGGTAGTTTGTCAGCATTCCTCTTACTACAGACATCGGAAAAGTCCTTATATTGTGGAGGTAGCTGGTCCAAAACATGAGGAGGGGAATTATATAACTTGCTTACCCCTTCAACAGAGGATTCAGTTTTAGTCTCCGGAGTATATGTTTCTTGTGAAAAAGAAATAGTTTTTGATTCTTAGTTAATGGATGGATTATTTGCAGCCAACCAAGGAATTCCCAGAATAATAGGAAACTGGGGAGAAAAGATCAGTAAAATGATGGTTTGGCTCAATTACGAGGTCCATTTCGGTTTCATGAGTAACTGGACCAGAGTCCAAAGCAGAACCATCCACTGTTTCCATTAACACTGGTATCTGTTTCTCTCTAAATTCAATGTTATTTCTCTTAGCAAACATAATGTCCATAAAATTGCCGTTCGCACCAGAGTCCACCATTGCTTTACTGGAAATGCAGTGTGCACCGATCTGGAATCGAATTGGAATTGAGAAATGTGAGTTATTATTTCCCTTATTCTTTTCAGTTGATGCTAAAGAAGTGAGACAAGGAATAATTGCATTCACATGCTGAGTAATGTTGGAAATCACAGACTCCTGGTCTGAAAATTCTGCATCTGCTAAGCTAGCCACTGTCTTCTGAGGTCTTTTAGGACAATTTGAGACATAATGTCCTGGTTTGCCACTATAAAGTCACAAGTTCTCTTGACGTCGTTGCTCCCTTCTCTCATTGGAACTACGTTTGTGAAGTGTGTCTACTTGCATGGGTTCAGACTCAAATTCTGTAGTGGATTTTACCTCAGAATTCCCATAATAGTTTGAAGTTGTGGGTTCTCGATAACTGGGGTATGTCCAGGTTAAGGCCTTCCTTTCTTGTCGTCTCTCAATCAGACGAGCATCAATTCGAATGCAATGGATAATGAAAGGCTCAAGTTCAGTTGGTGCCTCTGCTCGGGCTAATTCATCTTTAATGGTCTCAGAAAGTCCCCTACAGTAGACAGACAGCTGTGCCTCAGAATTCCAAGTAGTATCAAGGACCCATCTTCGAAAGTCTGCAGTATATTCCACAACTGAGCATCTCCCCTGACGTAATTTCAATAATGTTTTTTCAGCAGTATCTTTCCAGTTCGGATCATCAATGGTTTGTGTCATTACATTGAGGAAGTCATCAAATTTCTCTAATATTGGACTAGAAGTTTCAATATAAGGAGAAGCCCATGCAAGGGCACTGTCCTTAAGTAGCAAAAGCATACACCGCACCTTTGACTTTTCAGACTGGAAATGGGACTCATACAGTTGGAAATGCAGCTGGCATTGATTGATAAATCCGCAGAACTTTTGAGGGTCCTCTCCAAACCGGGCTGGTGGGAGAGGGAGAGCAGCAGGGGATGGTGAAGTTACAGGCACTTGTAGAGACCCCTTCTCCAACTCTGAGATACGTTCCTCATGTTGAGACAGTCTAATTAGAAATTCCTGGACACCACTATGTGCGTCACAGGTTTTTTCTGAGATAACTCTTGCTTAACCTGTGCCTCAGGAGTCACAAAACTGTCCTTCAGGAATTTCAGCTCCGCCTGGCATTCAATTAGCATGGTGGTAAAACTTGCCACGCGCCTCTTAATAGGTATATCTTCTGCGGGATCCATTTCAAGGCTTGAGTATCCTGTAATGATACTGGTGGTATTACCTGAAGCCCAATAGCCGAGTAGATATCCAGAGAGTAGTCAGACGTTAGCCGGGTCGGTACATAAGCAGGTAGTCAGACGTTTGCCGGGTCGGTACATAAGTGGGTAGTCAGACGTTTGCCGGGTTGGTACACAAGCAGGTAGTCACAGATGTAAGGTAGAGTAGCAGGAGCCGAGCAAGCAGAATACTCAAGCATATGTCTGAACCAGGAAGTGCCATTTATAGGCCCAAACAGGAAACAGGATCCAAGATGATTTCTCTATGATTCCAAACTGGCCATCTTCGATAAGGGCAAATCTAAGGGCAAGTTTGCAAATACAGAGACCTCTAGTGGTCAGAGGTGCAAATGTCAAGGTAATTCCTTACAATACAATTTAAAAGGTGGTTGGGGGTTTGTAGATATAATATAACATATTTCATATCTACAGTATGAAATACATAATATTTAAGTATAAGTATATTGTTATATAAATATATAAGTATATTGTTTTACCTCTTTACTTACATGTCTATATTATGTTAACAGCATTTAGTACAAAGTATATAGGCAGAAAGATAACATACCAAACAATGAACTTTATCCCAAGAACAACATTTCCACTGCATTTCAGCCCTGCCACAAAAGGACCAGCTGACATCAGGTCAGTGATTCTCTCATTAACAGAGGTGAGAGTGTTGAAGAGGACAAGGCTGGAGATCACTCTCTCATGCTGATTGAGTTAGAATATTAGACTGGAAGCTTTAAAAGGCAGGTGGTGCTTGAAATCATTGTTCTTCCTCTGTTAACCATGGTTATTTGCAAGGAAACATGTGTAGTTATCATTATTTTGCAAAAAAAGGACTTCTCAGGCATAGAGATAATGCTGCTAGTAAGATTGCACCTAAATCAACCATTTATTGGATCATCAAGAGCTTCAAGGAGAGAAGTTCAATAATTGTGAAGAAGGCTTCAGGGCGCACAAGAACGTCCAGCAAGCGCCAGGACCGCCTCCTAAAGTTGATTCAGCTGTGGGATTTGGACCCACCAGGGCAGAGCTTGCTTAGGAATAGCAGCTGGCAGGTGTGAGTGCATCTGCACGCACAGTGAGGCGAAGACTTTTGGAGGATGGCCTGGCGTCAAGAAGGCCTGCAAAGAAGCCAATTATCTCCAGGAAAGACATCAGGTATAGACTGATATTCTGCAAAAGATACAGGGATTGGACTGCTGAGAACCGCGGTAAAGTCATTTTCTCTGATGAATTCCCTTTTAGATTGTTTGGGGCATCTGGAAAAAATGCTTGTCTGGAGAAGGAAAGCTGAGCGCTACCATCAGTCCTGTGTTATGCCAACAGTAAAGCAACCTGAGACCATTCATTTGTGGGGTTGCTTCTCAGCCAAGGGAGTGGGCTCACTCACAATTTTGCCTAAGAACACAGCAGTGAATAAAGAATGGTACCAAAACATCCTCCAAGAGCAACTTCTCCCAACCATCCAAGAACAGTTTGGTGACGAACAACGCCTTTTTCAGCATGATGAAGCACCTTGCCATAAGGAAAAAGTGATAACTAAGTGGCTCGGGGATCAAAACATCAAAATTTTGGGTCCATGGCCAGAAAACGCCTCAGATCTTAACCCCATTGAGAACTTGTGGTCAATCCTCAAGAGGCGGGTGGACAAACAAGAACCCACAAATTCCATGCATTGATAAGTGAAGAATGGGCGGCCATCAGTCAGTATGTGGCCCAGAAGTTGATTGACAGCATACCAGGGCAATTTGCAGAGATCTTCAAAAAGAAGGTTCGACACTGCAAATATTGACTCTTTGCATAAACTTAATGCAATTGTCAATAAAAATTTGACACTTATGAAATGTTTGTAATTTTACTTCAGTATACAATAGCAACATCTGACAATTAGGTCTAAATACACAAAAGCAGCAAACTTTGTGAAAACCAATATTTGTGTCATTCTCAAAACTTTTGGCCATGACTGTAGTAAACATATGATAACTAGAATCTGGTTGCTATAGACATTGCCACTTTTTCAATCCTGCAGTTTAGTAAATATACCCCCATGTCCCTTCCCCCCCCAAATTCACACCAGTCCTGCGTTATGAGAAGAGGCCCATGTGAACAGACCAATTTGCTCTAAAGAACATGCACAAAAATATGTGTTAACAGGTGTATTCCTACAATTCACTTCCAACTTTTTCCTGCACATTGTTTGGAACACTGTCTGCGGCCCCTTTTATTTACTAATAATGTGCTTTGCACTGACAAAATAAAACACTTGCAACTACATAGTCAATCCCTCTTTTTTATATAATATACTACAACATTTTAGAATCAGAGTATGTGTCAGTATGTAGTATATTAGTTTGAGTATATATTTCCTTGCTTAAAAATATTACATTTTAAGTTGGTTGCATTTGTGCTGATTTGTTTTATTTTTTTATTTACTTTTGCAGATCGCAAGTACACAGACAAGCATGAATGGATGTCCGTTGAAAATGGCATTGGAACTGTGGGAATCAGCAGCTATGCCCAGGTATACGCTGCTTAGTTTGGAATGTTCATGTCTGTGATCTTTTATTATTATTATTATTATTATCGTTTATTTATGAAGCGCCACAAAGTGTCTGTAGTGCCGTACATAGAGCATGGGGAAAACAGAACAAAACAACAAAAACAGGACACAGCCTACAGGGCATGACAATAACAAAGTGCAGTAAACTATCAACCCAGTAGAGCATAGGACAAACCAGGACATGGCATACAGGGCAGTAGAAATAGAGTGCAGTAAGTAATCAATCTACTAGTACTAAGGAGGCTTAAGTAGAGGGCAGGATACTAAGAAGCTGGAGAGTGGAAGGGGGTCAGAACTAAAGCAAGAGAGGGGAGAGAGGAATAAAGTAAGCTTTACCTGTGCCCTAGAGTGAGGGCGCAGCTAACAGGATTAAGGCCAGCGAGGTGAGACAAGTAGAGATGCTCACTGACCCCCGTGTTTTGGTTTTGGTTTTGGATCTGGAATACCGTCGTGTTTTGGTTTTGCCAAACCATCATTGCATGTTTTGGTTTTGGTTTTGTTTGGTTTTGTTTTGCTATTTTGTTTAAAAATCAATGTTTTGGGGCCTAAAATAACCAAATTTAGAGCTCCACCTGTTTCTTGGATAAGTAATGTAATTGTAAAGCTAATAAATTATCCAAAAAACTGTTTAATTCCTGGTAGGCCTTCATTAATTCGACACATAAACCAGATTGTCTTCCTCTCCATCTATGAATATTGGCAATGCAGCCATCGTCCTTAGATGTATATTACACCCTACACTTATACTTAAATATGTAAAGAAATGGACAAAAGCAGTTTGGTTTCTGTCTCTCTAGGCCCCCCTCCAGTTGTAGAAAATACAAAAAAATTCAGCCATTATAGACTGTACAATATTAATAGAAATGGACAAAGGCAGTTTGGTTTCTGTCTCTTTAGGCCCCCCTCCATTTGTATAAAATACCAAACAATTCAGCCGTTATAGACTGTACAATATTAATTGAAATGGAGAAAGCCAGTTTGGTTTCTGTCTCTCTAGGCCCCCCTCTACTTGTATAAAATACCAAAAAAATCAGCCGTTATAGACTGTACAATATTAATTGAAATGGAGAAAGCCAGTTTGGTTTCTGTCTCTCTAGGCCCCCCTCCACTTGTATAAAATAGCAAACAATTCAGCCGTTATAGACTGTACAATATTAATTGAAATGGAGAAAGCCAGTTTGGTTTCTGTCTCTCTAGGCCCCCCTCCACTTGTATAAAATACCAAAAATTCAGCCGTTGTAGACTGTACAATATTAAGAGAAATGGACAAAGACAGTTTGGGGTCACTCTGTGTATGACACCCTACCCTTAAGGAGAAATTGCCCAAACAGCAGCCTTTCAAGACGGTACGTGATATGGAAATGCCCCAAGTCCCTTTCCTCTTTGGGGGTAGATTGCACCCTACACTTACATAGAAAGTTTTAAAAAGATGTTATCGTCATCATCTGGAGCTTCATCTTCACCCTCATCAGTGTGTACGTCATCATCACAGACTATCAATTCATCGCCGCTTGAATCCGCCATTATAGAACAGTCAGTGCTTGGATGTATTGGATGGTGAAGGCCTTCCTCGAGGAAGATGTAGTTCATTTTTATAAACATCATTTTCTTCACATTTATGGGAAGGAACCTTCTACGGCTATCACTGACTAAGTTCCTTACTGTGCTGAACACTCGTTCAGAGTACACACTGGAGGGTGGGCAGCTTAAGTATTGCAAAGCAAGTTTGTACATGGGTTTCCAAATTGCCTGCTTTTCTTCCCAGTAAAGAAAGGGACTGTCTGACATTTCCATATCAATTACATCTTGAAAAGAATCCTCCACCATCCTTTGCATGTTAATACTCATATTGGATGGAGTTATGGGCAAGGTCACACATGTTTTAGAAAAATCCTTCAAACCAGCCCAGATGTTAAACTGTTCTGGTCTGCCCTCTGTGTCTTCCCTGCTTCTTTTTTGAAAATTTAATTTTTTACGAGCAGCAGCTGCTTGAGAAACTGAAGGAGGACACATCGTCAAGCCGAGCCCAGTTCAGCGGACAACTTGCTGAACAATAGCTCCTTGCAAAAGTTCACATCTCGTTCATTTTGAAGCAAAGACTCAATGTAGGTCTTAAACCTTGGATCAAGCACAGTGGCCAAAATGTACTGATCTGAGTTCAAGATCTTAATAACTCAAGGATCATTGTGAAGCGAATTAAGTACTTGATTGACAAGGCCAACATACTTTGCGGAATTGCTTGCTTTCATCTCCTCCTTCAGTTTCTGAAGCTGCTTTTCCAATAGTCTAATTAAAGGAAAGACTTGGCTCAAACTAGCACAATCTGCACTCACTTCACACATCAAAACTTCAAATGGTTTCAGCACCTTGCACAGTACTGAAAGGATTCCCCACTGTGCAAGATTGAAATACATCCCCCCTCCTTTCCCAATGTCATGGCTTGTGCAATATGCTTGGATGGCTTTGCGCTGTTCCTCCATCCTCTGAAGCATGTACAGGGTTGAATTCCACCTAGTTACCACCTCTTGCTTAAGTTGGTGGCAGGGCAAGTTAAACTGCTCTTGGAGCTGCTGTAATCTCCTACATGCTGTGGCTGAATGCCTGAAATGGTCTGAAATTTTACGGGCCACCGAAAGCATCTCCTGCACCTCACGGTTATTTCGTAGGAAGCTCTGCACCACCAAGTTGATGGTGTGAGCAAAACAGGGAATGTGTTGGAAATCACCCAGCTGTAATGCTCGCACTATATTGTTGGCGTTATTAGAAATGGCATACCCTGGGGAGAGTCCAAGTGGTATAAGCCATGCATCAATCACATCTCTCAGTTTGCATAACAAATTGTCAGCTGTATGCCTGTTAGTGAAGCCGGTGATACAAAGAGTGGCCTGCCTGTGACAAATGTTACGTAGTGGTGTACATGCTGCTGCTGTTCCTGCTGGTGAAGGTGAATGACCAACCCAGTGGGCTGTCACAGTCATATAGTCTTTGGTTTGGCCACTTCCACTTGTCCACATATCTGTGGTTAAGTGGAAAGTGGGCAGAATGGCATTTTTCAGCGCAATCTCTACATTTTTACACACTTTTTGGTATAGTTGTGGAATTGCTTTACGGGAGAAATGGTGTCGCGATGGAATTCTGTAACGCGGACACAAAACCTCAATTAACTGTGAAAAACCAGCTGCGTTTATTGTGGAGATTGGACGCAGATCTAACACTAACAATGCAGCCATGGCGTCTGTGATTCGCTTGGCGACTGGGTGACTGCTGTCATATTTGCTTCCCCTCACAAATGATTGTTTCACAGTTAATTGCTGAAATGTAGGACTGCTCATTTTCTTGACCTGCCTCTGGGATGACGATTCACCCCCAGCAGCAGCAACAGCAGCAGCAGGACTAACGCTTTCTTCAGAGGAATCAATAATAGTGCAGGAGTCATCCAGCCTTAAGTGGGATGCTGGGCTAACTCCGAGCGCTACTGAGGATATTGATGAGGATGGTGTAGTGGGTGTATTTTGTAGCCGTCGGGATGTCGGTGAGCGGAGGATCTTAGCTCATGATGGAGTGCTTGTAATTTTTTGGGAAGAACTTTCAGCTTTTCCCAACACTTTGCCATGAACTCTCGTTAAATGGTGTAACATAGACGAGGTTCCAAGATGGTTAAGGTCCCTCCCTCGACTTACTGTGGCTTGACATACACTACAAATGGCTATACAATTGTTGTCTGGATTTGGGTAGAAATAATTCCACACATAAGAAGTGGATTTTTTTGTTTTATGCCCAGGCATGACAATGGCCTTTTTCTTGTCATGTGCCAGAACTGCTGCCACTGGTGCAGGACTTACACAAACAACCTCATCCTCATCAACATCCTCATTAGCGCCCTCGTTGCCTACACAAACCCCCCCCTCATCCTCTTCTAATTCAAAAGTTGCATCCTCAATTTGTGTATCACCGGCTACACTCGGGCTATTAAGGCACACATGAGCAGAATGCTCACGATTAGACATCCCATTGTTGGATGGACTCTCCACAGGGATTGGTGTCATTTGTAAATCAGAGCAAACATTATCCTCTAATGTCTTACTGTTATCTTGCAGCTCGGCTTTGACGCGTAACAGTAGTTGTGCACCAAGTGTAGGCTCGGTAACATTTTGGGATCTGCCACTAATAGAGAAAGGTGAAGGCCTCATTCTCTCTTTGCCACTGCGTGTGTAGAATGGAATGTTGGGAATTTTTTTTTTATCGGCACTTAACTTTTACTGAGTAACACTTCTTTTTCGCTTCAACACAGTAAATTTTTTGGGGGGTTTTTGTTTTTTGACTGATTTCGAAACACTGTGTAGTTTGACATCGCCTTCCCCAGATGACGTACTGGGAACACTACATCAGGACTGGTGACAGAACCTGGTTGCTCATTTTGATCATATGTGGACTGCTTTGAATCCATTCTGAGCGCAAAGCACTTGTAGTGGTAAAAATTATTTGGTAAGATACTGCTGACAGATATGACTTTTGACAGCCAGAAATATTTATGCACAATTATGGGGGACACCCCAAAAGCACTGAGGAGTGGTAAAAATTATTTGGTAGATACTGCTGACAGATATGACTTTTGACAGCCAGAAATATTTATGCACAATTATGGGGGACACCCCAAAAGCACTGAGGAGTGCTAAAAATTATTTGGTAGATACTGCTGACAGATATGACTTTTGACAGCCAGAAATATTTATGCACAATTATGGGGGACACCCCAAAAGCACTGGGGAGTGCTAAAAATTATTTGGTAGATACTGCTGACAGATATGACTTTTGACAGCCAGAAATATTTATGCACAATTATGGGGGACACCCCAAAAGCACTGGGGAGTGCTAAAAATTATTTGGTAGATACTGCTGACAGATATGACTTTTGACAGCCAGAAATATTTATGCACAATTATGGGGGACACCCCAAAAGCACTGAGGAGTGCTAAAAATTATTTGGTAGATACTGCTGACAGATATGACTTTTGACAGCCAGAAATATTTATGCACAATTATGGGGGACACCCCAAAAGCACTGGGGAGTGCTAAAAATTATTTGGTAGATACTGCTGACAGATATGACTTTTGACAGCCATAAATATTTATGCACAATTATGGGGGACACCCCAAAAGCACTGGGGAGTGCTAAAAATTATTTGGTAGATACTGCTGACAGATATGACTTTTGACAGCCAGAAATATGTATGCACAATTATGGGGGACACCCCAAAAGCACTGGGGAGTGCTAAAAATTATTTGGTAGATACTGCTGACAGATATGACTTTTGACAGCCAGAAATATTTATGCACAATTATGGGGGACACCCCAAAAGCACTGGGGAGTGCTAAATATTATTTGGTAGATATTGCTGACAGATATGACTTTTTACAGCCAGAAATATTTATGCACAATTATGGGGGACACCCCAAAAGCACTGGGGAGTGCTAAAAATTATTTGGTAGATACTGCTGACAGATATGACTTTTGACAGCCAGAAATATTTATGCACAATTATGGGGGACACCCCAAAAGCACTGGGGAGTGCTAAAAATTAGTTGGCAGATACTGCTGACAGATAGTAGTTTTGACAGCCAGAAATATTTATGCACAATTATGGGGGACACACCAAAAGCACTGGGGAGTGCCAAATATTAAAAAAATAAAATAAACCTCTATCCTCCTCTCTTCTCTAGTGATTTTTGTTACAGCAATTGGAATAGGAATATTGTATTCTCTATCCCTGCTATAATCAGCCTGTGACTACACCCTGCTCTCTCCCTCTGTCAAATGGTGATGGATTGCTGTGGAGACGTGTATTTATAATCTTGAAGTATCGCGAGAACCGAGCCACGAGATCCGACAACGTCACGATGACGTTCGGCCTCGATTTGGATTCGGAGCGGGCAGGAGAGTACCGAGCTACTCAGCTCGGTACTCGGATACCTAAAGTTCGGTGGGTTCGGTTCTCGGGGAACCGGACCCGCCCATCTCTAACAGAGATACACTGAAGGAAAGGGACATAGAGAGACGCTGAAGGAAGGGGACAGAGAGAGACGCTGAAGGAAGGGGACAGAGAGAGACGCTGAAGGAAGGGGAACAGAGACGCTGAAGAAGGGGGACAGAGAGATGCTGAGAGAGGGGGACAGAGAGAGATGCTGAAGGGGGGAGGGGGGGCAGAGAGAGATGCTGAAGGAGGGGGACAGAGAGAGATGCTGAAGGAGGGGGATAGAGAGAGATGCTGAAGGAGGGGGTCAGAGGCTCTGAAGGAGGGGGACAGAGAGAGACGCTGAAGGCGGAGGACAGAGAGAGACGCTGAAGGCGGAGGACAGAGAGAGACGCTGAAGGAGGGGGAGAGAGAGACGCTGAAGGAGGGAGACAGAGAGAGATGCTGAAGGGGGGGAAAGTGAGAGACTCTGAAGGAGGGGGACAGAGAGAGATGCTGAAGGAGTGGGACAGAGACGCTGAAGGAGGGAGACAGAGAGAAATGCTGAAGGAGGGGGAGAGAGAGACGCTGAAGGAGGGGGACAGAAACACTGAAGGAGCGGGACAGAGAGCGACGCTGAAGGAGGGGGACAGAGATGGTTAAGGAGGGGAACAGAGAGAGACGCTGAAGGAGGGGGACATAGAGAGACGCTGAAGGAGGGACAGAGTGAGAGCTGATGAAGAGGGGGACACAGGATGTGATATTGCGAAAAGGGGGATACAGGGTGAGAGAGGGCGAAGAGGGGCAGTGATATGATAAGTGGGCACAATGTGATGGTGAAGGGGTCTAAATACATCTTACGTAATTTTGACCCAACTACTTAAAAAGCGGGACTACCCGGTAATTATTTGTGCTTGGGGGTGCCTTGGAAAAATGATGGTGACCCTAAGGGTGCCTGAACCTGAGAAAGTTTGTGAACCACTGGTATAGTGTATGAATCCAGCTGGACGAATGATGGTCAATTCAGTCTGCTATGTAGTGCGGTAGTTGGGTAGGACTGGGGACATTTGAGGGCAGGTTTCTCCTGAGAAAGGAGAATAATTTTGTGAGCAAATATTATATGAGATGAATATTTTGTGGAACAGTTTTAAAAATGTTGGCTGCTCATGTGTAGACATTGAAATGAAGCGTCATGACATTGAAATTTTCCAGCAACATTAGATAATGCAAATATTTAGTAGAAATGTAATATATTGAGGTGTAATAATTTGAAAATGTAAAGCAATTGAAGAGTCATGTCTTAATGCATTGTGCAAGAAGATGATTGGAACCTACTTAACACGGAGAGTCATCTATTGTTAAGGTTGTATTATACAGGTAGTATAATTTACTTTTTGCAGCAATGTATTGTAGTTGATCTGCAGCCAGACGGCTTAAGCAGGTTACCTAGTAGGGTGGTGAGTAAGAAATCGAGAGAGAGGAAAAATAATTTCCAATTATTTATTTTTTAAGATGAATATACTGTTTTCTTTTTCATGTGGCATTTTTAAAATATGGTAAAGTGTTTTTCAGATTATTTTTCCTTTTCTTGTTTTTCGGCTTGATTTTTTCTCCTTTTTCTGTCTCTGGGGCTTTTTATTCTTCTTTCTCTGTCTCTGGGGATTTTTTTTCTCCTTTCTCTGTCTTTGGGGCTTTTTGTTTTCTCCTTTCTCTGTCTTTGGGGCTTTTTGTTTTCTCCTTTCTCTGTCTTTGGGGCTTTTTGTTTTCTCCTTTCTCTGTCTTTGGGGCTTTTTTTCTCCTTTCTCTGTCTTTGGGGCTTTTTTTTCTCCTTTCTCTGTGTTTTGGGCTTTTTTTCTCCTTTGTCTCTGGAGCATTTTTCTCCTTTCTCTGTCTTTTGGGCTTTTTGTTTTCTCCTTTCTCTGTCTTTGGGGCTTTTTTTTCCTCCTTTCTCTGTGTTTTGGGCTTTTTTTCTCCTTTCTCTGTCTCTGGGGATTTTTTTCTCCTTTCTCTGTCTTTGGGGCTTTTTGTTTTCTCCTTTCTCTGTGTTTGGGGCTTTTTGTTTTCTCCTTTCTCTGTCTTTGGGGCTTTTTGTTTTCTCCTTTCTCTGTGTTTGGGGCTTTTTGTTTTCTCCTTTCTCTGTCTTTGGGGCTTTTTTTTCCTCCTTTCTCTGTGTTTTGGGCTTTTTTTCTCCTTTCTCTGTCTCTGGGGCTTTTTTTCTCCTTTCTCTGTCTCTGGGGCTTTTTTTCTCCTTTCTCTGTCTTTGGGGCTTTTTGTTTTCTCCTTTCTCTCTTTGGGGCTTTTTGTTTTCTCCTTTCTCTGTGTTTGGGGCTTTTTGTTTTCTCCTTTCTCTGTGTTTGGGGCTTTTTGTTTTTTCCTTTCTCTGTCTTTGGGGCTTTTTGTTTTCTCCTTTCTCTGTGTTTGGGGCTTTTTGTTTTCTCCTTTCTCTGTCTTTGGGGCTTTTTTTTCTCCTTTCTCTGTGTTTTGGGCTTTTTTTCTCCTTTCTCTGTCTCTGGGGATTTTTTTCTCCTTTCTCTGTCTTTGGGGCTTTTTGTTTTCTCCTTTCTCTGTGTTTGGGGCTTTTTGTTTTCTTCTTTCTCTGTGTTTGGGGCTTTTTGTTTTCTCCTTTCTCTGTCTTTGGGGCTTTTTGTTTTCTCCTTTCTCTGTGTTTGGGGCTTTTTGTTTTCTCCTTTCTCTGTGTTTTGGGCTTTTTTTCTCCTTTCTCTGTGTTTTGGGCTTTTTTTCTCTTTTGTCTCTGGGGCATTTTTCTCCTTTCTCTGTCTTTGGGGCTTTTTTTTTTCTCCTTTCTCTGTGTTTGGGGCTTTTTGTTTTCTCCTTTCTCTGTGTTTTGGGGCTTTTTGTTTTCTCCTTTCTCTTTCTTTGGGGCTGTTTTTTTTCTACTTTCTCTGTGTTTTGGGCTTTTTTTCTCCTTTCTTTGTCTCTGGGGCATTTTTCTCCTTTCTCTGTGTTTTGGGCTTTTTTTCTCCTTTCTCTGTCTCTGGGGATTATTTTCTCCTTTCTCTGTGTTTGGGCCTTTTGTTTTCTCCTTTCTCTGTGTTTGGGGCTTTTTGTTTTCTCCTTTCTCTGTCTCTGGGGCATTTTTCTCCTTTCTCTGTCTTTGGGGCTTTTTGTTTTCTTCTTTCTCTGTGTTTGGGGCTTTTTGTTTTCTCCTTTCTCTGTGTTTTGGGGCTTTTTGTTTTCTCCTTTCTCTTTCTTTGGGGCTGTTTTTTTTCTACTTTCTCTGTGTTTTGGGCTTTTTTTCTCCTTTCTTTGTCTCTGGGGCATTTTTCTCCTTTCTCTGTGTTTTGGGCTTTTTTTTTCCTTTCTCTGTCTCTGGGGATTTTTTTCTCCTTTCTCTGTCTTTGGGGCTTTTTGTTTTCTCCTTTCTCTGTGTTTGGGCCTTTTGTTTTCTCCTTTCTCTGTGTTTGGGGCTTTTTGTTTTCTCCTTTCTCTGTCTCTGGGGCATTTTTCTCCTTTCTGTCTTTGGGGCTTTTTTTCTCCTTTCTCTGTCTCTCATTTATTTTTTTTATTCTCCTTTATCTCTTTCTGTTGCTGTTTTTCTCCTTTCTCTGGCTCTGGGCTTTTTTTTCTCCTTTCTCTGCTTTTTTGCTTACTCTTTTTAGCTTTTTATTTTCCATTCTGGTTTTCTGCTTTTTTTGTTCCATATTGGTTTTCTGTTTTTTTTTCCTTTCTGGCTTATAGCTGTTGTTTTCCTTTCTGGTTTTTTGCTTTTTTCCCTTTTTCTGTTTTCCAGGTTTTTTTTCACTTTTTCTGCGTGTCTGCTTTTTCTTTTCCTTTTTCTGTTTTTTTTTTCTCTTTTTTTTCTGTGCAAAAAGGGGAAATCATATGTTCCACCTAGTGAAACATCTTATTTTACCCTTTTTACTCTAGCAATACATGAGTCTGATCCACCTAATTAACTAGAGCGTATAAAAAATATTGGTCGTCTTCTGTTTCTTGGCTTTTTTCTGTTTTTTTTTCCATTTTTCAGCATTTTTTTTCCTTTTTCTGTTTTTCATATTTTTTTGTTTTTCATTTTTTTTTTGTTTTTCTGTTTTTTGTGTAAAAATGGGAAATAATCTTATTTACAATATTGGTTGTCTTCTGTTTTTTTGCTTTTTTCCTTTTTCAGCTTTTTTTCCCTTTTTCTGTTTTTTTTTCCTTTTTCTGTTTTTCTTTCTTTTTCAGCTTTTTTTCCCTTTTTCTGGGTTTTTTCACTTTTTTTGTTTTTCTGCTTTTTTTTCTTTTTATGTTTTTTTTTTTCCTTTTTGCTTTTCGTTTTTTTTTTCCTTTATATGTTCTTCGTTTATTTTTCCCTTTTTCGTTTTTTCTTTTTTTTCCCCTTTTTCTGTTTTTGTGCTTTTTTTTCTTTTTCTGCTTTTTTTCTCCTTTTTATGTTTTTCTGTTTTTTTTTTCCTTTTTCTGTTTTTAATTTTTTTTTTCTTTTTTTAGTTTTCCTTTTTTTTTTCCTTTTCTGTTTTTTGTGTAAAAAGGGAAAATAATCTTATTTACAATTTTTACTGTAACAATACATGAGCCTAATCCACCTAAGTCACTAGAGCGTATAAAAAATATTGGTCGTCTTCTGTTTTTTGGCCTTTTTCCTTTTTCTGCTTTTTTTTCCATTTTTCTGTTTTTCTGCTTTTTTTTTTCTTTTTCTGTTTTTTGTTTTTTTTCCCTTTATATGTTTTTCGTTTATTTTTCCGTCTTTGTTTTTTTTTCTTTTTTTTCCCCCTTTTTCTGTTTTTCTGCTTTTTTTTTTCTTTTTCTGCTTTTTTTCTCCTTTTTCTGTTTTTCCTTTTTTTTCTTTTTCTGTTTTTTGTGTAAAAAGGGAAAATAATCTTATTACAAAATATTGGTCGTCTTCTGTTTTTTGGCTTTTTTTCCTTTTTTTATGCTTTTTTTCCATTTTTCTTTTTTTCTGTTTTTTTTTTCCTTTTTCTGTTTTTCCTTTTTTTTTCTTTTTATGTTTTTTTTTTTTCCTTTTTATGTTTTTTTGTATGTAAAAAGTGGAAATAATATGTTCCACCTAGTGGAACATCTTATTTACCATTTTTACTCTAACAATACATGAGCCTAATCCACCTATGTCACTAGAGCATATAAAAAATATTGGTCGTCTTCTGTTTTTTGGCTTTTTTCCTTTTTCTGCTTTTTTTCCATTTTTCTGCTTTTTTTTTTCCTTTTTCTGTTTTTCGTTTTTTTTTCCTTTTTCTTTTTTTTTTGTAGGTTTTTTCTTTTTCTGTCTTTTGTCTTTTTTCTCGGTAGCAGTCTTTTTCTCCATCAGCCTTCTTTTTTGTAGCAGAACATATATTTTAGGAGAGCAAACAAATAATCATGCTTTATATTTGGTTTGTAAACACATTCAAAAATATTTGGAGATAGCAGTAAAAACTTCTCAAACAGACTAACATGGAGTGGTAGAGTTATTACGTACAACCAGGGTTTCCAACCATTAGTAAATGTATTGACAGTAAAATAACTGAACTTGCTACTAGTCAGTAACAAACATGTAAATGTCAGAAACATGGCCTGATTATCCAAAAGGTTGACTAGTCTTTTTGGGGTGCAAAAGTGACAGTGAGAAGTGTAAACATAATTTAATTTTAAAATATCAGAGAATAGTTGTTTTCCAAAGTCAAAATTAAAACATGAAGGAAAAATGTAATAAGTTTTTAATCTTGACACAGATTTATATGTGGTGTAGGGCATGTCCTAGATCAACTTTAAATTTCAGTGTACAAATAAGCTATCACTGCTACATGAAAAAACAGACAGTATTTAACTTATGTGCAAAATAAAAAACAAATTTGCACCCCTTGCATTGTAACATGGTTTTGTCCAGTAGAAGACTATTTTTTTGCCTTACTTTCCTTAATGAATCAGGCCCAATGAGTCATCCTTAGCCGGGCTTGTGAATGAGACAGTGAGTGAGGCTGCTGGTGAACTAATCTTTGCCAGATCTGTGAACTAAATGAGTTAGTTCACTTTGAAGATTAGTTCATTTGGAAAAAGCAGTTGGGGTTATCGTACCATTAGCCCTAGCCACATTGGTGGTAGGTGAGGCAGTCTAATACGCAATGGGCAGGTGGACCCTTTCACAGTAGGTTGAGCCAATACACAAGCAGGATAAGATATATAATCTAGAGAGCAGTCTAGTGACTGGCATACAGTAAAGGGAACATTCTAGTGATCTATATATAGTACAGAGAGCATCTTATTGACCACTATATATACCAGAGAGCATTTTGGTGACAGGTAGGACAGTCTGTCAAATGTTCTGAGTCTAGTGGGACAATCCCGATTTTTGGTGACTGTTCTGCCCAATCTAAAGGGCAGGTCAAGACTGTGTATTCTTTATACACACACTGCATTCTTTTAATATTACACTAATGTTGCTAGCTGTCCTTCGTGGGCTGACGACTCCCCCTCTAGTGGGGTAGTCGTGTCCTCTTTATCTTAACATATAACTATTTTAAGTTTTTGGGGGAATTCTATCTCCAAGTATCCAGAAACAATTTTCACACCTAGTTTTGTGAATTTACTAATGGGCAACTGGGATCAACGATATGTTTATGATTTCAACTCCTTTTAAACTATATAAAGATCTAAAAAAGGTATAAAGATGATATATTAGGGAATTTAGACTGTAAGCTCCAATGGGGCAGGGACTGATGTGAATGAGTTGTCTGTACATCGCTGCGGAATTAGTGGTGCTATATAAATAAATGATGATGATGATGATGAAATTATATTAGTATGGAACGGAGATACAGACTCGTTATTATATTTGTAATAACGATTATAATTTGAAATTTACAGCTAAAATTTATCCGACACAAATAGAATATCTTCATCTGGTTATAATGGGAGTAGGAAGTAAAGTAATCACTAAGAATTATACTAAAATGGTAGATAACAATTGCTATTATCTGAAAGTGGACATGTGAAATAATGGAAATCTAACATCCCTTATTCCCAGTTTTATTGAGTAAAAAGAAACTGCATTGAAAAAACCCAATGTAAAGAACAATTCAGTTTATGCAGATCCTTTTAGAAACAGGATATCTGGAAAAATTAATTACAGGAGCCACAAATAAGATTGAACAGGTGAATAGAGCTGATTTATTGAAATTCTCTAAGAAAGAAAAGAAACAAGAAAATATCCCATTCATCGCACAATATAACTGTTGTGAGAATAGAATTACGTCCACAAAGTAACACATTTTTAGATTGTAAAGGTTATATTAAATGCAACCATTCCAATATCTGTAAATTTGTAAGTTCTGGTAAGAAGATCTTTTAACATTTCCACAACAGCAAGAGGACGAAATTAAACAATTGATGAAATGTCAAACCTCACATATTATATATTTATTGGAATGCACTTGTGATCACAAATATGTAGGAAAAACTAAACATCCACTGAAATTTAGGATACAGGAACATATCAGGAAAATAAAAAATAAAGTTGAGAGCCATTCTGTGTCCAAATATTTATCTATATATATAAACACAATTCGGACCTACAGTATATTAATTTTAAAGCAATTGAAAATGTGAAATTGGGTCCTAGGATGGATGTATACACAGAAAATGCACACAATGAGAAATATTTGGATCTACCAACTATGTACCTCTTCAACACATGGTTTGAATGAATGTTACAAGATCGCACCTTTTCTTTGATTTTCTTTTATCACATATTTAATACTCATTTTTTAAATTCATCAAACTATATATGGTCTTATTATGTAGATATTTTTAACATTCTGCTGTTGTTTACAAACTGATTTTCAACTCTTCCTCTGTTTTTTTGAACCAATAATATATGGTTTCTAATTATTAATTGTTTTATTTATTTCTGGTATTCCTGATCAGTTCCTTAAGATACAGTGTTTAATGTCTCCACTGTGATTTGGGACCAACACACAGATGGGCCGTATTGATATATACTGTATATCTGGTACACATATAACTAAACACCTGGCTAAATTAGGATAACTATACCTAACTATTACACTATCAAGCGCCCTTTCCTTCACCTCCACTTACTAGATCTCTTTATAGCATTCTGTAATAATTATGTATTAAACCATGTCTTTTCTCATTCCGATTGTATCTCAATAAGATATATTACCATAATTGCCAACTTTCTATGCCGGAGGGGGTATGGGTTAGGGGGCTGGACTTAGCAAATCGTGTGATTTTTGACCCCTCCCCTTGGATGAAATTATGCGTATGCGTCAATTTATAGCCCGGAGACCAGCCCGGATTTTAAGAGTCTCCCTGATATTCTGGAAGAGTTGTCAAGTATGCATGTTACCCCCTGACTGATCTCTCTTCTCTATCATACAGCCACAGTCTAAAATAATACAGCACAGTTCTCCCTGACTAAGCTCTATTCTGTATTATATGTATTTTCTGAGGTAATTCAGTATACCACCCCCTCACTGAGCTCTCCTCTGTATTACACCGTTATATTCTGAGGTAATTTAGTATAATACCTCCGGACCGAACTCTCCACTCTATTATACAGCCATATTCTGAAGTAATTTACCCTGCAAATTTGCCCCATTACACTCCTCTGCCAGTCTCTCTTTTACTTGTCTCTAGCTAACTCATATTCTTTCTGACATAATGTACTTTGGCCCTTGCGACAGTAGGCCATGGACTTGCTCCCCAGATTGCTGGGGTACTCTGGGATTTCTTCCCCTTTGTCCCGGGACCCCGGCTGTCACTCACCACTTGTGTTGTGCTCAGCTCATCCAAGCCTTCTGTTGCTAAGCAGTGGCTCCTTGTGTGTCTCCTCTGGGACCTAGTGCTGAGGCCACACATTAAGTCACCGGGAGGTGTGAATAACAAAGCCAGAAAGTGCAATGCATTCTCGCCCTATTGGGCTGCCTGGCCAATCCCACTCATACACTCACACACACCCGACTGTCACTCACCGGACTGTGAGTGCTTCTTCCCGGACATTTAGGAACCGTGGCCGTCCTCCATCCTGAGGGTCTGCGCATGCGCAGCCCTTTCAAACCCTTCAGTACCTGTTCCTTTAACTTAATTGGCAGATCAGGCAACACTCCCTATATTAAGCACCTGTGGTCAATACCACGTTGCCTGATCTTGGAGTCTCATTCCCCATGAGCCTCTGAAGGTGTTCCTGTGTTTCCTCGTGTATTCAGCGCTGCTGATTCCTGTGGTTTCCAAACCACTTCTACCTCTGTGGTTTCCAAACCACTTCGACTACTGTGGTTCCCATACCACTTCTACCCTCCTGTGTATCATCGTGACTGTTAGCTGATTCCTATCCGCTGCCTCCATGCACTACAGTCTTCAAGCCACTTCAACTCTACCATATATCATTGTGACTGTTAGCTGATTCCTATCCGCTGCCTCCGTGCACTACAGTCTTCAATCTACATCCACTCACCTGTGCATCATCGTGACTGTTAGCTGATTCCTATCCGCTGCCTCCGTGCACTACAGTCTTCAACCTGCAACTCGTCTGTGCATCATCGTGACTGTTAGCTGATTCCTATCCGCTGCCTCCGTGCACTACAGTCTTCAACCTGCAACTCGTCTGTGTTTCATCGTGACTGTTTGGCTGATTCCTATCCGCTGCCTCTGTGCGCTTCAGTCTTCAGCTCATCTCAACTCTCCCGTGTTTCCTCGAGACTGCCACTACTATTGTTATCCGCTACTCTCCGTGATCATCAGTTCCAGCTCAACTCTGCTCTCCCGTGTCCCATCGTTACAGCACCTGCTGGTTGCTATTGGCTACCTCCGTGTGTCCGCAGAGCCCTGCTGCTGCTACTCCTCAGCTCTACTCGTCCTTCAACTGCTGATCCGCTCTCCATGCTTTCCTGTGTTCCCGCTGGTCTCTACCCGCCTGTCAGCATTGGATTCGTGTCTCACTACTTACCTCTCAGCTAGACCATCGCTATTCTTCAGGGTCCTCCAGGAGTCCAGTTCCACGCTCTACTGATTCCTGTGTATTTGTTTCCCTACTGGTCTACCTACCTGTGCGCTGCACCTACTTGACTACCGCTTCACCCATCCAGGGACTTCGCATCCTGCCGGCCTCCTGCCGTTCAGTTATCTCTGCACTCCTGTCTGACAGCCTGCTTCTGAACCACGGTATGCATACTTCTCATTGACTGTGCTGGTGTATTGCATATCTTTCTGGACTGTGTTGGTTCTCCTCTGGAGTTTGCTATCCGCTGAGTCTATTGCCATCATTGACTGTGTTATCTTGTGCCGGATTACCTCAAGAGACTTTCTATTATTGCAGTGCTGTTCAGTCATTTATATATTGTGCATATTATTGTGGATCAAGTTTAAGGTGCCCGTGTATCTCCTTTGTTGCAGTCTCTCCCCGTGCTCCTCCTCACATATATATTCAGTGGTGCAACTTGCTAGAGGCAGACCACTGATCCCTGTTCCCTGTGTCACTTGTTCCAGTATCCTTTCACATAGCAGTGGTACAACTTGCTAACGCAGACCACTGACTCCCCGGATACCTCCACTTGGATTCCATTCCTTCACTCAGACAGCGGTACAACTTGCTATCCGCAGACCGCTGACTCTCATCACCTCCTCGTTTCTGTTGGACATTCCTCCTCACTATAGCAGTGGTACAACTTGCTACCGCAGACCACTGACTACCTTCACGTGTCCTTTGTCCATACAGTTCCTCGTGTATTATTACCTCCATATTACCAGTGCTGCTAGTCATAGACTTTCCTGAGCATCTCATCATCTGCTATTTCCTGTTCCGTGATCACCCTGCTACCAGAGTACCATAATACCACCTATATTGCTCTGGTAAGCCTATCACCTGGTGATCCCTGGGTAAAGACTCCTAGTGCCCGTGACAGTAAGATCAGGCCATGACAGACCCAGATACGGAACCTACATCCAAAGAGATGCTGCGGCATCATGTTACCCGTATTGAGCAACAGGAAGTTCGCCAACGGCATTTAATGCGGTGTTACCAGGCGTTAGCCTCCCAAAGAACGTCTGTGCAAGATGCCACAACTACTGTTGATGCTTCTGTGCCTTCCTCCGTTTCCCCAGTGCCATCCCAGGTGTTTACGGCTTCCACGCTTCACCTGCCTACTCCGTCAAAATACGATGGAGACCCCAAAACTTGTAGGGGTTTTCTTACTCAATGCTCAGTTCATTTTGAGCTCCAACCTCAAAATTTTTCTACCCATCGTTCCAGAGTGGCCTATCTTATTTCATTGTTTTCTGGACAAGCTCTCGCATGGGCTTCCCCTCTGTGGGAAAGAAACGATCCATTGTTACAGGATAGTGCCGAATTTATTTCCACGTTCCGAAGTGTATTCGATGAACCAGGTCGTGTTATTTCCGCTGCATCCAGCATTCTCCGTCTTCGCCAAGGATCTCGCACTGTGGCTCAGTACGTCATTCGATTTCGGATTTTAGCCTCTGAACTTCAGTGGAACGCTGAGGCACTGATCGCCGCCTTCTGGCAGGGGCTTTCCGATAAAATTAAAAACGCACTGACTTCACAAGAACTACCCTCCTCTTTAGAAGATTTGATCTCTCTTTGCCATCGTGTAGACCTGAGGTTTCGTGAAAGAGAACCTGAGAAAACAACTTCGGTTAAAAAACACCTCTTCTCTCAAATCCTCAATTTCACCCAGCTTCATCTCCGGTGATACCCATGGAGATAGGTCGCTCCAAATTAACTTTAGAGAAGAGGGACCGAAGAATAAAGAATAGACTTTGTATCTATTGTGCCGATTCTACGCATATGCTCAATTCTTGTCCCAGGAAATGCCGGGCTCTAACCAATACTGGGGAGATAAGGTTAGGGTTCCTGGAGTCCTCTCCATCTTCTACGAAATTAAAAGCCTGCGCTTTTGATGTTACGATTTCCTTTGCTACCAAATCCTTTGAGTCTCAAGCACTGATTGATTCTGGAGCAGCAGGAAATTTCATTTCTAAATCCCTAGTGAATCAATGGTCCCTACCAGTGATTACTTTGAAAACACCGATTACTGTGACTGCTATAGATGGATCACGTCTCATCAATGGTCTCATCACCCAGTGTACGTCTCCAGTAACGCTTCAGATTGGTGTGCTACATCATGAAGAGATTTCGTTTTTAATTCTTCCTGTTACGACAAGTCCGATTGTCTTAGGCCTTCCATGGCTTCAATGTCATTCTCCCCAGATTGACTGGCGCACTTCTCAAGTTACGTCTTGGGGAGCTGAATGTCATCATCGTTGTCTCTCTCAAATGGTTTCATTCAAAAGACAGTATTCGTCTATTCCACCAGGCCCTCCTCCACAGGATCCTTCATCTACGGATCTGTGCGATAAGGTTCAGTCTGAACGCCTCCCTCCTCATCGGGCGTTCGTGACGTCATCGGACGTTGAAGATGGATCTCAGGAGTCATCTTCAAAAAGTCAAGTGCTGGTGGTTCACGGTCACCATCCGTCTTTTCCGGAATTTCCTGCCCACCCTCCCACCCAAGTTCCTGCTGTAGAGACTGTTTGTCAGACCTTCAAAAATATCTGGTCTCAGGTCAAAACCTGTTTAAAGAAGACATCTACCAAATATAAGTCTTTCGCAGATAAGAAGAGGCGGGCTATTCCACCACTAAAAATTGGAGATCGTGTCTGGTTATCTACCAAAAATATTCGTTTGAAGGTCCCATCTATGAAATTCGCTCCTCGTTTCATTGGTCCATATAGGATCATTCAAGTAATCAATCCAGTGTGTGTTAAACTTCTACTCCCTAAGAATCTTCGGATTTCCAATGCCTTCCATTTGTCCTTGCTCAAACCTCTCATCATCAACCGTTTCTCGACTCCTCCCTCAGCACCTCAGCCAGTTCAAGTTCATCGGGAGGAAGATTTCGAGATTACTGAGGTATTGGATGCAAAAATTTCGCGAGGAGTTCTCCGTTTCCTCGTTCATTGGAAGGGCTTTGGTCCTGAAGAGCGTTCATGGATCAAAGCTGAAGATCTTAATGCTCCAGCTCTTCTGAAGAAGTTTTATTCCAAAAATCCGGACAAGCCCGGTTCCAGGCGTTCTGTGCCCACCTTTAAAAGGGGGGGTACTGTCACTCACCGGACTGTGAGTGCTTCTTCCCGGACATTTAGGAACCGTGGCCGTCCTCCATCCTGAGGGTCTGCGCATGCGCAGCCCTTTCAAACCCTTCAGTACCTGTTCCTTTAACTTAATTGGCAGATCAGGCAACACTCCCTATATTAAGCACCTGTGGTCAATACCACGTTGCCTGATCTTGGAGTCTCATTCCCCATGAGCCTCTGAAGGTGTTCCTGTGTTTCCTCGTGTATTCAGCGCTGCTGATTCCTGTGGTTTCCAAACCACTTCTACCTCTGTGGTTTCCAAACCACTTCGACTACTGTGGTTCCCATACCACTTCTACCCTCCTGTGTATCATCGTGACTGTTAGCTGATTCCTATCCGCTGCCTCCGTGCACTACAGTCTTCAAGCCACTTCAACTCTACCATATATCATTGTGACTGTTAGCTGATTCCTATCCGCTGCCTCCGTGCACTACAGTCTTCAATCTACATCCACTCACCTGTGCATCATCGTGACTGTTAGCTGATTCCTATCCGCTGCCTCCGTGCACTACAGTCTTCAACCTGCAACTCGTCTGTGCATCATCGTGACTGTTAGCTGATTCCTATCCGCTGCCTCCGTGCACTACAGTCTTCAACCTGCAACTCGTCTGTGTTTCATCGTGACTGTTTGGCTGATTCCTATCCGCTGCCTCTGTGCGCTTCAGTCTTCAGCTCATCTCAACTCTCCCGTGTTTCCTCGAGACTGCCACTACTATTGCTATCCGCTACTCTCCGTGATCATCAGTTCCAGCTCAACTCTGCTCTCCCATGTCCCATCGTTACAGCACCTGCTGGTTGCTATTGGCTACCTCCGTGTGTCCGCAGAGCCCTGCTGCTGCTACTCCTCAGCTCTACTCGTCCTTCAACTGCTGATCCGCTCTCCATGCTTTCCTGTGTTCCCGCTGGTCTCTACCCGCCTGTCAGCATTGGATTCGTGTCTCACTACTTACCTCTCAGCTAGACCATCGCTATTCTTCAGGGTCCTCCAGGAGTCCAGTTCCACGCTCTACTGATTCCTGTGTATTTGTTTCCCTGCTGGTCTACCTACCTGTGCGCTGCACCTACTTGACTACCGCTTCACCCATCCAGGGACTTCGCATCCTGCCGGCCTCCTGCCGTTCAGGTATCTCTGCATTCCTGTCTGACAGCCTGCTTCTGAACCACGGTATGCATACTTCTCATTGACTGTGCTGGTGTATTGCATATCTTGCTGGACTGTGTTGGTTCTCCTCTGGAGTTTACTATCCGCTGAGTCTATTGCCATCATTGACTGTGTTATCTTGTGCCGGATTACCTCAAGAGACTTTCTATTATTGCAGTGCTGTTCAGTCATTTATATATTGTGCATATTATTGTGGATCAAGTTTAAGGTGCCCGTGTATCTCCTTTGTTGCAGTCTCTCCCCGTGCTCCTCCTCACATATATATTCAGTGGTGCAACTTGCTAGAGGCAGACCACTGATCCCTGTTCCCTGTGTCACTTGTTCCAGTATCCTTTCACATAGCAGTGGTACAACTTGCTAACGCAGACCACTGACTCCCCGGATACCTCCACTTGGATTCCATTTCTTCACTCAGACAGCGGTACAACTTGCTATCCGCAGACCGCTGACTCTCATCACCTCCTCGTTTCTGTTGGACATTCCTCCTCACTATAGCAGTGGTACAACTTGCTACCGCAGACCACTGACTACCTTCACGTGTCCTTTGTCCATACAGTTCCTCGTGTATTATTACCTCCATATTACCAGTGCTGCTAGTCATAGACTTTCCTGAGCATCTCATCATCTGCTATTTCCTGTTCCGTGATCACCCTGCTACCAGAGTACCATATTACCACCTATATTGCTCTGGTAAGCCTATCATCTGGTGATCCCTGGGTAAAGACTCCTAGTGCCCGTGACACCGACTCACACAGATGTGCACGTGCATGTGACACTCACTAAATGGTATGTCATAAAATTTACATGTGAAATTACATAAGCAAGTAAATACAGCATAATAGTACATTCATACCACACACATAGAATACATTGCACATTGCATACCCCAAACCCCTGTAATGGGTTTAAGCAGGTGAGTCATGGGTGTCCTTTAAACAATGTCCTCTACTTCTCAATAGACATGCACATGTGGCAACTTTTCCATTCAATCTATCACCTGCCCATGCCTGCCCTTATCTCTCCCCTCCAGGGTTAAAAGAGACAGGTGGCTCCTCTGTGCCCCTTTCAGCAAATAAATTCTCCCACTGACGTAAACACAATAAATGCACTTTTTTGCATTACAGCACATTTTGGTGAGTTCCTCTGCGACTCCACCATTGCTCGCCCAGCTCTCGTCTCAGAGGGGCATCTCTCCTTTAAATTGGGATAACTTGCATTTCCCTGTCCTTCTACGGCTCTCAGCAGCCATCCAGGAACACTGTTTTCCTCAAGAACACAAGTAGTGGGTAGCATTTGGCCAGCGTGGTGTTGAAAAGTCAAATAATTGTATGAAGTCGTTCTAAATTAATAAATATAGTTTGTAATAGTTTTAATTGTGATTAGTACGCTACGGCATATCAGGGTTAATTACACAATCACATAGGTAAACACAGCAAGTACATTTACACTGACACCTACATTTGTAAATAGTTCACTTTTACTAAAGTTCCAACTCACATTCTTTTATTATTAAGACTTAGAGATTATTTATAAAAAGATAACCTACATTAAAGTTATTTATGGTTCAGGTCCTATAAAAGTGTTTGGTCGTATATTAATCCACATTTCACCAGCAGGAATTCAGTATCATCGGAGAAGCGATCGCACATATCGGTCACTGGTTATGATTAGAGATGTTCACTGACCCCTGAGTTTTGGTTTTGGTTTTGGACTTGGATTAACTTCGTGTTTTGGTTTTTGTTTTTGGCAAAACCGCCCTCGCAGGTTTTGGTTTTTGGATTTGGTTTTGGATCCCTATTTTTTTTTAAAATGCCTATTTTTTTGCTAATAATAATTTGGCTCTTTTATTGTTCCTGCATTATTATTAACCTCAATAACATTAATTTCCAGTCATTTCCAGTCAATTTTTGTCAAGTGACAAGAACACTGCTACCCCTCCTGTTTCTGTATGAGCAATGGCACTGAGCAATGTCAATGGAGAATGGAGAGTGACCAGAACACTGCTGGTTCTGTGTGAGCAATGGCGCTGGATCTCCTGGGGAGGGAGATACTTACGGAATCCAAAACCTGTGAGATCAGACAGTGCAACAATGACATTTTGCCTCGATTCAGATCCGAGGATGCGTGAAAGCACCGAACCGGCTCGCAAGCCTATTCTGATCCTCTAAGTCCGGGTGAGCTCGGTTTTTAGAAAACCGAGCCCGAGCATCTCTAGTTATGATTAGTATAAAATTGATTCTCATAGACACTCTGTTAATGGGTTCGTTTAAACCAGATTTTAAGTGGTTCCCTGAAGCAAGACATGTTCAAAGCTGTTGGAGTGAGTTGCCCCCACCTATGGAGAAGAATCGTTTGAACTGATCTATGGCCTGCATTCTACTGGAACATCGTAAACCCTGAACCAATGAAGAAATATCTTAGTGTTATCTTTGTGTACAAAGTAGACCACTATGGGACCGGCCATGGGGGGGGGGGAGATGCCCCCCTGCCCACCAGCCCTGTCTGCCCCTGGTACGGGATCTCTCACACAGTCTTCCTCTCTTTGCACTTTACCCCCCCAAGAGATGACAGTTTACAGACATGAATTTTGCAACCTCTCATGCTGGGCATCCTTCTCCTCGCTTTCTGCTCAGCTGGGTAAAGCAGCACTAACAAGTCCTAGGATCAGGCACACCACTGCTGTTTCCAAGGGCACCGACAGGAAGTTGGCGCCCACACCATTTGTAATTCGCCCTTCCAGTCAATTGCCAGTTCACACAGGACCTTCCTGGCACTCATGCCAAGGTAAAATCTCTCCACAAATGTGTGGGGTCAACTCCTTATAAGCCCTTGGGCACCTACAGAGTGTTAAACATAGTGCCGCTTAAGGTGTTGCCCCTGTTGGGTGCACCTGCACATAGTTCCCATGTCCTGAGAGCACGCTATATATTCTTATATTCTTACTTTTTTTATATTTTGTTTAAGACACATCAATGTATCTTGTATGAGAAGAGGAAGAATATAAAAAGCTGGGAATACAAGTGAAGACAAAAAGCACATGAAAAGAACTGTATATTGATTGGATAATTTAATATAATATTTACAATATAATTTACATATGTGGTGGCTCTGTATTTGTTATACATCAATTTTATTATTTGTCTGACAAAATGCCGCCACACCCCAAAAACTATGAGTCCTCCATTGGCTTTATTTGCTTTTCAGCTTCTTACGTCCACTTTCCCAGATGTTATCACTCCAAAAGTCATCCTGGTCATATGAGCATCTTTTTCCTGGTTTTCTTTTACCTAGAAAACAATGAAATTGAAAAGTGATTAAAACCTATATATTCACAGCATATTATTTATTGTATATTTCACGAGATGTCTTCAATGTCACTAATGTATGAGATAGAATATAGTTGCTCCTATAGATTATATTAGAGGTAAGGGCTGTCCGACCGGTAACACATAGGGCCAATATTTACATCATAAGCTTATGCTTATATTTTCAGGAAAGACTGCAGCTTCATTTATAATGTTTTGTATTCTTAATTAACATTCTAACTGTACCAGTCTTATACATAATATACGACAGTTGCAGTAAACAAAGCATATTATACAACATCAATTAATACAACACACTACATTCATTGTCTGTATAATATAAATTTATGTTATTGTGTGTTCCTACACGGACCTATATGCTTCCAGTTCTCAAAACCTCAAATACATTTGTATCTCATACTACTCACATTCATTGTACATGAACCAAAATCATATATTCTCACACTATTTCACTCCAGCTACCTCACAGACTCCAGCTACCTCAAAGCTACCTCACAGACTCCAGCTACCTCACAGACTCCAGCTACCGCACAGGCTCCAGCTACCAAAACAGGCTCCAGCTACCGCACAGGCTCCAGCTACCGCACAGACTCTAGCTACCGCACAGACTCCAGCTACCTCACAGACTCCAGCTACCTCACAGACTCCAGCTACCGCACAGGCTCCAGCTACCAAAACAGGCTCCAGCTACCGCACAGGCTCCAGCTACCGCACAGACTCTAGCTACCGCACAGACTCCAGCTACCTCACAGACTCCAGCTACCTCACAGACTCCAGCTACCTCACAGACTCCAGCTACCTCACAGACTCCAGCTACCTCACAGACTCCAGCTACCGCACAGGCTCCAGCTACCTCACAGACTCCAGCTATCTCACAGACTCCAGCTACCTCACAGACTCCAGCTACCTCACAGACTCCAGCTACCTCACAGACTCCAGATACCGCACAGGCTCCAGCTATCTCACAGACTCCAGCTACCTCACAGACTCCAGCTATCTCATAGACTCCAGCTCTCTTACAAACATAAGTTTCAATATATAGACGCCATCACATAGTAATCACTTTATATCACAATAATCTCCATTATCTAAACTACAATTCTCATTCTGGCATCACATTGTCTCACATAATCTAACACCCACATGCATATAAGCCATAGTGTATTTTATCGCTCTATACTCCAGTATCAGGTAGGCTGCATAATGGCCATACTGAGAGGGGGAGGCTTGTGTCCCAGTGGTACGAGCATGAGTTCCATGCTTAAAAGGTAATTGTCTTACTACTTAAGGGAAAAAAAATCTATGTAGGATTGCTGCTTAAGTCTCCAGAGTATATTTACTAGAGATGGGCGGGTCTGGTTCCCCGAGAACCGAACCCACCCGAACTTTGGGTATCCGAGTACCGAGCTACGTACTCTCCCGCCCGTTCCGAATCGAAATCGAGGCCGAACGTCATTGTGACGTCGTCGGGGCTCGGTTCTCGCGATACTTTAACATTATAAATACACGCCTCCACAGCAATCCATCGCCATTTGACAGAGGGAGAGAGCAGGGTGTAGTCACAGGCTGATTAGAGCAGGGACAGAGAATACAATATTGTTCTTGCAATGTCTCTAACCAAAATCGCTAGAGAAGAGAGGAGGATAGAGGTTTATTATTTTTTGTTAATATTTGGCACTCCCCAGTGCTTTTGGGGTGTCCCCCATAATTGTGCATAAATATTTCTGGCTGTCAAAAGTCATATCTGTCAGCAGTATCTACCAAATATTTTTTAGCACTCCTCAGTGCTTTTGGGGTGTCCCCCATAATTGTGCATAAATATTTCTGGCTGTCAAAAGTCATATCTGTCAGCAGTATCTACCAAATAATTTTTAGCACTCCTCAGTGCTTTTGTGGTGTCCCCCATAATTGTGCATAAATATTTCTGGCTGTCAAAAGTCATATCTGTCAGCAGTATCTACCAATTAATTTTAAGCACTCCCCAGTGCTTTTGGGGTGTCCTCCCTAATTGTGCATAAATAGTTCTGGCTGTCAAAAGTCATATCTGTCAGCAGTATCTACCAAATAATTTTTAGCACTACAAGTGCTTTGCGCTCAGAATGGATTCAAAGCAGTCCACATATGATCAGAATGAGCAACCAGGTTCTGTCATCAGTCCTGGGGGTAAATGTATCAAGCTAAGAGTTTTCCGGCGGGTTTGAAAAACCAATCAGATTCTAGCTGTCATTTATTTAGTGCATTCTACAAAATGACAGCTAGAATCTGATTGGTTGCTATAGGCAACATCTCCACTTTTAAAACCCGCCGGCAAACTCTCAGCTTGATACATTTACCCCCTGATGTTAGTGTTCCCAGTACGTCATCTGGCCAAGGCGATGTCAAATAACAGAGTGTTTCCAAATCAGTGCAAAAAACAAAAAAAAAATTACTGTATTGAAGCAAAAAAGAAGTGTTACTGAGCAAAAGTTAAGTGCCGATAAAAAAAAAATTGCAAACATGCCATTCTACACACGCAGTGGCAAAGAGAGAATGAGGCCTTCACCTTTGACTATTAGTGGCAGATCCCAAAAAGTTACCAAGCCTACAATTGGTGCACAACTACTGTTACGCGTCAAAGCCGAGCTGCAAGATAACAGTAAGGCATTAGAGGAGAATGTTTGCTCTGATTCACAAATGACAACAATCCCTGTGGAGAGTCCATCCAACAGTGGGATGTCTAATCGTGAGCATTCTGCTGATGTGTGCCTTAATAGCCCGAGTGTAGCCGGTGATACCCAAATTAAGAATGCCACTTTGGAATTAGAAGAGGATGAGGGGGAGATTTGTGGAGGTAACGAAGGCGCTAATGAGGATGTTGATGATTATGATGCAGACATAAACCAAATTGCCTTTCTCAATTTCTATTTATATTCTAGATTATATAACGGCTGAATAGTTTTCTATTTTACTCCTAGTGGAGAGGGGATCTGATGCAGACAGATATCAAACTGCCTTTGTCCATTTCTTTGTATATTCTAGTTCTACAGTCTATGCAGGCTGCTTTTTTTCTATTTTACTACAAGTGGATAGGGGGGGAGGGGTCTGATGCAGACAGATACCAAACTGCCTTTGTCCATTTCTTTGTATATTCGAATTCCTAGTTCTACAGTCTATGCAGGCTGCTTTTTTATATTCAACTACAAGTGGAGGGCGTGGGGGGCATAGATAGCCACAAAACTACAGTGGTCCATTTAATATTACTTTCTAGATCCACAGTCTGTGCAGGCTGCTTTTTTATATTCAAATACAAGTGGAGGGCGTGGGGGGCATAGATAGCCACAAAACTACTGTGGTCTATTTAATTTTACTTTTTAGATCCACAGTCTGTGCAGGCTGCTTTTTTTATATCCAACTACAAGTGTAGGGTGTAATATACACCCAAAGACGATGGCTACATTGCCAATAATCAAAGATGGAGGAGGTAGACAACCAGGTTTGACTGTATAATTTGCAGACAAGTGTTCGCATTAAGGACGGCCTACCAGGGATTAAACAGTTTTTTTCATAATTTATTAGCTTTAGAATTACCTCACTTATCTAACAAACTGGTGGAGCACTAAATTAGGTTATTTTAAACCAAAAAAAATGTATTTTTTTCAAAAATAGCAAAACAAAACCAAGCAAAACCAAAACCAAAACCAAAACACGCAAGAGTGGTTTTGCAAAACCAAAACCAAAACCAAAACACGAAGGTAATCCAGATCCAAAACTGAATCCAAAACCAAAACACGGGGGTCAGTGACCATCTCTAATATTTACACACATGTGTTTATCAACTGTTGCCACCTAAGACATCTGCTGGTGACATGTGAGATGATGAAGGTTAATTTTTGTTTAAACAAAAAATGATGATGTTCAGATACCATTGAACTTTTTTTAAAAACACACTGCACAGTACTTATTTGTGTATTTGTTTAATGATTGCCTTCAACATCAGTAAATTCTGAATTATGAAAAAAGGGGAACCTATCACTAAATCCTTTCTCCAAAATTGAAAGGGGGTACAGGGTTACGTTTCGCCCAGTGGCGGAACTACCATTGGTACAGCAGGTGCGGTGCAACGGGGCCCATGGAGATAATGGGGCTGACTGCCTGGGGAACTAGTGAGCTCTGGGCCCTGGTTCCCTCCTCCCAGGTTCCCTCCATCGGGGCCTAAGGCTTGCTAGATCGCCTCTGGTCTCGCCCCTAGAAGGCTGGACTACAGGGAAAAATACTCCTTCTCTAATGTATACTCAGCAGTGTTTGTCAGAGACCATCTGTTGCAGGGTGTGTAGCTCCTAGAGCATTGGAGAAAGATTTCATAAAAGACATGTTTCGAACACCAGTGAGAAATGGCTGCCAGCTGGGAAAACCATTTAGCTGAATTAGTAACGAGTTAAAAGGCCATCTTCTAAGTAAAGAAAACATAGAAATTGAATTGGAGGGATAAAAACTTAAATGACCAAAAAGAGCACTCAGGATCAAGTTAAGGTCCCTGGAATAGCATCTAGGGTAGAATTTCAAGAGATTAATAGATAATTATTGCCAACACTTTCTCAAGACGAGCCTTCAACAGAATTTGAGAAGTCATAGGAAACATAGATGAACTGACAGAGCTACTGAGCTGCCAGGGTATCGGTGAGCTCTACTTCTGGATCTCGGATCTTGTGTCTTAATGGGGAAGTCTTGTTTGGTCACAACACCAACAGGTGTTTATTGATAACCAGATTACTATGAGATTCAGAAATACACCAGCATGAAGAGACCATTTTACTGGGTCTAGGCACTGACAAGACATGTAATTTGCCTCTCAGTTGTCAAATTGTTCCACTCATCATATGATGCATAATACTTTCCTAGTGGCTTGGGGACTATTGTTGCCCCTTGATGGTTTAGATATGCTACTGTGGAAGCATTGTCCATCAGGTAGTTCCTAACCCTGGATAGCGTTAACTAAGGGCCTCAGAGCTGGATAGATGGAACAGAGGAGGCACACAAGTAATTTATTCTAGCATTCAGGGCCAATGTAGTTTGCTACTGGCAAGGGATTTGTGCCCATTGTCCTCTAGGATGTCTGTGCCAGTAGCCAGATTGAACTAAGGTAGCTGGATAGTGAGAACTGGACTCAAGTTGAACAAACAGGGCTGTCAGTTTGATGGAGGAAGTGAGTCTACAAAAACTTCCTTGCCTCACAGAATGGCACTGGTGGAAAAATCTCATACATCTAATGCTCTGTACACTGCTAGACAAACATGCTTCTAATCTCTCATCTCTGCTCTGGCTTCTAACCTCAAATGCCTTTTTAACACATTTAAATCTCCCTAAACCTTCCAACGATGATCAGTGCCCATGGTCTCTCATCCTACTTCAAGGGCAAGATTAAGAAAATCCAACTTGAAATTATATAATTTTCCTCGAGAAATAACCAGCTCAATTCCTTTCCAGTAACCTCTGACATCCTCTCTTCATTTGATACCACAAATGAAGATGAAGTATCCACTCTCTTCTTAAATGTAAATGTTAATGTTAATTTAAAGCGGCAACGTCGGGACCTCGCAGGTTAATTGTTTAATGAAACACTTAACCTTAGTAATACAGTTAGCCCTTAGAACATTGCCGCTTTAAATTCACATTCATCTATGTTGCTGTGTTAACTTACGTCAAAGTGAAGTGCCGGAAAGCGGTGTACTCAGAAGTAGTTCCTGTCAGCGTGCCGCTCTCATTGGGAATGTGCAGCTTCGGTTTTTTAGGTTTTAAAGTCTGTATTATATTAGATGCTTTTGTAGTAATGGGAGTTTTTGTGTAGGGATCCTGGTTGTCTGGTTTTTGGTAATCGGGAAAAGGATTACCACCGATTCCCAGATACAGGACTTTTTGGGGCTGCATCCAATTTTTGGAATTCCCTTTTACGCACAATGAGACTTTACTCTGGTCTTCAAACCTTCAAGCGTTCTCAGAAAACCGACCTCTTCAAGCAAGCCAATGATATTTGTCATCCACCCACTAAATCTCCCTAAGTTACCCTATTACCTTCCTTTATACAGTTCACACAATGCAATTGCCTTTTGACCAACACTGCTGTGTGACTGGATCATATAGCCACTAAGCACTTTGCAATCTGGCTGGACCAATAGGCAATATGTAGCACTTAACCTTATGTATCAAACTCCCATTATCCCATAGATTGTAAGCTTGTGAGCAGGGCCTTCTTACTTCTGTCTGTCTGTCTTACCCAGTATTGTTTTATTACTGTATTTGTTCCAAGTGCAAAACTCTATGGAATTTGCTGGTGCTATATAAAGAAATGTTGATTATGATGAGGATGGGTCTGTAGACACTGAAAAAAAGCCAAATGAAGAAAAGATTGCCACTGTAAGTCACCGTTATGCAGAGGAAGACTCTGATACTGAACATGTGCTCTGCAATAAACTGAAAAATTCACTTGTGCAGGACCCAACTGGTCCTATACTATTCAGTTGGTTGTATCCAGAGGGCATTCCCTGGCAACCCTCAACCTAGCTGAATTCTTCCTAATCCTGTGTGTCTCCAGGCACAAACTTTAGTCTGCCTCACTATTTCCTGTGACCCACGGAACGCACCACAGTTTGTTTGGTAAAATATTCCCTAGACCTAAGACACCCAGCAAAGAGAGAGAGAGCAGTGTTGGTAAAGCTGTGTTCATCTAAGCAGATTTCAAACAATTAGGGTAAAGGGGGCAGGGAAATCAACTGCACCAGTTTATATTGTTCTCTTAGATCTTACTTCCCCATTTATAAATGTTACTATATGTTACAGATAATATTGGGAAGGTGCTATCCAAATTGTTTGTTTAGACCAAATGTAATTGTAGAAAAAAAAGAGATGTAAATTGTATAGGATGCACAGTGAAATCAAATTAAAATTTTACTTTTATTTAAATTTTATAAAAGTACTCTCTTTCTTTTCTATAAATGCATTTGGTTCCCCAACAGATGTCAGGAAAGGAGCTCTGGGTATGAGTCTTTAAACATTTTACATTTCTATTAGCTCCAGTTATGCTCCAGAGACATGGATGACTCTAAAGCTGTAGGTAGTGCATAGTTTTACCTGGAAAGTAACGTTATTTGAGTGTACAAGTGCACATTGCTTACCTCTGTCATCATTGGCTTGCAGAATGGTTAACATGCCCTCTGCAACCATGGTTTTATAGATAGCCCCTTTACATGCCCTCTGAGACTTTCTTGCAGATGCCTGTGTCTTATTCTCAGCCTCATAATGTTGGCTTTTCATAATTTCTGTATTTAAGGCCTCACAAACCTACAAAGAAATGGAAAACATGAGATAAAATCTACTGAAGTAACTCCAAGTACAGCAATGATATGATTACAGTTTAAATATACAATGACAATAGCAGGGCCGGACTGGCCATCGGGCACTTCTGGCAAATGCCAGAAGGGCCGATGGCTAGATGGGCCAGCCGACACTGCTTGGATTCGTGGTCAGAGGTGACTGGTTCCTGGGCAGGAGCCAGCCACCTCTGTTGCGTGAGGGACGAGGGCTCCTCTGCTCCCTCCCCCTTATCCTGTGCACTGTGGACACGGTTTTTTGTTTTTTTTCTGAATAGGGAGGGGTTGTGGGGGGGCCGCAATTTTTGCACAGGGGTCGCAGGGGAGGGGGGGGATGGTGCAATTTTTATGAGAGGGGGGGCAGGGTTTTCACGAGTGTGGGAGAGCCAGGGGGGAAGGGGGTGATGGAAAAGGGGTGAGAGCCAGGAGGTAAGGGGGTGCTGGAAGAGGAGTGACAGCCAGGAGGCAAGGGGGTGCTGGAAGAGGAGTGACAGCCAAGAGCCAAGGGGGTGCTGGAAGAGGAGTGACAGCCAGGAGGGAAGGGGGTGCTGGAAGAGGAGTGACAGCCAGGAGGGAAGGGGTGCTAGAAGAGGAGTGATAGCCAAGAGGGAAGGGGGTGCTAGAAGAGGAGTGATAGCCAAGAGGGAAGGGGGTGCTGGAAGAGGAGTGAGAGAGAGCCAGGGGGGAGGTGGTGCTGGAAGAGGAGTGACAGCCAGGAGGCAAGGGGGTGCTGGAAGAGGAGTGAGAGAGCCAGGGTGGAGGTGGTGCTGGAAGAGGAGTGACAGACAGGAGGGAAAGGGGTGCTGGAAGAGGAGTGACAGCCAGGAGGCAAGGGGGTGCTGGAAGAGGAGTGACAGCCAGGGGGGAGGTGGTGCTGGAAGAGGAGTGACAGCCAGGAGGCAAGGGGGTGCTGGAAGAGGAGTGACAGCCAGGAGGGAAGGGGGTGCTGGAAAAGGAGTGACAGCCAGGAGGGAAGGGGGTGCTGAAAGAGGAGTGAGAGCTAGGAGGCAAAGGGGTGCTGGAGGAGGGTGAGAGCCAGGGTGAAGGGGGTGCTGGAAGAGGGGTAAGAGAGCCAGCAGGGAGGTGGGTGCTGAAAGAGGGTGAGAGCCAGGGGCGAAGGGGGTGCTGGAAGAGGGGTAAGAGAGCCAGGGGGGAAGGGGGTGCTGGAAGAGGAGTGAGAGCCAGGAGGGAAAAGGGTGCTGGAAGAGGGTGAGAGCCAGGGTAAAGGGGGTGCTGGAAGAGAGGTAAGAGAGCCAGGGGGGAAGTGGGTGTTTGAAGAGGAGTAAGAGAGCCAGGGGGAAGGGGGTGCTGGAAGAGGGGTGAGAGAGCCAGGGGGGAAGGGAATGCTGGAAGAGGGGCAGGGGCGGGCTGGCCCGGGTGGCAGGGGGGCATCGGACCCCCGGGCCGCTCGGATTCAGCGCTGTTAGGGCCGGCCGCTCCTGAGATTAAAAATCACCTCATTTTGTCCCGCGGCTGTGCGTCAGCGCACAGGCGTCCGCATCACATGACATGCGATGCGGCCATGTCATTGGACGCGGCCGCATCGCGTGTCATGTGATGCGGCCGCCTGTGTGCCCCCCGGCTTATACTAAGCCAGCCCGCACCTGAAGAGGGGTGAGTGAGCCAGGGGGAAGGGGGTGCAAGAAGAGGGGTGAGAGCCAGGGGGAAGGGGGTAAAGTGAGATGGACAAAGGAGGAGATGGTGCAAGGGCATAGGTAAAAGAAAGTGTAAAGGGAGAGACATCTTAAGAATGGGAATGTCAAGGAAGCAGCCATCATAAAACACAAGTAGTAATGAAGAATGGGAATGCACAGAGGGGACAAATGTTAAAATAAAATAAAAAATTAAGCCTTCATACTCCATTCACTTATATTTTCCATACCCCCCCTTATAAATTTCCACTTTGACCACTGCCCTCGACCCGTGCTCCCAACTGGCTGTGTGAGCTGACAGGTGCAGATCCCTTCTCGCCCAGCGCGCCCAGTAGGAGAACAGAACACAGAATGCCATAATCAGGTAAGTTCATATATTTTCTCGTGTGCAATGTGTTTTTAACCATCCTTCGTTGAACTGGGGGCACTACTGTGTATCCAATGACGTTTAAAACACTATGCATGGCTCACTATTGCGCTGTAATTTTCTTGCATATTTATCTGTACAGAGACTTTTAATTAAGAGGAAAAAGCACTGCTTGTCATAAATGTTATCTGTGATTATGTCAATATATCTATTTTTGTTTGCATTGTAAATGATGTATTAAGTTGCTCCTGGGATTCACACTCTCATTATCTGATATGCTGTACCAATTTTTATTTGTGAATGAGTTTTTTGTCTGGGCACTACTGTATGGCATAATGTTGTTTTGGGGCACTATTGTGGCATAATATGATTTGGGGGCACTACTATATGGTATATGATTTGTGGGCACTACTGCATGGCCAAATATGAATTGAGGGTAATATTATATGGCATAATATGACCTGGGGGCACTACGGTGTGGTATAATATGAACTGGGCGCACTACGGTGTGGCATAATATGAACTGGGCTCACTACGGGGTGGCATAATATGAACTGGTTGCACTACAGTGTGGCATAATATGAACTTCTGCCAATGGCAAGTCTCTCATTGTTGAATATGACGGGGGCCCAAAGAAGTTGCTGTACTGGGGCCCAAAATTCCTCTTGTCAGCCCTGCCTGTGAGTCAAGGGGGTAGATGTCTCCAGGTAAATAATCTAAATGTTTCCTATCTAATCAAACTGATGGATCACACCCAATTATCTCTCACCCACCTCCTCTATCCCCCTTAATTTATATACTGTGTTATTTAAAATGAATAGAAAAGACGCATATCCAGTTACTGTAGTAATAAAAAATATTTTTCTCTGACATTTTTCTGTAAATGGAAATACTTTTAATGCGGCCGTGTGGGTTCAAATGATCATTCAAAAGTTATGTTTTTTCTGATATATTTGTTAAAGTTTTATTTCATGTGGAATGATTCATGAAAATTCTGCCATTACTATTTAATTGAGGGAAAAGGGTACCTGTTACCTATATGTGTGTAAGTACTCTGTTGTTGCTATTTTGTGGGAGATTTGAAAAAAGCAAAACATTGGTTTCCTTCAGTGGCGCCTGTATAATTGGTGGTATTGCTGTAGTATGGGGTGGCGTGGTGGTGGCACTGTTGTAGTGTGTTTGGGGCTTAGTATTGCTAATAAGTATGATAGGGTAGTGCTGTAATGTGGGGATGATGCCGGTTGCTGTAATGTGGGGGATGATGCTGGTTGTTGTAATGTGAGTGGGCATTGATGTAGTGATGTAGTAGGAGTGTTGTGTGTGGGGTTATTTATTGCTGTAATTTGGGTACTAATAATATATTGTCATGGTATTTATTTATGTAATATGGGTGCTAACAATATAATGTTGAGGGATATTAGGAGAAATAAATACCCCCCCCCACCCCCCCCACACACACTCATACTACATAATGTTGTACAGCACCAGCAACGCACACTGCGCCAGCATCAGTGTGCAACAATATAGTGCACGGAGCCCACAACACGTGGGCCTGTGTGCTTTAAATGGCAGGACTGATTTTAAGTCTCAGTCCGGCCCTGGTTGTAAGAGTTCTGCCGGAGTAACATATCGCTGTCCATTTAATTGCACAGCAGCAGCCTGGTCCCCAAGTGATGAAGGGTCCCTGTTTATTGGGAAAGATCAGTGTGTCCAGCAGTAGTGGGACTGTGAGTAGGACGGTCCTACAATGGGATGGTGTGCACCAAGTAATCAAGGAGAATCTCTGAATAGTGGGATGCTAACCCTGGTTGGAGTGAGTGCAAACACCTCTGAATTGTGTCATTTGTTTGGTGGCTCCTGTGAGTGAGTGTCAAGTGTTCTCAGTATATGTGGACACCGGGTATGAAACTGTGTAATTACTAATGGACTTAATTAAGAGCTGTACAGGATAAGATGTGCTGGAGGAGTTGGCGTTTGTATATTGTGATCTATTGCAACCATTAAGCTTACCATGCAGGAGGAGAAGTGTAAATAAAATGTGTCGTTTTTATGAGATGAGCTGGCGCTCAACAATTTATATGTCTTTTGCACTGCACCGCCAGTAGTGTCCACTATACTTGTGTTACACACCTCAGTATGCAGAGAACCCTCCTGTCACAGATGTCACAGCCACATCATAGCCAAAGAGGAGGACAACAGCGAGTGGGGTGGCACACTACCTCCTGACACCCCAAGTAAGTGTACATGTGCCGCCAGCAGGGCTTCCACACAGCACCCCACCAGGGGGTTTTTTAATGAGGGCAGCTTTCATCTATAAACTGTGATTTAGAGTGGAACTGTAGACAGACTGCATCTGATAACTGCTGTCTGTGCTCGTCCAATCAGCTTCCCCAAAACACTGACTGCAGATCCCTTTACAATACAATCACAATTCTGGTTCCTGGGACGTTATCCAAGTTACGCTTCTTACAGTATCAGCAGAATAACCAAAGCAGTAAAAAATGGCTAATACTTCCTGTTTAAATACCAATCATAAGCAACTTGGGAGTAAAGGTACAATCTGCAAGGTACTTGACAATATTTAAGCAGAAAACAAAATCACATTATTTCTATGCTTTCTCCACACATAAAGGCTTGGGATGCAGTATCCAGAAGCATGTTATCCAGGAAATCTGAAAAACCAGAAATAAAAATCGAAATATTTGCTTTTTTTTCAGTGATAATGTCATATACATGGTCACCCACAGTTTCCTTATACAGTCACTGTGAGGAGCACTGCTAAACAATTTAATTTGGAGTGTGGGGATACCCAGGGGTAACTTTATGTGGCTGCATCCACCTTAACCTGCACAAGAATAAGAAGAATTAACTTATTGCACAAATTTAATTCTATTTATTGGTGCAGTGCACCTAATATATTATTGTAAATGAAAAAATTGTATTGAATGTAAGGTGTTTACAATTTTTCAGCATATTGTGTGACAAAGAACGAACATGATTGTGTATAATTATGAGACAGAAAGTTGCATGTTGATTAAGCATTTGGTCTGAGGGGAAGATATTACCTTGACCACCACATTCTTTACTTGAATGCACAGCAAGGAATCACCTATCATGTCTGTCTGTGTTTCCTATGGAAATATCCTCAAGATGAAGTATGCAAATAGTTCTTTGGTAAATTGCAGATTACTGTAAATCACCAGGATGGGAAGGGGGCTGGATTACACCATGCCAAAATGTGTGTAGAAACTGTATAAAAAGGGCAATAGAGCCCATTGTAAAGTGTGTACCATGTTGTACTGCTGAGGTGATCATCACTACAACAGAGGGGTGTATACCAGTCCGTGTAAGGAGCGATAAAAAGAATTCTGCTTAAAGGAGCCCGGATGTCGCATATCACCTGTGACCTACAGATAAGAGCTAAATTCTAATCCATTTTCCGTCTCTCCTGTGCTGAACCCCAACATCTTGAGTAAGCACTCGATCTGCTACCTTGCAGTCCTGATCCAAAGTAAGCGGTCAGGAAGAACCAGTCACAGTTAATAGCAAAGAGGTGCTGCAGCAGCTATACCAAACACCAAGTAAGTAATTCCCGGTTTCTGTGAAGCAGCCTGGTGGTGGCAGTGATTACTCTCCTGCAACTAGGGCATAGGTGGCACTTGCAGTACCCCGTGTAAACCCATAGTTGCCTACTTTCCCAGGATGTCTGGGAGACTCCCGAATTTCTGGGAATCCACCTGGACCCCCCGGAGAGCAGAACAACCTCCCAGATCCCGGACAGATTGGTAAATTAAATGGAGGGGGCGGGGCTTAGTGACGTAATTCACGCGTCATTGCGGCCCCGCTCCCTGCTGGGATAAGACTAAATAGTGATGAACACTTATTTGTGATGCAATTCTCCATGCCCCACCCCCAAACGCCCACCTGGCCCTGCTCCTCCCGGAACCCAAAATGAAAAAGTAGGCAAGTATGGGTAAGCTGTAACAAACCAATTTGTACCCGGGGAAGTGAACCGTGCTGTCTGGAGATATATTTATGTCTATATAGAAATATATCTATAACGATGCAGTATAGGGGCCTCTCTCTATATAAAGTACCATACACACTCTAGTTTCTGTTTGCATTGGCATATAATGTCTTGTGTCTCTCCTACAATTTGTACAGCACTAAGTAATATGTTTGCGCTCTTTAAAAACTTGATAATACAAGAATAAATTATACACATTTGTTATACTCAGTCTTATTTTATACCTCAGCCAACTGATTCAGTGTAGACTTCCCCCATTGCTCAGCGCCTTTCATGATGTCCAGGTATGGCATACTAGAAGCAATCTGAATATAATACACATATATTCTTATTAATAACTTGTTTGTAGAAAGTGGTAGCACAATAATAAAAGATTTAAAAAAAACAACATACATAATAGGTATTTGTGTTCTATAGATAATATAAAAGTACTATTAATCTTAGGGCTAGATTTCAAGCAATATATAAAATAATGCTTTTAAAATGACACCATAGATGAGTAAATATCGTCTTTATTGTTGGTTATTATATATGAAATAGTGGTCAATAAACACGTTTCCAATATTCTTCCCTTAGTAACCCTTACAAAATGAATTAAACCCACAAAACACACCAAATATATGTACTTTATTAGCAGTTGGATCTACCTGTCTGGTTCATAATAATAATATTTTTTCACTATGTGTTTTTATAAAAACCTTTTACTTCTCTCTTTATTATCAATGATAGGTGAAAAACTTTCTCTTTTTTAAATAGCATTGATTTTGAAAAGGAAACCACTGAGGAAACCACTGAGGAAGCCACGGAGCGCTGGTGAAAGATGTTAAAGAACTTGTACAGTTTGGAATTGAAGTTATTATTTTCCTAAAATTAACATAATTTGTTCCATATTTACAAGGATTTGTTTATTTTCAATGATGTTGTTTATTGTCTTTTAGTCTATCTTACATCTACTACAACACTTAACTCCATAATATATTTCTTATGTGACTTACTTATGACACTTACAATTAACTCATATGCCCATTGCTACTTCCTTTACTCATTATTACATGTTGTATCAATGCATATATTATGTACTGTTACATATATATATATATATATATATCTATAATATAAATGTCTAGTGGCGTGTGTTAGTCTGTCTGTGTGTGGAAAAAATAAAACCAAGCTGCAGCGCCACCTGCTGGGCGGAGTTATACACTGACCTACTAAATTCTTAGTGTGTGTGGAAAAAAAAATTCAGAAAGGGCTGAAATTTGGTATACTAAGATGTTTTTAATTTGTTCATTTAATTTGTTAATTGTTAAAAGTGTTTATAAAGATTTAAAAAAAAAAAATATATTTCTTGAAAGAGAAGTGACAGTTGGGAGTGGTTGGTGGTTGCCGGGGGTGACAGTGGGGAGTGGTTGGTGGTTGAGGCCTGGGCTATGGCCCAAATGCATGACAAGAACCTTTTTAACACCTTAAGTAGCTTGATTTGACTAGAATGCATGAGTATCATGCACGGGTTAACTTGTATATATATATATATATATATATATATATATATATATATATATATATATATATACTTTACTTTACTCCCAAACTTGACCCTCCTTCAACCATCTTACCCCCAGTGCCCACATATTTCCCAACTGCACTAACTGTTCTACGATATTGTCTCCCAGATATTATCTATTTACCTTTCTGCTCCCCACACCCACCATCCTACGCCCTGTCCCCCCTTCTATTTTCCTATACTACCCCACCACTACCCCATCCCTCTCTTATCCTTCATCCTCCTATATTACAGCAGGATCAGCATTTGCCCTAGGCCTTACCAGTAGGGAACACTAATGGTAAACTCTAAAACAGACAAGCCTGGTATGTAAAAAGCTTTTTCAGAGTGCAAACAGGGTAGATTTCCATTCTTTATTTCAGATTTTCTTTGCCAGTTTGTGTGTAAATGTTAGAGCAAACAAATATACAGATGTACACATAGGAAACTAATATCAGTAAAAGGTTAAAACTGACAAACCAGACATATGAATTAAACACAAGCCCTTCACCCATTAATAACAGCATGAGGCTATAGAGGAAAGGAGAAGAGCACATAGTGTATTAGTGTGAATGTACCGTGAATAAAAGGTGACATTGTAAACTTACCATTGTACTTTCACGTGTCAGTATAATTTCTTGATTTTTTACCCTCTGGTTCATGTGTTATAAGAGCACTATTGCTACATTTCATCAGTAGGAACTTTGCTTCCCAAACTGACTATTAAATCCCATACACCCTGTATACTTCATCTGCTTTATTCATGGTAAATTTACAATAAGACACCATGGGCCTGATTCAGATTGGAACGCAAGAATAAGTGTAACTTTCTATTGAAGAAGTGTACACTGTATTCAGAGGTGCAGACAAGAGACACACCACTCAGACACTTATTATAAAAGAATAAAAATAATAGAATAAAGAGTAGAATAGATTGCAGCTAATAGGCAGGTTTATTTCTATACTGTATATTAAATGTAGTTTTTATTATTAATGTGTACATGGAATTTCATACCTCTGCAAACTCCAGTAACAGAGAAGAGTCTGGCTCTGCTAACTGACCAATGTCTGAAGACACCTGTGCATATAAACACAATGTAATGCTGTTACGGTGGAAGTAAATGGACAAAAGAACAACAATAGAGCTGACAGTAATTGTAAAACACTGAATAAGTAACACTAATAGTGGAAGGCAAGTGAAAACCATTATGTAAGGGAATCTGGGTTGAGTGATCACAACATATCGGTCATATGTTTAACAACCATAAAAACATGAAATCTTTTATGATCTGATCCTGAGAGTTCCTCAGAATGGTTTTGAACCAAAGATGAGTTATGCAATATGTATATGTACAATAAGTTATAACCATTTATGTACATGATGAATTAGGAAAAACCTAAAGACGTATGTTCTCAATTGCAACATAAATAAGAATGTTTTCAGGTGTGTTTGCAGCACGTTGTGTCCTTGTCAGTGCAGCTAACTCACTATTAACCTGATTTGGATTGGGGTTTATTAAACAGATCGCACATGAACAGATCTGTAATATATGTATCTGTACATGTGTTCCAGATGAGGTCACATTGGAATTATCATTTCTACAAGTACACGTCTACATACTCTGATAAGGTGTACAGATTTGTGATGCAAATCTTATATAACAGAAAGTATGCCCTTATTCATATTATTAAAACATTTTAGTGCATAAGTAACAACAATCTTGTAAAATACAGGAGCCAGCCAGAAAGATATTGGTGCCAACTTGTTCTTTTTTGAAAACAGAGGAACTCTCAGTCTCTATGAGTAGTATAGCCTAGGGGGGGCTGAATCCTTAATCAGGACCTGGTGCAGTCTGGATTCGGCTGAAGCTATCCAGCAATGTAAATTAAAATATTTGAAAGACAATGGGCCTGATTCATTAAGGAACTTAGGCAAAACATTTCTTACTTAAATCTCCTGGACAAAACTATGTTACATTGCAAGGGGTGCAAATTAGTATTTCTATTTTGCACAAAAGTTAAATAATGTCTGTTGTTTCATGTAGCACACAAATTCTTGACAGCTTATTTGTACACTGAAATTTAAAGTTGATATTTGTGTGCTACATGAAAAAACAGTCAGTATTTAACTTATGTGCAAAATAGAAAACTAATTTGCACCCCTTGCATGTTAACATGGTTTTGTCCAGGAGACTTAAGTAAGAAATTTCTTGCCTAAGTTTCTTTATGAATCAGGCCCAATATTTTTAAATGGAACAGGGGTACTGGCGAAAACCATTTGCTAAAACAGATCCAAATGCAGCATACAGTCTGTTTATCTACTCTTACAGAATGAATGTTGTAATTAATAGTGAATACCAACCTCTGTGACTGTATGTCCTACTTCTGTTGTCATATCTTGATCCCCGTGCTCAGTCAAGACATTTTCTGCAGCAAGAAGGAGCATATTAAGTCCTTCCATGTGGGTTGGACCTTGTGAATAAAAGCATTACAATATTAGAAATAAAGGGAAGTTATATGTTAAACTAGCATATTTCAGTACCAGAGTGATGGTAATAAATGTTTTGTAGGTTTTACAGACATTAAATGCATTTTGATGGTCTTTTTGCACTGTCTGAATAGGTTCGTAGTTGTCTCTGCAGTTTGAATTTGTGGCACTTGTTAATTAAACGGGAACCTCATCGACTCCGCTCAACTCACCCCCCTCATCCTCCACTTAGACACTGCCCACCTCGCTCACAATATTCTTAAGCAGCTGACCGGTAGGGGCGGCAGGGCTCTCAGCAAGGGGATAATGGGGACTCATCCTAAATGACATCGAAAGCCAATGTTTAGGTCTGGCGCAGAAGGAATTCAATCAGCAGCACCCACTCACAGTTTGCTCTTGATAACTGAATGACAGGTGGGCGGAGTCAAGTGACGCCTGTATATTTAACAAGCACCAAATCTGCATATACGAGGTAAGAACACATCTAGTGGCTGTGCTCCTCATATATAATAATCATATATAACTTTATTATCTAGTGTCTCAGTTATAGGAGAAAAGGGGAATATCATTGTATTTATAATCACAGGTTCATAGTACAGCGATGTTCATGGTATTGTAAAAAAAAGTGTGTTATACCGAGAGCTTGTTGACTTTTACATTCGAGAGCAGACTGAGACGTACATTATAGTACTGAGCATGTAGTCCGGCTCCACATGACCCCTGTATGTTAAAGCCCTGACTTACCTTATAGTCAGACCACATACAGATCTATACTCTATCCTGGGGGACTTCCCTGATGTAGTTCCTCTGCCTGGATATCGCTCACTAGGCAGATAGCCTGTGTACTATTCTGTTTGTGTGTGTTACTGCTTGTTAACGTTGTTGCTTTATTTACTTTATATGTATCATATTTATTACTATTAGTAAAGTACGTAATAACAGGCAATAGCATAGGTTGTTGTCCTCACTGAAAATGTAAACACGTTGTAAATCTGGTGGCATAGATGTTATCTTTGTCTTAAAATTCTGATTATGAATGTAACTATTTATATAGCACCAATGTGTTACACAGTGTGTACAGAGTAATGCACACAGGATATTATAATAATTACGTCTTTAACATTTACACCAATATGATAAAATGGGAACCTTTCCTAAGAGATGATGACTTTATTGGGGTTCATGTTGGCCCTAGAAGAAGATACAATGGATAGAAGAATAACGATCTTATAGAAGGACGCCCAATCCCTTGTTACCTTTTAAATCAGGGTCACTGATAGTTGATAAGAACATGAATCATGCAGGTCAGGGGCTGATCAGGTCCTGAATCTCCAGCACTTATCTATGGGACTCCCTGCTGGTTGTGGTTCTGGAGATGACACTAACAATGTCTTTGGATCACCAGGAACAACACTGATTACCACCGTAGCTTCCCAGGATTAACACGTTGGTAGACTCTCCTTGGTTCTTCAGCTCCAGCAGACTGGCACTTCCACTATGGACTTGACCAGTTAGCTTATCCTCGATTGTTACTGCCTGGTAACCCACTCTGCTGACAAAGAACAACAGATACTGTGATGTCACAACCTACCTGCAGCCCTAAGAATGCCTGAGCCTAGGTTCCAAACTCGGACTGACTTGTTATATACACACACACATATATATATATATATATATATACACATATATACAGGGCCGACGAGAGGGGGGATGGTACTAATTATGCATGACTGCCCACTAATTACTAATGACTGCCCACTAATTACTAATGACTGCCCACTTTTTTTTTTTTTTTTACACTGCAAATGTTATTTATTTTGTCTGGGTTTTTTTTCATCGGTGCGGCTTGGTGGCCCCGCCCCCTTCGTTGGTGGGGGGGAGCATAAAATAAAAATAGAAATACTCCCCTTCTCTCTGCTCTGTTCACACTGAATGTCAGGAGTGACGTCATCACATCACGCCCAACATTCAGTGAGGAGCGGCACAGAGAGAACCCAGCAACAAGACAGGAGAGAGAAGACAGAAGGGAGAAGAGAAGAAAAGAGATGAAAGAAGCCAATACAAAGGTAAGTAAAGGAACAGAGGAAAGCAGAAAGGCACAGTGTGATGAAGGAGGGTGGGGGAAGGCACAGTGTGATGAAGAAGGAGGGGAGAAAAGTACAGTGTGATGAAGGAGAGGGGGGTAGCAGCATGGCACAGTGATGAGGGAAAGGGGGGAGCAGCATGGTACAGTGATGAAGAGGTGGGAGCAGCATGGCACAGTGTGATGAAGGGGGATGGGGAAGGCACAGTGTGATGAAGTTGGTGGGGGGCACAGAGTGATGGAGAAGGAGGGGAGAAAAGTACAGTGTGATGAAGGAGAGGGGGGTAGCAGCATGGCACAGTGATGAGGGAAAGGGGGGAGCAGCATGGTACAGTGTGATGAAGGGGAGCCAGGTGAAGGGGAAACAAAAAGTAGCATGGAGGGCGCAGTGGGATCATATGGGGCACAGTGTGGTTGTGATGAAGGGGCACAGTGTGATCATAAAAGGGCACAGCATGGTGATGACGAAGGGGAACAGTAATGTGTGTGTGATGGCACAGGGGGCTTGTAGCAATGTGTGTGTAAGGTAGGTGGTGGCTAATTAATGGGTGCTATTTTGTTTGTGGTGTGATCGTGGAGCAATTTAATAATGGGGACTATTAATTTATTAATTTAAGATGGGATGTAGTGAAAGCAGAGTGTCAACTGCAACTCATTGGTTGAGGGAAGTTTCTATGAAAGTTGATAATTATACAGATATCCCTTCCATCTAATTCTGCTACATGTGAAATGTGTCCATCATTGTCATAAAGGTCTCTACAAATGTACTAGTGTTAAATGTATTCTACACTTTACCTCCAACCTTGTCTTGTCTCTCCTCACCCATCCTTCTCCCCTTACCCCACTACTTCCTCACCCTTTGTAATCTTTCTTACTTTCCACTCATCCCCTTTATCTCCATCCATCATTCATTCTTCCTCAAGTTGGACTAAAATCAATATTTTAGTTCAGGACACGCATTGGGGCTAATGCATATGAACACATTTACAGTCCTGTAGATTATTTTATTATATAAAGACTTTTTTTTCTGTTTCCCCTGTGACTCCAAAAGTGGGATTACCTGAATAAAGGGCTGGAGACTATCATTAGAGTCCATAGAACATCAGACCTGGTGTAGGAAAAGCACACGGCACTAGCTGGGACATTTGTTGTATAACTATTTTTTGCCTATAAATTATTTGCTGCACTTTAAGTGTTAGCATTAGATTGTAAGCTCCCTCAGGAGATGGGTCCTGCCTACCCTTGGTTTTTACATCTGCATTGATTTTGGCTACATTGTATGTACCTGTTTTATGTATGGCATGTTATCACCAGTATCTGGCACAGTAAAGCACATTGGGCCTTAAAAAGAAATAAATAATAATAATAATACAAATAATACAAAAACCTTTATAATACCCATTTTAGAAAGAGCCCCCCTTTATGTTCACCTTTCAAGTTTTAGACATATTGAGGTTTAAAATCTGCCACACATGTTTTTATACTTATACTGTACTGTAAATATTGTTAATATCCCATTTACAATATAATCACTAACCATTACAGTCTTGTCACTTTACCTGTGCAGATGTCAGCGATGCTGCTGCTCTGTTTGAAATTCAAGTGTAAACAGCTGTTGTACTTTATTTTACTCCCAAACTTGACCCTCCTTCAACCATCTCACCTCCGGTGCCCACATATTCCCCAACTGCACTAACTGTTCTACCATATTGTCTCCCAGATATTATCTTTTTACCTTTCTGCTCCCCACACCCACCATCCTACTCCCTGTCCCCCCTTCTATTTTCCTATACTACCCCACCGCTACCCCATCCCTATCTCATCCTTCATCCTCCTATATTACAGCAGGATCAGCGTTTGCCCTAGGCCTTACCAGTGGGGAACACTAATGGTAAAATCTAAAAACAGGCAAGCCTGGTATGTAAATGGTCAAGCTGAATGGGCAAATTTGGAAGCGACTTTCACTTGTGAGGAGCCGCAGAGCTTTTTTCAGTGCGCAAACAGGCTAGATTAAATATTGTTACCAGTTTAAAGCCATTAATACAGTGCTTAGAGAATGGTATAACAGTAATGAACAAATTGGTAATCATTTTGACTCCCCCGATAATATCCCATTTACAATATAATGATAATCACTAACCATTACAGTCTTATCACTTTACCTGTGCAGATGTTAGCGATGCTGCTGCTCTGTCTGAAATTCAAGTGTAAACAGCTGTTGTCCACCAATCAGTTTGAAGGGAATTCTGTGACATCATCAACCCAGATAGATCAGAGCTCAGTATATATATATATACTTTATTTTACTCCCAAACTTGACCCTCCTTCAACCATCTTACCGCCAGTGCCCACATATCCCCCAAATGCACTAACTGTTCTACCATATTGTCTCCCAGATATTATCTATTTACCTTTCTGCTCCCCACACCCACCATCCTACTCCCTGCCCCCCCTTCTATTTTCCTATACTACCCCACCCCTCTCTCATCCTTCATCCTCCTATATTACAGCAGGATCAGCGTTTGCCCTAGGCCTTACCAGTAGGGAACACTAATGGTGAAATCTAAAAACAGGCAAGCCTGGTATGTAAATGGTCAAGCTGAATGGGAAAATTTGGAAGCGACTTTCAGTTGTTAGGAACCGCAGAGCTTTTTCAGTGTGCAAACAGGCTAGATTAAATATTGTTACCAGTTTAAAACCATTAATACAGTGCTTAGAGAACGGTATAACAGTAATGAACAAATTGATAATCATTTTGACTCCTCCGATAATATCCCATTTACAATATAACCACTAACCATTACAGTCTTATCACTTTACCTGTGCAGATGTCAGCGATGCTGCTGCTCTGTTTGAAATTCAAGTGTAAACAGCTGCTGTCCACCAATCAGTTTGAAGAGAATTCTGTGACATCATCAACCCAGATAGATCAGAGCTCAGTATATATATATATATATATATATATATATATATATATATATATACTTTATTTTACTCTCAAACTTGACCCTCCTTCAACTATCTTATCGCCAGTGCCCACATATCCCCCAACTGCACTAACTGTTCTACCATATTGTCTCCCAGATATTATCTATTTACCTTTCTGCTCCCCCCACCCACCATCCTACTCCCTGTCCCCCCTTCTATTTTCCTATACTACCCCACCACTACCCCATCCCTCTCTCATCCTTCATCCTCCTATAATACAGCAGGATCAGCGTTTGCCCTAGGCCTTACCAGTAGGGAACACTAATGGTAAAATCTAAAAACCGGCAAGCCTGGTATGTAAATGGTCAAGCTGAATGGGCAAATTTGGAAGCGACTTTCAGTTGTGAGGAGCCACAGAGCTTTTTCAGTGTGCAAACAGGCTAGATTAAATATTGTTATCAGTTTAAAGCCATTAATACAGTGCTTAGAGAACGGTATTACAGTAATGAACAAATTGATAATCATTTTGACTCCTCCGATAATATCCCATTTACAATATAATCACTAACTATTACAGTCTTATCACTTTACCTGTGGAGATGTCAGCGATGCTGCTGCTCTGTTTGAAATTCAAGTGTAAACAGCTGCTGTCCACCAATCAGTTTGAAGAGAATTCTGTGACATCATCAACCCAGATAGATCAGAGCTCAGTATATATATATATATATATATATATATATACTTTATTTTACTCTCAAACTTGACCCTCCTTCAACTATCTTATCGCCAGTGCCCACATATCCCCCAACTGCACTAACTGTTCTACCATATTGTCTCCCAGTTATTATCTATTTACCTTTCTGCTCCCCACACCCACCATCCTACTCCCTGTCCCCCCTTCTATTTTCCTATACTACCCCACTGCTACCCCATCCCTCTCTCATCCTTCATCCTCCTATATTACAGCAGGATCAGCGTTTGCCCTAGGCCTTACCAGTAGGGAACACTAATGGTAAAATTTAAAAACAGGCAAGCCTGGTATGTAAATGGTCAAGCTAAATGGGCAAATTTGGAAACAACTTTCACTTGTGAGGAGCCGCAGAGCTTTTTTCAGTGTGCAAACAGGCTAGATTAAATATTGTTACCAGTTTAAAGCCATTTATACAGTGCTTAGAGAACGGTATAACAGTAATGAACAAATTGATAATCATTTTGACTCCCCCGATAATATCCCATTTACAATATAATGATAATCACTAACCATTACAGTCTTATCACTTTACCTGTGCAGATGTCAGCGATGCTGCTGCTGTTTGAAATTCAAGTGTAAACAGCTGCTGTCCACCAATCGGTTTGAAGAGAATTCTGTGACATCATCAACCCAGATAGATCAGAGCCCAATATATATATATATATATATATATATATATATATATATATATATATATATATATACTTTATTTTACTCCCAAACTTGACCCTCATTCAACCATCTTACCCCCAGTGCCCACATATTCCCCAACTGCACTAACTGTTCTACCATATTGTCTCCCAGATATTATCTATTTACCTTTCTGCTCCCCCCACCCACCATCCTACTCCCTGTCCCCCCTTCTATTTTCCTATACTACCCCATCCCCATTTCCTATACTATTGCTACCCCATCCCTCTCTCATCCTTCATCCTCCTATATTACAGCAGGATCAGCGTTTGCCCTAGGCCTTACCAGTGGGGAACACTAATGGTAAAATTTAAAAACAGGCAAGCCTGGTATGTAAATGGTCATCAATATAATCACTAATCATTACAGTCTTGTCACTTTACCTGTGCAGATGTCAGTGATGCTGCTGCTCTGTTTGAAATTCAAGTGTAAACAGCTGCTGTCCACCAATCAGTTTGAAGAGAATTCTGTGACATCATCAACCCAGATAGATCAGAGCCCAATATATATATATATATATATATATATATATATATATATACTTTATTTTACTCCCAAACTTGACCCTCCTTCAACCATCTTACCCCCAGTGCCCACATATTCCCCAACTGCACTAACTGTTCTACCATATTGTCTCCCAGATATTATCTATTTACCTTTCTGCTCCCCCCACCCACCATCCTACTCCCTGTCCCCCCTTCTATTTTCCTATACTACCCCACCACTACGCCATCCCTCTCTCATCCTTCATCCTCCTATAATACAGCAGGATCAGCGTTTGCCCTAGGCCTTACCAGTAGGGAACACTAATGGTAAAATCTAAAAACCGGCAAGCCTGGTATGTAAATGGTCAAGCTGAATGGGCAAATTTGGAAGCGACTTTCACTTGTGAGGAGCCGCAAAACTTTTTCAGTGTGCAAACAGGCTAGATTAAATATTGTTACCAGTTTAAAGCCATTTATACAGTGCTTAGAGAACAGTATAACAGTAATGAACAAATTGATAATCATTTTGACTCCTCCGATAATATCCCATTTACAATATAATCACTAACCATTACAGTCTTGTCACTTTACCTGTGCAGATGTCAGCGATGCTGCTGCTCTGTTTGAAATTCAAGTGTAAACAGCTGCTGTCCACCAATCAGTTTGAAGAGAATTCTGTGACATCATCAACCCAGATAGATCAGAGCTCAGTATATATATATATATATATATATATATATACTTTATTTTACTCTCAAACTTGACCCTCCTTCAACTATCTTATCGCCAGTGCCCACATATCCCCCAACTGCACTAACTGTTCTACCATATTGTCTCCCAGATATTATCTATTTACCTTTCTGCTCCCCACACCCACCATCCTACTCCCTGTCCCCCCTTCTATTTTCCTATACTACCCCACTGCTACCCCATCCCTCTCTCATTTTTCATCCTCCTATATTACAGCAGGATCAGCGTTTGCCCTAGGCCTTACAAGTGGGGAACACTAATGGTAAAATCTAAAAACCGGCAAGCCTGGTATGTAAATGGTCGAGCTGAATGGGCAAATTTGGAAACAACTTTCACTTGTGAGGAGCCGCAGAGCTTTTTTCAGTGTGCAAACAGGCTAGATTAAATATTGTTACCAGTTTAAAGCCATTTATACAGTGCTTAGAGAACGGTATAACAGTAATGAACAAATTGATAATCCTTTTGACTCCTCCGATAATATCCCATTTACAATATAATCACTAACCATTACAGTCTTATCACTTTACCTGTGCAGATGTCAGCGATGCTGCTGCTGTTTGAAATTCAAGTGTAAACAGCTGCTGTCCACCAATCAGTTTGAAGAGAATTCTGTGACATCATCAACCCAGATAGATCAGAGCCCAATATATATATATATATATATATATATATATATATATATATACTTTATTTTACTCCCAAACTTGACCCTCATTCAACCATCTTACCCCCAGTGCCCACATATTCCCCAACTGCACTAACTGTTCTACCATATTGTCTCCCAGATATTATCTATTTACCTTTCTGCTCCCCCCACCCACCATCCTACTCCCTGTCCCCCCTTCTATTTTCCTATACTACCCCATCCCCATTTCCTATACTATTGCTACCCCATCCCTCTCTCATCCTTCATCCTCCTATATTACAGCAGGATCAGCGTTTGCCCTAGGCCTTACCAGTGGGGAACACTAATGGTAAAATTTAAAAACAGGCAAGCCTGGTATGTAAATGGTCATCAATATAATCACTAATTATTACAGTCTTGTCACTTTACCTGTGCAGATGTCAGTGATGCTGCTGCTCTGTTTGAAATTCAAGTGTAAACAGCTGCTGTCCACCAATCAGTTTGAAGAGAATTCTGTGACATCATCAACCCAGATAGATCAGAGCCCAATATATATATATATATATATATATATATATATATATACTTTATTTTACTCCCAAACTTGACCCTCCTTCAACCATCTTACCCCCAGTGCCCACATATTCCCCAACTGCACTAACTGTTCTACCATATTGTCTCCCAGATATTATCTATTTACCTTTCTGCTCCCCCCACCCACCATCCTACTCCCTGTCCCCCCTTCTATTTTCCTATACTACCCCACCACTACGCCATCCCTCTCTCATCCTTCATCCTCCTATAATACAGCAGGATCAGCGTTTGCCCTAGGCCTTACCAGTAGGGAACACTAATGGTAAAATCTAAAAACCGGCAAGCCTGGTATGTAAATGGTCAAGCTGAATGGGCAAATTTGGAAGCGACTTTCACTTGTGAGGAGCCGCAAAGCTTTTTCAGTGTGCAAACAGGCTAGATTAAATATTGTTACCAGTTTAAAGCCATTTATACAGTGCTTAGAGAACAGTATAACAGTAATGAACAAATTGATAATCATTTTGACTCCTCCGATAATATCCCATTTACAATATAATCACTAACCATTACAGTCTTGTCACTTTACCTGTGCAGATGTCAGCGATGCTGCTGCTCTGTTTGAAATTCAAGTGTAAACAGCTGCTGTCCACCAATCAGTTTGAAGAGAATTCTGTGACATCATCAACCCAGATAGATCAGAGCTCAGTATATATATATATATATATATATATATATATATATACTTTATTTTACTCTCAAACTTGACCCTCCTTCAACTATCTTATCGCCAGTGCCCACATATCCCCCAACTGCACTAACTGTTCTACCATATTGTCTCCCAGATATTATCTATTTACCTTTCTGCTCCCCACACCCACCATCCTACTCCCTGTCCCCCCTTCTATTTTCCTATACTACCCCACTGCTACCCCATCCCTCTCTCATTTTTCATCCTCCTATATTACAGCAGGATCAGCGTTTGCCCTAGGCCTTACAAGTGGGGAACACTAATGGTAAAATCTAAAAACCGGCAAGCCTGGTATGTAAATGGTCGAGCTGAATGGGCAAATTTGGAAACAACTTTCACTTGTGAGGAGCCGCAGAGCTTTTTTCAGTGTGCAAATAGGCTAGATTAAATATTGTTACCAGTTTAAAGCCATTTATACAGTGCTTAGAGAACGGTATAACAGTAATGAACAAATTGATAATCATTTTGACTCCTCCGATAATATCCCATTTACAATATAATCACTAACCATTACAGTCTTATCACTTTACCTGTGCAGATGTCAGCGATGCTGCTGCTGTTTGAAATTCAAGTGTAAACAGCTGCTGTCCACCAATCAGTTTGAAGAGAATTCTGTGACATCATCAACCCAGATAGATCAGAGCCCAATATATATATATATATATATATATATATATATATATATATATATATACACTTTATTTTACTCCCAAACTTGACCCTCCTTCAACCATCTTACCCCCAGTGCCAACATATTCCCCAACTGCACTAACTGTTCTACCATATTGTCTCCCAGATATTATCTATTTACCTTTCTGCTCCCCCCACCCACCATCCTACTCCCTGTCCCCCCTTCTATTTTCCTATACTACCCCACAGCTACCCCATCCCTCTCTCATCCTTCATCCTCCTATAATACAGCAGGATCAGCGTTTGCCCTAGGCCTTACCAGTAGGGAACACTAATGGTAAAATTTAAAAACAGGCAAGCCTGGTATGTAAATGGTCAAGCTGAATGGGCAAATTTGGAAACAACTTTCAGTTGTGAGGAGCCGCAGAGCTTTTTTCAGTGTGCAAACAGGCTAGATTAAATATTGTTACCAGTTTAAAGCCATTTATACAGTGCTTAGAGAACGGTATAACAGGAATGAACAAATTGGTAATTATTTTGACTCCCCCGATAATATCCCATTTACAATATAATCACTAACCATTACAGTCTTGTCACTTTACCTGTGCAGATGTCAGCGATGCTGCTGCTCTGTTTGAAATTCAAGTGTAAACAGCTGCTGTCCACCAATCAGTTTGAAGAGAATTCTGTGACATCATCAACCCAGATAGATCAGAGCTCAGTATATATATATATATATATATATATATATATATATATATATACTTTATTTTACTCTCAAACTTGACCCTCCTTCAACTATCTTATCGCCAGTGCCCACATATCCCCCAACTACACTAACTGTTCTACCATATTGTCTCCCAGATATTATCTATTTACCTTTCTGCTCCCCACACCCACCATCCTACTCCCTGTCCCCCCTTCTATTTTCCTATACTACCCCACTGCTACCCCATCCCTCTCTCATTTTTCATCCTCCTATATTACAGCAGGATCAGCGTTTGCCCTAGGCCTTACAAGTGGGGAACACTAATGGTAAAATCTAAAAACCGGCAAGCCTGGTATGTAAATGGTCAAGCTGAATGGGCAAATTTGGAAACAACTTTCACTTGTGAGGAGCCGCAGAGCTTTTTTCAGTGTGCAAACAGGCTAGATTAAATATTGTTACCAGTTTAAAGCCATTTATACAGTGCTTAGAGAACGGTATAACAGTAATGAACAAATTGATAATCATTTTGACTCCTCCGATAATATCCCATTTACAATATAATCACTAACCATTACAGTCTTATCACTTTACCTGTGCAGATGTCAGCGATGCTGCTGCTCTGTTTGAAATTCAAGTGTAAACAGCTGCTGTCCACCAATCAGTTTGAAGAGAATTCTGTGACATCATCAACCCAGGTAGACCAGAGCCCAGTATATATATATATATATATATATATATATATATATACTTTATTTTACTCCCAAACTTGACCTTCCTTCAACCATCTTAGCGCCAGTGCCCACATATCCCCCAACTGCACTAACTGTTCTACCATATTGTCTCCCAGATATTATCTGTTTACCTTTCTGCTCCCCACACCCACCATCCTACTCCCTGTCCCCCCTTCTATTTTCCTATACTACCCCACCGCTACCCCATCCCTCTCTCATCCTTCATCCTCCTATAATACAGCAGGATCAGCGTTTGCCCTAGGCCTTACCAGTAGGGAACACTAATGGTAAAATCTAAAAACCGGCAAGCCTGGTATGTAAATGGTCAAGCTGAATGGGCAAATTTGGAAGCGACTTTCAGTTGTGAGGAGCCGCAAAGCTTTTTCAGTGTGCAAACAGGCTAGATTAAATATTGTTACCAGTTTAAAGCCATTAATACAGTGCTTAGAGAACGGTATAACAGTAATGAACAAATTGATAATCATTTTGACTCCTCCGATAATATCCCATTTACAATATAATGATAATCAGTAACCATTACAGTCTTGTCACTTTACCTGTGCAGATGTCAGCGATGCTGCTGCTGTTTGAAATTCAAGTGTAAACAGCTGCTGTCCACCAATCGGTTTGAAGAGAATTCTGTGACATCATCAACCCAGATAGATCAGAGCCCAATATATATATATATATATATATATATATATATATATATATATATATATATATATATATATATACTTTATTTTACTCCCAAACTTGACCCTCCTTCAACCATCTTAGCGCCAGTGCCCACATATCCCCCAACTGCACTAACTGTTCTACCATATTGTCTCCCAGATATTATCTATTTACCTTTCTGCTCCCCACACCCACCATCCTACTCCCTGTCCCCCCTTCTATTTTCCTATACTACCCCACCCCTCTCTCATCCTTCATCCTCCTATATTACAGCAGGATCAGCGTTTGCCCTAGGCCTTACCAGTAGGGAACACTAATGGTAAAATCTAAAAACCGGCAAGCCTGGTATGTAAATGGTCAAGCTGAATGGGCAAATTTGGAAGCGACTTTCACTTGTGAGGAGCCGCAGAGCTTTTTCAGTGTGCAAACAGGCTAGATTAAATATTGTTACCAGTTTAAAGCCATTAATACAGTGCTTAGAGAACGGTATAACAGTAATGAACAAATTGATAATCATTTTGACTCCCCGATAATATCCCATTTACAATATAATCACTAACCATTACAGTGTTATCACTTTACCTGTGGAGATGTCAGCGATGCTGCTGCTCTGTTTGAAATTCAAGTGTAAACAGCTGCTGTCCACCAATCAGTTTGAAGAGAATTCTGTGACATCATCAACCCAGATAGATCAGAGCTCAGTATATATATATATATATATATATACTTTATTTTACTCCCAAACTTGACCCTCCTTCAACCATCTCACCTCCAGTGCCCACATATTCCCCAAATGCACTAACTGTTCTACCATATTGTCTCCCATATAGTATCTATTTACCTTTCTGCTCCCCCCACTCGCCATCCTACTCCCTGTCCCCCCTTCTATTTTCCTATACTACCCCACCGCTACCCCATCCCTCTCTCATCCTTCATCCTCCTATAATACAGCAGGATCAGCATTTGCCCTAGGCCTTACCAGTAGGGAACACTAATGGTAAAATCTAAAAACCGGCAAGCCTGGTATGTAAATGGTCAAGCTGAATGGGCAAATTTGGAAGCGACTTTCAGTTGTGAGGAGCCACAGAGCTTTTTCAGTGTGCAAACAGGCTAGATTAAATATTGTTATCAGTTTAAAGCCATTAATACAGTGCTTAGAGAACGGTATTACAGTAATGAACAAATTGATAATCATTTTGACTCCTCCGATAATATCCCATTTACAATATAATCACTAACCATTACAGTCTTATCACTTTACCTGTGCAGATGTCAGCGATGCTGCTGCTCTGTTTGAAATTTAAGTGTAAACAGCTGTTGTCCACCAATCAGTTTGAAGAGAATTCTGTGACATCATCAACCCAGGTAGACCAGAGCCCAGTATATATATATATATATATATATATATATATATATATATATACACACATATATATATATTTATATTCATTGTCCTTCAGGCAAACCACAAAGCAAATCCAGATGTTTCACCATGTGGTTTGGCCTAAACCACATGCAGTTTAGGGGTTTGGAAACCGCAGCACTTCAGATGGGATTTAAATTTTCACCCTCCAAACTGCAGGGTGATAAATCCTGTGGTTTGGACCTGAAAAATCCTGAGTATCCATGTAAGTGTGGGGTGTGCAAGCTGTACACTAAAGCGCATTTTAGTAAATCTCAAATCTCCTCCAAGAGTTGAAGTAATAAGGCTGCAACTTTCATAATGTGTTCTGTATAATCGAACATTTGTTTGGAATTATCTGAGATTGAAGTGTACCTTTCCTCACCCATGATGTACAGGTCAAGACGGTGGGTGGGGAAGGACTGAAGAGGCGGATGGAGTAGACCTCACAGAAGGAGAATGCAAGGGAAGGCTCAGGAGGCAGTGGCACACGCAGGGGGGGTTTCTGAGTCTCTAGAAACCCCCCTGCGCTAACTAAATGGCCACTGTCCTATACAGCAGCCGCGGCGCTGTCAAAGAAGCGTCCGCGGCGGTGCTGTATTGTATACAGCACCGCCGCAGACGCTTCTTAGACAGTACCGCGGCTGCTGTATAGGACAGAGCTGGCGAAACGGAGCTGCTGGGCATGCGCAGCAGCTCTCTCTCGTTTTTTTTTTTGGGGGTCGGCGCGGGGAAACCCCCCCCCCCCGACAATCCTCCATGTGCCGCTGGGAGGGATGACACTGAAGGTACATATAGGGGAAAGAAGGAAGCCCACACCACCCCCAGGATGGTTGCCAGGCCTGACGGTGTGGGTAAAGGAAAGGCCCACATAGGAGAGAGCAGCAGGGGAAGCTGTGTCAGAAGAGGAGAGCCACGGTGAGGGCAAGGAGGTTAAAAGCTTTGGAGATGAAAAAATCATGAACAGAGGGCAGTTTATTGCAGGGGGATCTGGCGTTCCAAAGGGCACAAGAAAAAGGGAGAGTGGGGAGATGTGAATAATATTGTCTTGCATACAGGTGTGCAGGGTGTGGCGCTTATACTAGGTCAGGCGGAGAGAATAGGCATAGGGCAAGAACAAGGACTGCAGGAGTATGGGTGCGGTGGAGATCCGGAGACGAGAGCAGAAGCATGGGGTCCAATGGAGCGTCATTTGGGGGAAAATTGGAGGACAGTGGAGAAAGGCATCCAGACATCCAGAGTTCAAGCTCCTGAGGACATAGGTGCCAAACTGAGGTAGAAGACAGAGGATGTAGCAGGAACCACAGGAGACTAGGCCGGAACCGCGGGCTCCAGTAGAGGAGTAGTGGAGGATGGTCATGCAGAGGAGGCATCAGAGTAAGCATCAGCTGTTGCTCCAGCGGCAGCGCATTTGGCGGAAGGCAGTAAGAGAGCAGAGCCAGGGAAGCTCTAGGGAAATTCAGAGGAAGAGACCAGGAAAGCAGGGGGCTAGGCCGGAGCAGCGGGCTCAAGTAAGGGATATAGGAAAAACTGCAACAGCATGAATATATTCTGAGTGAAATAGGGACTAGCATTCAGAATATTTTGAAATATAAAAGCATAATTGCCATTGCTAAGGATCATGTACGACAGGTAAAACTTATTCTGCTTTGCAAAGTAGAATTGAGGACTGAAGTTGTTTGCATGGGGGGACTCCAAATGCAAAAAATGCTAAACTATGTTATTGTTACACCCACCCATGTGGCATCTAATTTAGCAATGAGGCACCCCAAGTAAATACGTGGATAAGACAAAATGCCAACTAAAACTCAGGATCCAAGAAAGAGCACATTTGTAATCTAAAAAATAAAATTGAAAGTCATTCGGTGTCTAAACATTTTATTAATAGACACAATTCAGTTCCACGTTTCATCGCTTTTAAAGCAATTGAGCATGTTCAGTTAGGACCTAGAGGTGGGGACATTCAAACCAAACTATCCCAAAGAGAAATGTTTTGGATTTTCCAACTTAACACTTTGAGTCCATATGGTTTTAACGAGGGCTATGAGATTGCCCCTTTTCTTTGAGCGATGTGAATTTCACAGTATTACATATTTGTATTTATATTGGTAGCTTGATATCTTGTATTAATTAGACGTTAGCAGATTATACTATGTTTGTGTCTGGAATTATAGAATATTTATATGTTTTTTAAATTTATCTAAATTGCTATGGTTAACTCAGTACATATATCTAATATTGCATAAGTCTATTTAGTGGGCTTTATTGATATTTATACCTTGTCCTTATTATGTATTAAGTCTAGATTTTTACTTGTATAAATGTATATATGTTGTGCATCCATAGGTGCTACTAGTCTTTTACTTAATTATTTATATTATATTCTTATATGTGATGGTCTATTTTTTACTTAATATATTTATTGTCTTACATATCTAATTTGTGCCCCTTTTAAAGATGGCTGTCGCTTTTCTATTTAATATAGACACTTATCATGTTCCATTAAGGAAAAATGGCCGCTATTGCTGAGCCTGTAATAGATCCCTTATGTTCCCTCCCAAAACACTGATATCGCTTATAGGGAGCGATTTTTGTATAGCGCGCATGCGCAATAGACGTTGCACACTGCGCATGCGCAAGATGGCGGCTGCCACCGCAATATGAGATTTCACTTTTGGAAACAAACCCTCTTGATGAAGTCTATATGACGAAACATGTTGAGGAATGTGAGGTACACCAATCCTACTAAATAAGAGTGATGAGGAAGGTGTGAATTTATTACAATCCCTTTTGAATGAGAATATGGTTGCTTCGATAGTGAAGAAATACAGTTTTTTTCATATATATAGAGATAGGAAGGAAAAAATCCTGAGAAAGAAATCAGAGTTGTATCTAATACAGAACAAAAATGCATTTATTAAAGCATTCTGTACTACTATATTGGAAGATTTTCGTAAGATTTGTGAGAGAGCAGATAATAGGCGCCTTAGAGATAATTTGAATCCTGAAGAAACGAAGATCTTGGACCATTTGATGAGAGACGCTACAATAATTATAAAACCCTCCGATAAGGGGGGGGGGGGGGGTTAGTCATGGGAGGACTATTTAACATAATCATTGAGGCTACCTTAAAATGAGGACTTTTATATGAAATTTAAGATTAATAGTACTGATCAAATTTTTGAGTAAATATAAATAGTTTTTGCAGAAAGGTGTAAGAGATAGGGCAATATCCAGTTATGAGAGGGATTTCCTTTTTTTTGGCCCGCACTCACAGCACTCCTGGGCCATCCTATTATTTCTGGTGTTGTGTAGCGCCTGCGGGGAACAGGACAGACGCAACACAAAAGAACTTGCCCTGTAAACGATGGTCACCTCCAGTCCGCCTCCGATATCCCAGCTGCGCCCCGATCCCAGCAGATCCGCAGCCGCAACCCTTGTCACCTCCAATCTCTTAAACGGCCGGGCGCGAGCCACGATTGGCTTGCGTATCCAGCTGCTGATTGGCCAGCGGGGCAAGATGAGCCCTGATTGGCTTATCCGTCCTCCGCTGCCAGAACCTTGGGAAAAGAAGCCATACTTACCGCCGCTGGATCGCTGGACGGGTAAGTAACTTCTTTCTTCCTTTATCACCCTCTTGCTGGGCACAGGAACCAGGGGCATCTTCTGTCCCCCCAGGGACACGGCGATAGCGGGCATCTTCGCCCGCTTCTCGGGCACCGGGGGCATCTCCGCGGGCACCATCTTTACACAAGTATATGGGGCTGCCATGGACATAATTTGTATATGGGCCTATTCGAGAGTGAATATATTTGGGATGGTCCGTTTTGGGTGAACCTAGTGCTCTATGGCAGATATATTGATGATTTGTTTTTTAATTGGAAAGGGGACTTTACTTCATTTCACCCTTTTGTTGAGCACTTGGAAAATAATTGTTTGGGTTTAAAATTTACCAGTATGTCCCATGAGACAAATCAATTTCCTGGATATTGCCCTGTCCATTGAAGAAAAGTGGATTATTACAAGGCTCTACCAGAAAGAGTTAGATAGCAACATTTTTTTTAAATTATATGAGCTGCCGTTTAACATCTTGGAAATATAATATTCCCAATTACAATTGCTCAGGTTACACAGGAATCATACAGAGGTTGGAACCTTTCAAGAAGAAGCCAAGGGATTCTTATCGTCCTTTAGAGCTCAAGGCTACCCTGAGAATATACTGAGTAGGACTTTTATAGAAGTTATGTAGGTAAAAAGGAATTTACTGCTACAAAAGCGTATTAAGAAGAAATCAGTTTTGGGGTAAAAATAAGGAATAGAGAATAAAAATATTCCTAGTTTTGTTAGTCAGTTCAATTCCTGGTCAAATGAAATGAAGAAGGTTGTGCAGAAGAACTTTGTTCTTATACAGTACGATGAGGTTCTGAGGGCATCTGTTAATGAGAATCTGAGAGTGGTGTTTAGGAGACGTGTGACAGATAAGAATAAATTAGTACCGAGTTTTTTTAATAAAGGTAGTCAACTTGGTGATAAATCCTTGGGTAAAATTGATCCATTGATTTGGCTTCCAGAGAAACCAAAATCAATTTTTAAATGTAACAAAAATAGGTCTATTACCTGTTCATTTGTACAAGATAAAAACATGGAATTTTATTATTTTTTCTTAAAACAGGAATATGTGATTAGAGATTTTTTGAAATTGTCAATTTACATTTGCTATTTATGCTATAGATTGTGTATGCAGTTTGTTATACGTGGGCAGCACAACTAGAAATCTTAATATATACGATTTCTGGAACACAGAAGAATTTTTTGCACAGGGAATGGTGTTCACAGTCTCTCTAGACTGATTCTTCATAAACATGGATGTGTTGTAGATGGTATAAGAGTTTCTGCAATTGAACAAATCAAACCACCAGAGAGAGGAAGTGACCGATTTGTGACATTCTGCATAAGAGAAATCTTCTGGATATTTTCGTTAAGATCATTATTTCCTGAAGGCCTAATTTAATCTATTGAACTGAATGATATTTGAGAGGGATTGTAGGAGATTTCAGTTTAATTGTTGTGAAGTTTAGGTGAAGTGTTTGAGGGTTCACTAACCTGGAAAATATAGGTGTTAGTTAAGGGATTTGATTTCAGAAAAATTTTAAATGTTTGAATTAAAAAAAAAATTTTCATTTTATTCAATCCTTGAAGATTTGAATGATAACTATGTTAAATGGGAATGATTATTGAGTCAATCTGTGGCAAAATAGGTTAGGTGTTTACCTCTGATGCAATAGGTGCTATGTTTAGTCCCCATGAGGGACAAGATGGAATGTATTGTAATTTATTTACTTGTGTACGTCTGAAGGGCGAATTGAATTAATTTATTAGGAGTGTCGAAATTTGTGTCAAGATAATTGATGATTATTATATTTATCTTTATTTTTATATTTCCTTTATGGTATGTATATAACTTTTAGTAATATATGGTATATTTTATATTTTCACCTCCATAAAAAGAACATTCAGCTTCAACATTGATTGCAGGAACATGGAGATTTAAATCTAAGTGAAGTTATCACCTGTGAGTGATTGATGGGGCAGTCTCATTGGATCTGTATCTGCTAAAGACTGTTCTATTGGTCAGAGTCATCCTTCAGATTGAGATAAGATATTTGTTGTGTGCACCATTGGTTATTTTCTTTAGTCATTAATATTTGACCGATGTTCTGAGATTATGTGTAAGCTGGATTGTTTTTAATATTTAGATCGATTAATTTACATTTGTATGTTGATAAATGTTTATAAATAAAAATGTGCATTTAAATTCAATGATTTAGTATTTGGTTGGCTGGTGTTAATAAGGTGGTAGAGAGCATGCGCTTCTTATTACTCTGAATTTGATTTGGTTCTACCTTTGGATTACAACACATTAATTCATTAAGGAGCTGCTGTCTCTTTCCCTCTAAAAATTGTTATACATTTATTTTTAAGCTGAATTATATTATTGATATTTTTTAATTTGATAAATTGTGTTTTTATTGATAATAACATGTGGTATTAGTTAGTCTTTTCAGCACATGAATAGTGCCCTGGTGATACACTAGAATTTTTTTTCTTTTTGCCTATATAATATATTTATGCTCATTTTTCCAAAATTTCTGAAGAAATGTGGACCTGACAAGTCTAGAAACATAAACAAAGTATATCTTCTCACATTGAGTTTCTTTATCCTGAACCACACAATGGGTCTCATGTACAGCTGGATATATGTCTGGTGCAAAGATCGTCCAACTTTTCCAAATTTTTGCTTTCATTCACTACACTTGCATGAAATAAGGTGAGATTTTGACTTTCATGTACGTTGGACTTGTGGCCCCTACACCCGGAGAGAAAAGTCAGGGGCGTTTAACGGCAGTACAGTAAGAAAGATGGAATTGTCCTTGGGCCCTCCCACCCACCCTTATGTTGTTGAAATAGGACATGCACACTTTAACAAACCAATCATTTCAGCGACAGGGCCTACCAAACAACTGTGGCTGAAATGATTGGTTTGTTTGGGCACCAACACCAAAAAAGCTATTCATCTCTCCCTGTACAGACTAAACAGGCTCTACTGAGGCAAGATGTCATCCTCATCCTCAACCTCTGATTCCTCTCCCCCTACAGTGTGTACTTCCTCCTCCTCACACATTATCAATTCGTCCCCGCTGGACTCCACAACCACAGGTCCCTCTGTACTATCTTGAGGGCAGTGCTGTACTTCATTGAGGAATTGATTATTCATTTTTATAAACATCATTTTTTCGAAGTTCTGAGGAAGCAACCTCCTTCGCCGCTCACTAACCAGGTGCACTAAAAACTCTTTCCGAGTACACACTGGAGGGGGGACAACTCAGGTAAAATAGAGCCAGTTTGTACAGGGGCTTCCAAACTGCCTTTTTTTCCTGCCAGTAACAATATGGACTGTCTGACATGTCTACTTGGATGGTGTCAGCAAAGTAATCCTCCACCATTTTTTCAATTGTGACAGCATCCAATGCAGCGAGAGTAGACATGTCTGCAATGGTTGGCAGGTCCTTCAGTCCGGACCAGATGTTATCAGCATCCCCGCCAGCGGCTCTTTTAGGAAAACTGAGCTTTTTCCTCGCAGCCGTAGATGTGGAAGAAAATGAGGGTGGAGTTGTTGGCATGTCACGGTCCTCTTCGGAGGACAATCTCCTGACCAGCAGGTCTTTGCACCGCTGTAGACTTGTGTCCGCCGGAAACAGAGACACAACATACGCTTTAAACCAAGGATCGAGCACGGTGGCCAGAATGTATTCCTCTGACTTTAAAAGAGTGACCACCCTCGGATCCTGGCAAAGCGTACGAAGGGCTACATCCACAAGAGCTACATGCTTGGTGTAATTGCAATGGTTTACCAGCTCCTCCCTCACTTTCTACAGCTGCTTCTGCAACAGCCTGATCAGGGGAATCACCTGACTCAAGCTGGCAGTGTCTGAAATGACTTCTCGTGTGGCAAGTTCAAATGGCTGCAGAACCTTGCACAACACGGAAATCAGTCTCCACTGCGCTTGACTCAGGCGCATCCCCACTCCTTTGCCTATGTCGTAGGTGGCTGTGTAGGCCTGAATGGCCTTTTGCTGCTCCTCCATCCTCTGCAGCATATAGAGGGTGGAGTTCCAGCGCGTCACAACCTCTTGTTTGAGGTGATGGCAGGGCAGGTTCATGCTTTTTTGATGTGCCTCTAGTCTGCGGTAGGCACTGGCTGAATGCCGAAAGTGTCCAGCAATTTTGCGCGCCACCGCAAGCATCTCCTGCACACCCCTGTCACTCTTCAGGTAATGCTGCACCACCAAATTAATTGTGTGGGCAAAACATGGGACGTCCTGGAAATTGCCCATATTTAATGCCCGCACAATGTTACTGGCATTGTCTGACACCACAAATCCCCATGAGAGTCTAAGTAGGGTAAGCCACTGGGAGATAATTTCCCTCAGTTTCTCTAATATATTGTCAGCGTTGTGCCTCTTATTAAAGCCTGTAATACAAAATGTTGCCTGCCTTTGCACGAGCAGCCATTTTGTAGATGCTGCTACTGATGCAGCTGTTGCTGTTGCTGCGGAAGGGGATGCATCTACCCAGTGGGCTGTCACAGTCATATAGTCCTTCGTTTGCCCAGAACCACTTGTCCACATGTCCGTGGTTAAGTGGACAGTGGGTACAACCGCATTTTTTAGAGCACTGAGGACACTTGATTGTACTTCTCTGTACATCTTTGGTATCGCCTGCCTAGTGAAGTGGAATCTCGAGGGGATTTGGTACCGGGGACACAATACCTCCATCAACCCTGTAAATCCCACTCCACTGATGGCGAACACCGGGAGTACGTCTAACACCAACATTGCAGTTGCAGCCGCAGTTATACGCTTTGCAATAGGGTGACTACTATCGTATTTTGTGGTCATGGCAAACGACTGTTGGACGGTCAATTGTTTTGTGAAAGACTTAGCGGTCTTACGACTTCCCCTCTGGGAAGATGACCGACTAACAGCAGCAACAGCAACAGTTGTAGGCGTACCGCTGCAGGATTCCTCGGATGAATCCCGTATTGAGGAGGACTCAGTCTGGCTGCTGACTTGGGCTGCAGGACTGAATCTGATGGAGATCGTGGAGGAAGTTGACGAGGAGGGTGTTGCTGGTGTGTATCCAACTGGAACACGGGATTTAGGTGTCGCTGTACCGATGAGGGTCCTAGCCCCAGTTCCTGAACTAACCACTGAACTATGAAGGTTATTCAGGTGACGTATAAGGGAGGATGTTCCTAGGTGGGCAAGATCCTTACCCCTGCTTATTTGAGCTTTACATAAGCTACATATGGCCATACATTGGTTGTCCGGATTTGGATAAAAATAACTCCAGACCGAAGAGGCATGACGATGGGCTTTTTCATCCCATGGACATCAGCTGTTTCCCCCCCTGGTGCCTCATTTACAATAAACACATCACCATCCTCATCATCAAGTTCCTCCACAGCGCCAGCTACATCATCAATAGCCTCCTCCCGAGCCACCTCTTCCCGTACAGTGATGGGAAGGTCAGGCTTGACAACCACCAACACCCTTGGACTCGCCTTGGGGATTTGTGATAATTTCTCTTTAGAAGGCCGAGTTGTTTGCTGTTTTGTTGTTGCTGACAGCATAACTCTCTTCAATTTTTTGTAGGGGGGGAAGGAGGAGGAGGAGGGCTAAGATCCGTGGGTAAAGCTGAACCACTAGTCATGAACACGGGCCAGGGCCTAAGCCGTTCCTTGCCACTACGTGTCGTAAATGGCATATTGGCAACTTTACGTTTCTCCGCAGATGATTTTAAGTTTCTCTTTTTGCTACTTTTACTTAACTTGGGCTTTTTGGATTTTACATGCCCCGTACTAGGAAATTGGGCATCGGGCTTGGAAGACGACGTTGGTGGCATTTCATCGTCTATGTCATGACTAGTGGCAGCAGCTTCAGCATTAGGAGGAAGTGGGTCTTGATCTTTCCCTACTTTATCCTCCAAATTTTTGTTCTCCATTATATGTAGCACAAGATACTGCAGAATGTGTGAACTTGGTAATATTGCAGTACCAATGGACTTATACTGCTGGATTGGTTTTGCAAATTTGGTTATAATTTTTTTTTTTTTTTTTATAATTTTTTTTTTTTTTTTTAAAAACTTGGGAATAATGGGGAAATAACTATGCCCTTAGAAGCACAGAGCACAGGACACAGCACCACTGGACTGAACAGGACACAGCACAGGACCCAGCAGCACCACTGAACTCAGCAGGACAGAGCACAGGACACAGCACCACTGGACTGATACTGCAGAATGTGTGAACTTTGTAATATTGCAGTACCACTGGACTTTTACTGCTGAATGTGTGAACTTGGTAATATTGCAGTACCAATGGGCTTACACTGCAGGATTGGTTGTGCAAATTTTGTTGTAATTTTTTTTTTTTTTAATTAGTTTTTTGTATTTTTTTTAATAACTTTTTTTTATTTTTTTAAGCACTTGGGAATAATGGGGAAATAACTATGCTCTTAGAAGCACAGAGCACAGGACACAGGACCACTGGACTGAACAGGACACAGCACAGGACCCAGCAGCACCACTGAACTCAAAATTGACACTGCACAGCACACAGCACCACTGGACTTTTACAGCTGAATGTGTGAACTTGGTAATATTGCAGTACCAATGGGCTTATACTGCAGGATTGGTTTTGCAAATTTAGTTGTAATTAATTAATTATTTTTTTTATTATTTTTTTGTATTTTTTTTTATAACTTTTTTTTATTTTTTAAAACACTTGGGAATAATGGGGCAATAACTATGCCCTTAGAAGCACAGAGCACAGGACACAGCACCACTGGACTGTCACTGAACAGGACACAGCACAGGACCCAGCAGCACCACTGAACTCAGAAGGACAGAGCACAGGACACAGCACCACTGGACTGAAGTGAACAGGACACAGCACAGGACCCAGCAGCACCACTGAACTCAGAAGGACAGAGCACAGGACACAGCACCACTGGACTGAACAGGACACAGCACAGGGCCCAGCAGCACCACTGAACTCAGAAGGACAGAGCACAGGACACAGCACCACTGGACTGAACAGGACACAGCACAGGGCCCAGCAGCACCATTGAACTCAGAATGACAGAGCACAGGACACAGCACCACTGGACTGAGCACAGCACAGCACAGCACAGCAAAGCACAGCACAGCACAGAACTGAACAGCATGAGATATAGCAGGACAGAGGACCACCTAACCTAACACACCCTCCCTCTACCCTGATCAATGCCTGAGTGAAGATGGCCGCGTCTAGCGGGGAATTTATAGGATCCGAGTATCGCGAGATCCAACAACGGGATCATGAGTCAGAGCCTCGGTTTCAGATTTGAATTTGGCGCCAATACCCGGATCTGTCTCGGATCCGACTCGGATCAGCAACGTTCGGGTGGGCTCGGATTTCAGAAATCCGAGTGCGCTCATCTCTAGTAATTACAATATTAAAGTGTATCCTTAGTAAATAAGTTTAGTGTAAGAAAATATATGCTAGTAATAGCATTCAGTGATGAAGGGTGGGCAGGTCACCATGGGAGATGTGAGAATGTGAGAACGTGTTCCTGGAGAAATGTACTATACCGGTGCTAGTTGTTATTCTACCATCTATATATCTATGTGATCCATGTGTTGCTTTTATATCACTAGGCTACAAGGTATGAAGCGATGGACCATTACCACACAACTGAATATTTTTGACCATAAGATTATTAAGCCTGCCACCACGTCAGGGTAGACTCTTGTAGCAGGACCCTAACCTAACATTATACTATATCTTCTAATAGTCTATTTCTTTTTAACTCTTATTATCATAGTTTTTACTAAAGCGTTATTATATCTTACCTTATTATTATCTATGCAATACTCTTACATCTTCCTGATCAGACCATGTATTCCGATAGTGTCTTATTCAATACAATATTTTATCTTCAAATATCCTGTTTGATCTTCTTATTGGCCCTTATTGGCTATTAATAATCTAATATATTTTATTCTACTTAGTTTAATAGTTTAAATATGTCTTTCTATGGCTTATCCTAACATGTATTAAAATTATATCTGTGCAAAAGTGTGTTTCTATTGCTTCATTAAAAATATGAAATGATTCTCTTTCAGTTGATTTTTGCTGTTTTTATTTCCTTTACTCTAGTTTGCCTCCTGTCATGCGTTGCTAAAATATTTTATTTCCTTATACCCTCTTAGTGTTTTTACCGAGTTTCAAACAAAGCACAAGGCAAACTTACATCAAAATTGTGTATTCAAAGAACATAAAATGCATAGTGGAGAAGTTCCCTTCGACTCACCATACTGTACCATAACCATAATTACCATCCCCATTAAAGACACAGACACCAAATTAAAGTTGGAATAAATAAACAGATTTATTGAATTGGATAATAATTTTAACCTTGGAATGAATCTTAACTAGAAGCTAAAGAGGACTGTAAGGCAGATGAGAGCAGGGCAGTCAGCAACAGCAAAACCAATAACGGTGGAAAGGTCAGACCATAGTACCACCAACCCAGAATCGTACCTTATCTATTGGCCGGTGCTAAAAATCTAGTACAACGGCAAGACTACGCCCCCCCTGATAACGGTCAGTATAAACCAGACAATACCGGCCAAGGGTCCTCCTCACAGGCGGACCAACCATCCGATGACACCATAATCAAAGAGGGGGTAGTGACCTATGACCAGATCAACCGAGCACCATATGCACACTTACCGACTGCACTGCTCTCCCACCCACGCCGCCATGTATTACTATATATGCGGCCCACCAACTACAGACTTAATGACCACTCTCAACCTCCAACACAACTGATCTATGAAATAATGAATACCTTCATCTGATAAATGGACCCCCTCTGCTCTAAACAAATAGGAATACTCTGCTTTTAACAATGGGCGAGTTATAACGAAGCCCCCCAGAGACCGGAAAATTTTACTGGCAGACTGATTAACTTTTCTAACCACTGTTGCTATAGAAACCGCGGGAATATCGGATCTCCACTGACGACGAAGAACAATATAAGACCAACCCAGTTTTATCTTCGGCCATCTACCTGCAACAGCTGCCATGTCCTCATGAATACTAATTATCAGATCCAACGATTTCAATTGTCCAACATCGTTACCCCCTAAATGTAGAACCAGAATATCAGGAGCACCATGTCTGATTATTTCCCCGGATAGAAGTGGGATAATTCCAGCCCATTTCATGCCTCTTCTTCTTATCCACCTGATTGTAGCTTGAGCAGGCAACCAAGGACATCTCGGAGACAAGGCATGTTTACTCGCCCAGTAAACATAAGAATGCCCCAAAAATCAAACACAAATCTTCTTATTTTCCAATCCTACAACAAAAATATAAAACATACGTCAAGGGAAATCTATCCAACCCATACCCCTTAGCCTACCACCATACACTGCTGAAACACGGGATGTGCTACCAACTGCTAACCACCCAACAACAACAAAAGAATTCCTACCAGCGATAAATTATACGGACCAAGTAATCAATACTACTGAGTGGGATGAGGGGTGGGGGGGCGCGGGGGTTTTCGTGGGTGGTTGAGGAGCAACCTGAATTCCAACCTTAAAACTAACTAAGGAAAAGAAAAGCAGCAACCCAAGTGAAGGTAAAAACCCATTGGGAAAAAATCCCTTCACGCCCCCACAATAGTGGCGAGCAGCATAGCCCTGGGTTCACTACTTGAGAAGAGAAAGAAAAGGTAGAGAAGAGCTGCGCAAAAGGAGAGAAAACAAATGATTAAACATCAGGTCTAATGTAATGTTTATAACAGTTGGACTTCCATCTGCCCAATGCTTGAATGGATGCTACAGAAGCCCCACTAGAAGCTGCAGCCGTAGCTGCCCCGATATGAAAAGAATGGGTCCCAAATTCCAATGAGAATAAACCTAAAGAAGCCAAAGCCTTGCCCATTAAAACTTGAAACTGAAATTTGGTAAGCGGTGATTCATCTCTGCGAACTAACCAAACCTCTGATTGATGTGCACGTAACTCCGCTAACTGATGACATAGCCTGACCGGGCAAATATTCTGATCCTGCTGTCTCATCAGGGTGAACCAATGCCCCACCCCTGCCTGATCTGTTTTGGGCTGACTGATTTTACTTTGAATACTATCAGCATAAAGGACAAATTATAATTTAAATTTAAATCTAGCAGAAAAGGAAGAAATGAGCAAGAAAGAATAAAAGAATTAGGAAAGATTAAGAGGGGAGGTGGGGGTGGGGTAGAGAGGAAGTGGAGATGAACAATGGGAGACGTTATTGTGAAGTTAGTTAAAAAAAAAAGGGGGAATGAGTGTTTAAAGAACTAAGTAGGAGTTGCCAGTGGTATGTCTAGGCTGCAGTGATGTAAAGTTCTGTGAATCACATTAGTTGTTAGAAGTACTTGCAGCATCGATATCTGTTGATTCAGCTTCTTCTTCTTTCAAGATGTGTTGGGAAACTGCTGCCAATAAAAAGTCTTTAAATGTATTGTCAGAGAACAGGCGCAGTCTGGCTGGATGAATGAGGGCAAATTTCCACTTCCGTTGAATTAGAGAAGAACAAATTGAAGAGAAGTCTTTTCTTTTGAAACCTCAGCTGAAAAGTCTTGAAAGATATAAAGACGTTTGTCCTCCCTAGTCTCCAAATCCGTTCTCTTGTAGGCTGCCCAGAGTTCTGCTTTATGAGCGTAGTTGAGACATATGAAGTTACACAGGTTCTTCAGAGCAGGCAGCAGGGAAACTGAAAGGGCTGAGGCGTGTGACACAGATGACATGGTCTTCTGAAATATTCCCTGATCGCTCCACCATGATGTCTTCTTCTATTCCTTCTCCATATTAATTGGTGTTCATCTCTCATCACCTAATGATAGAAAACAAACTGTGATACAACATACAGAGCCAGAGGGCCACACAGGTGACTATGAGGGTCACACTCAGATCACAGTCTGCTAGTTGGACATCCATGCTCTAGAATAGAGGTGCACATCTTGTGGGTCCAGAATCTGTTTTGTGGCCCTGTGACTGTCAGATATGTAAAACATGCTATTGGGAATCACAGTTTTGTTGACCACCATTGCTCTGGGATACAGCGCTTTTAGCTCATATTGACAATAGGAATATGTTGAATAAAGGTGTCCATGCACAATGAGGAAAGCGCTCCCTGTTATATTTAACCTCACTGAAAAGCATTTGATCTATTTCCTAGTGACAATATGCACAGCCCTATGAGCCAATGCTTTACCCTTAGACATTCAGAGCATGATACTGGTAAATACTAAGAGACCTCCCCATCTGCAGATGGACAATGTCATTATGTTTAATGTTCCACAATGTTGGTAGTTACTGTGTTAGTGGCATTGTCTACATAGCAGTTCTCAGTCAGCAGCTGCAGTCCTTACCTGTCTCCATGTGGTGCTACATGCTTCTCCCATGCTGTATGGTGACAACATTGATGTGGAATGTGAGGTTGGCTTGAAGAACATCACATGATGTCACTAGGATCATCCCAACCTCGTCCTATCTGGGGTCAATTACATGTACTATGTTGTACCCTGTCCTTGGTGATACAGTGTCAGCTGTGAACTCACTGAGCAGTGATAGGAAAAATAAAATTGGGGCTGATACAATGAGCTTGGAACCCTGGGGCACAGTCTAGTGATGCCACAGTGTGAATGTACTGAAACAGCATCCTTGTGTAATGTATACTTATTACTACTCCAAACTGCTCTGAAATTATATTTTGTTTAACTAGAGCGACATGTTCTTACATTACACTGTACAACGCTTACAAGAGGTGTTTTTCCACTGAACCCCATAGTGTTCCATTAATTTCTTCTACTTCTACTTATCCTACTATTTTACTCACCTCTTCACATTGTTCCAGAGTCACAAATGTCCGGAGCTGCATTCTGGTCCACAAGACTTCTGTGTTCTTCTGGAACTTCCTGTAACCGACTTGTCGTTCACCATAAGAAGAGATTGTGTAGTGAAGTGGTTCTTCCTCCTCCATTTTATATGCAAGCACCCTACAGAAACAGAAGACCATAAGGAGTAGGTACGTTTGTGTCATATAGTTATCACATTTACAAAATATGTTTTAATTACCATGATTAAAGTGGAGCTGCTATATCTCTAACAGATCCTTTTTTTTATCAAGTGCAGGCTATGAATAGACTGTGGTGTGGAAGAAATAGAGGGTGTATTTATCCTAGCGGTAGAGCCCTCTTCTGCTAAAAACGCTCTAAAGGAATTTTTTTACTCTACATAATGTATTACTGAGGTTTTCATATATAAATATATAAGTATATTGTTTTATCTCTTTATTTAAATTTCTATTTTTATGTTAACAGCATTGAGTACAAAGGTAACAGGCAGAAATATAACTTACCAAACAATTGTACATGTACAGGGTCAGAACCAAACACTAGATATATAACAGCCTAGCAGGGGTGGATTGGCAATGTAATCTACCGGTAAAAATCCCGGGAGGCCGACTAGTGTCTTTTTAGGGGTTTATTAAAAAAGAAAAAATATATGGATAGCGCCCCTCCCCCCCGAATGGCAGGTGAGGGGGAAAGACAATGTGGTACTAGGTAGCTGGCCCCTCCTCCGGGACCAGCCACCTACCTTAATGTGGCCGAGGAAAATAGTCTCTCCCTTCTCCCCCCTCTGTGGCTGCTGCAGTCTCCTACACAGGTCAAATGGGACGTGTCACATGACAGCTGCTGTCCCATGTCTGCAGTGAGGGGAGTCTGCAGAAGGAACAAGGTAAGTGTATGTCTGCTAAAGTGTGTATGTGTATCTGCTATAAAGTGTGTGTCTGTGTGTGTGTATGTGTCTCTCTCTCTGCTAAAGTGTGTGTGTCTCTGCTAAAGTGTGTGTGTGTATCACTCTACTAAAGTGTGTGTGTGTGTGTGTGTGTGTGTGTGTGTGAGGGGGGCTACTAAAGAGTATGTAGGAGAGGAGGGGGGCTACTAAAGGGTGTGTAGGATAGGAGTGGGGGCTACTAAAGGGTGTGTAGGACAGGAGTGGAGACTGCTACAGGGTATGTTGGATAGGAGTGGAGGCTGCTACAGGGTATGTAGGATAGGAGTGGAGGCTGCTATAGGGTATGTAGGATAGGAGTGGAGGCTGCTACAGTGTATGTAGGATAGGAGGGGGCTACTAAAGGGTATGTAGGATAAGAGGAGGGCTACTAAAGGGTGTGTAGGATAGGAGTAGAGGCGACTATAGGGTATGTAGGATAGAAGTGGAGGCTGCCACAGGGTATGTAGGATAGGAGTGGATGCTGCTATAGGGTATGTAGGATAGGAGTGGAGGCTGCTACAGTGCATGTAGGATAGGAGGGGGCTACTAAAGGGTATGTAGGATAGGAGGAGGGCCACTAAAAGGTGTGTAGGATAGGAGTGGAGGCTGCTACAGGGTGTGTAGGATAGGAGTGGAGGCTGCTACAGGGTATGTAGGATAGGAGTGGAGGCTGCAACAGGGTATGTAGGATAGGAGTGGAGGCTGCTACAGGGTATGTAGGATAGAAGGGGGGCTACTAAAGGGTGTGTAGGATAGGAGTGGGGGCTACTAAAATGTGTGTAGGACAGGAGTGGAGGCTGCTACAGGGTATGTAGGATAGGAGTGGAGGATGCTACAGGGTATGTAGGATAGGAGTGGAGGCTGCTACAGGGTATGTAGGATAGGAGTGGAGGCTGCTATAGGGTATGTAGGATAGGAGTGGAGGCTGCTACAGTGTATGTAGGATAGGAGGGGGCTACTAAAGGGTATGTAGGATAGGAGGAGGGCTACTAAAGGGTGTGTAGGATAGGAGTAGAGGCTACTACAGGGTATGTAGGATAGGAGTGGAGGCTGCTATAGGGTATGTAGGATAGGAGTGGAGGCTGCTACAGTGTATGTAGGATAGGAGGAGGGCTACTAAAAGGTGTGTAGGACAGGAGTGGAGGCTGCTACAGGGTATGTAGGATAGGAGTGGAGGCTGCTATAGGGTATGTAGGATAGGAGTGGAGGCTGCTACAGTGTATGTAGGATAGGAGGGGGCTACTAAAGGGTATGTAGGATAGGAGTGGGGGCTACTAAAGGGTGTGTAGGATAGGAGTGGGGGCTGCTACAGGGTATGTAGGATAGGAGTGGAGGCTGCTACAGGGTGTGTAGGATAGGAGTGGAGGCTGCTACAGGGTATGTAGGATAGGAGTGGAGGCTGCGACAGGGTATGTAGGATAGGAGTGGAGGCTGCTACAGGGTATGTAGGATAGAAGGGGGGCTACTAAAGGGTGTGTAGGATAGGAGTGGGGGCTACTAAAGGGTGTGTAGGACAGGAGTGGAGGCTGCTACAGGGTATGTAGGATAGGAGTGGAGGCTGCTACAGGGTATGTAGGATAGGAGTGGAGGCTGCTACAGAGTATGTAGGATAGGAGTGGAGGCTGCTATAGGGTATGTAGGATAGGAGTGGAGGCTGCTACAGTGTATGTAGGATAGGAGGGGGCTACTAAAGGGTATGTAGGATAGGAGGAGGGCTGCTACAGGGTATGTAGGATAGGAGGGGCTACTAAAGGGTGTTTAGGATAGGAGTGAGGGCTGCTACAGGGTGTGTAGGATAGGAGGGGGGCTACTAAAGGGTATGTAGGATAGGAGTGGGGGCTACTAAAGGGTGTTTAGGATAGGAGTGAGGGCTGCTACAGCGTATATAGGATAGGCGTGAGGGCTGCTACAGGGTGTGTAGGATAGGAGTGGGGGCTGCTACAGAGTATGTAGGATAGGAGTGGGGGCTGCTAAAGGGTATGTAGGATAGGAGTGGGAGCTGCTAAAGGGTATGTAGGATAGGAGTGGGGGCTGCTAAAGTTTGGAATGGGAGGGTCTTAATATATTGTGTGATAAGAGGAAAGGGAGGGGGCTGTCTTAATAGTTCATGGGTGGGAGATAGGGTATTAATTTAATGGTGGCGTTTATGTTGGGGCTAATTATTTAATGGGTGATAATATTTGTGGGGTGATGGTGGGGCAATTTAATTTATTGGTGGGATAATTTCATTTAATACTGGGCCTATTAAATTAATATGGAGTGAATGGATGGAGTGAAGGGACCTTTAATTTAATGCTGGGATGGTTTGGGGCTATTAATTGAATGTGGGGAGTTTGGGAAGGAGAGCTATTTATTATTTAAATGTGAATATTAATTATGTAATGCCGTGATGTTTTTGGAAAATGGTTATATTAAATGTAAATGCTATTAATTTATTGCTCGGGCTGTTTGGAGGGAGGGAAATAGGCCTAATTATTAAATGTGGGTGCTATTGATTAAATGCCAGGGACGGTTGGAGTTTTCTAAATTTCATGTACCCATTTTTTTTTCCATGTAGGGCCACCGACATTCCAGGATCCAGACAAGCAGCAACTGATCCAACAGCCACAGGTGGTGACAGCGACAGGAACAGGTAGGAGAGAGGAGGACAGTCTGCCAACTGTCCTGAATCTGGTGAGACAGTCCAGAATTTCGGTGACCGTCTCGCTTAGGATTTGGTCCTACTGAAAGGACAGTTGGGAGGTATGCCCCGCTTCACACTGTGCTACTTGTGAAGGCAGAGCTGAGTGTACCTAACAGTAGTGCACACAGTTTTGCCTGTTTATTTGTCATATATGATACCCCCCCTGTCTTAAGTGCCCCGGGCCCCCCAGAGCCTTATTCCAGCACTAGCGATACTTTAGTGGTTCTCGCCTTGATTCCATTACCTCCTTCTACCTTGCATTGGTCCCATTCTCAGATCACTTTGCTGAACATATGGCCAGCCCCCATTGTACTGACAAATTAATTAATCCTGCCTCCTTAAACTTATTATATCACCAGTAAACCCTTGGAATAGCTCTCCCCTTCACTTATGCCATTGTCTGCCAACCCTCCCTGCACTGTTATTAAATCAAACCACCACCAATCACTGGGCACATTTAGGGCCCATGCACAATTGTTACCAAAGAAGTGTTTTCTTGCAGATGCTTGAAGCATTTTACTTTTCTGGTGATCACACTGGATAGCCATATATTATAAGGATTATTTTTGATGCATTTTTTGAAACACACAGTACACATTTTTAAATATTAAAGAGAGATTTGGCTGGGAAAGATGCAACAGTGCGGTGAGGTGCTCATATGCTGCTCTGACAGACTGATCAAATAGAATTCTGCCAACATGTTTCGTAATAGTTAAACTTATTAAACAAAGTCAGATATATTTCTATGAAGGGAATTTTGGAAGGATGTGTTCGTAGGCAACTAAAAAAGTTAGAGCACAGAGACATAAACCAGTCACAGATAATGTAAAAGATTTCATGTATTTTTATAGCACAGGACTGGCAGCTTTTTCCCTGCTTTGCTTTAGAAATGACCCACTGTGTCTTAAGTCATCACATATAGGTTTTCCTAAATGTTACTACAACCGAATTCCAGTAGTTTTAAATCCCGCCTACTTTTGTGTTGGCCCCACCCACAGTTGATGTGGACCCGCCCACACGAGGCCACATCAAGAATTTTTTCCAGGGCCACTTTAAGTTCCCAATCTGCCCCTGCAGCCTAGTGACTTATTGTTACTAAGTATCTCAGTAGGGGCTATTACACACATATGAACCCAAATCAAAATACATTAATACCACTCTCACACTGCCGACCTGGCAATATCCTGGGTTTTATGAACAGGGATATTGCCGGGTGACAGTGCAGGACACCCCGGCAAATACACGGGAAGAACCTGTTCACACTGAAGACGGATCTTTGATTGGTTCCTCTTGTGATTTATTTATTTTTTAACTTCACAATAGCTGTTAGTGAGACCCGGGTTGAAAATCCCGGGTCTAACCATTCACACTGAGCCTCGACCTGGGTCGTCTTGGCTGGCCCCAGAAATAACCCAGGTTTTTGAGGCAGTGTGAACGGGGTATAAGTTAGGAATACAATTTGTCTGTGTGTTTGTTGTAATATATGATTGCATGAGATGAGCAAGAAAGGATAGGGAGGATTTCACCCCCATAGTTCCTGTGTCATTCGGTTGTTTAGTTTAGTTCTAACACGTTATCCTCTATTGTCTGGACATACAGTAAATTGGTTATTAGGTGAGTAAATAACCCATGTCTTTGTCTAATAAGTTCCTGTAGGACATATTTCATGTTGTACCCCAGTTGTATCTGACTAAACATGAGGGAAAATACTTACAGTGCGGAGTAAAAGTTGACGCGGGTGTATTCGCTCAGAGTTAGTCCGGCTCTCTGGAAGTAGATGAACACCATTGCCAGCAAGTACTAGAATAGAAATAGCAGATACATAGTCAGAATGGAGCAATACATATGTACAGACCCAGCAGTCCTATTGTACAGTGGTTCAATTGTATTGTCTGTAGCAGAAGGACGTGTTCCCAATGACTGGGGGTATAGCTATAGGATTTGGGGCCATAGGTTTGGTGGATCTAAGTGTGGGCTGAGCAGATCAGGGGTGTGGCTTAAAATGTCCTGATGTTCAAATTGGGACTGTAGGTAAGAAAGTGTATAAACTCATTACAGATAACCTTAGACACAACACAACCTCTTGCTGGAAGACACAGTCTCTGGTGTATGTTGAGAAGCCCCTTACTGGAAGCGATTTGGCTGCTTCCATAATGTGACACAAAAATAAAACATACAGATGAAATCCCCTTTAAGTTGTTTGCATGATGCAAAAAGTATAAATATGTTTTGTAACCAAATCCAAACAATCAGACATTACCTTCCACTATTTCAGTTTGCACCACCCTGGTCAAAGGCAATACCAGACTGATCACTATATATTACACACTATTGGGTAAAACTATAGAAAATAGTAATGGTTAAGAAACAATAAAATAAATACCTTGTCTGATACTCTCATACATTGATCCCTTTCCAGGAATTTGTTGATGATACAATCCTCTGCAATGAACAACATTAAATGTTCAAATGTTATATGATATAGTGGGGAATATTTATATCAACGTTTCTGCAGGTAACTGTGAGGAAGAGTTGGTGTTACCCACAGCTGCCATTCAGACATTTCATTCATTTATAAACCATAAGGAAATGACAGCATCTCATTGGTTGATATGGACACCTGCTTTTCTACACAGTTACCTATCAAATAATATTCAGTATGTTATAAGTGTAGTAATGTAACATATTAGACAAAACCTTACAATGGAAGTTTCTCATACTAAAGTTGAAATCGTATAGATGGGTTTACTCTGCCACCATGTTTTATTGGGTTGTGCTGGTTGCCAGAAGCTGGTCATCTCTCACTACTCCCACTGGCATGAATTGGCCAAACCAGCAACTCACCAACTTTGAGTGTTAACGGGACACTAATGTGATATTTTCAGATGTAAAAGGAATAGATGACACCACCCGGCTGCTTTAAAGTCATGGAACCATTCATGTTTCTTGTGCAAAGTGAAGCTGCTGCAGCACCTCTTTTGATTGTGCTGACTGAATCCTTTCTGACCACTTACTGTGGATCAGGACTGCTGGGTAACAGGAGAGTGCTGACTCAGGAGTCTGGGCTCAATGCAGGACAGCCAAGTAGGGATTAAAATGTGCTCTTGAATCACTTATTACAGGTACACAGCAGGGACAAGTGCCCCAAAGGTACTAACTGCTTCTTAATATTAATGGTATTTATTGACTCAAATAGCTCCTTTAACGGGCATATACAATTAGGTTTCCGGTCCGCGGGAATGCGCCGGAACGGGCCTGCAATAACGTGGTTTTTCATGCACACCCCATAGGGTTGCGTAGGAAAATCAGCGCTATTGCGGAACTATATTAACTTCAATACTGCGCAGGTTCCGCTGTAAAGCGTGTTACCGCGGACCAGAAACCTAATTGACTACACACACCACAAGATGATAGTGATGTTTGCCCCCTCTCTGCAATGTCACCTGTTAGTCTGGGCTGGGAAATATAAACTCTACATCTCCCATCCACACTGTCTTTAAGTTCTAGGGCCCTTTTACAGCAAAATTTGGCTTTAGGAAGTTTGGATCTACAGGTAGATAAATGCATTTACTTTAACTTGCAAGTACTTAGTGTGTCTAATATAAAGATACAATGTCTCCCCCTTTTTATGTGGAGAGGGGAACGATGCACAGAATAATTCCTTCTGGTATTTCTTTGCTGTTGAGGGGATATGAAAGTTTCTTCTTCTCGTTAACATTATCTGAAAATATAGCTGTTATTTCTATATGTCATAGTTTTGTTGACATTTGTGCTTTTTTGTTGTTTCCCTCTGCATGTATTGTGGCCCGTTGTATCCTTTATCCATGTTCACCATTATAATAAAATATAAATAGTTAGTTAAAATGTTCCTCCTCCTGAACAGGAAGCTTAGTGGACTCTTTCCCATGTCTTGATTTTGGCTTCCAATCAGAATATTGATTTTGATGACTTAATTTCATTATAAAACAAATAATGTGATTTGGAGGCTAAAATCTCAGTTAGCCTCAGGTTAGACATCAGATATGGAAACATTCCTATAATTTTTCCATCTTAAAGTCCCTTGTAATAGCAGATACAGATGACAGACACCATGGTGTAATGAGGGACCTGTGTACTTCAAAATTAATATGTGGCATTCTCACTAGAGGCACTTTTTGATTTTAAATACAATGTCTGCCAATGCCTAAGGTGATATTGTGTAATAATCTGATCTGTAGTTGCACATATTCTACTTTATACTTTAAAATTACTTGTTTTTGCAAATTAATGCACAAATATCCCCCTATCATTGCTTGTCCTATTGCTTACGTATTTCTGCCACATTTCCTATGTTCGAAATCATCAGTGTGGATGCATTTTGCAAAAGAAAACTTATTGTTTACCAAGTGTCTACTGTGACTGTTCTACAGTAAGTGAATGTTATCTATGACTATAAAGAATATGTTGTCTTAAACCCTTCCAGCTTGGAACCATTTTCGGGGATTTGCACTCTGTCAGATTATCTGGGAATAATTTTTTAGTCTATCCAGTAGAATGGTATATTGGGATACCAAAGACATTTGCTTTACTCACAGCCTTACAGAGGCAGAAACAGGCTGACACTTCTGTACTGTACAAACACTGCTCATATGTAAACGCTATTTGGATAAATGACAGAACTAGGAACCAGTCAACACTTATATTGGCCCCATATCACTGGACCTCAGCCTCGGACTGGCCTGCCGGCCAGCCGGGCTATACACCGGTAGGCCCTGCCGCAATTAAGCCCCGCCCCCTCCGACATTGGAGCGGAGCTTGCAGGGAGCACCTCATTGACGGTCCCGGACGTCTGCGGCGGCAGTGTAACAAACACACTACCGCGCAGGTGCAGAGAGCCGTGTCTGGGCTCTCTGCACCTGCGCGGTAGTGTGTTTGTTACACTTCAGCAGGGGAGGAGGAGTTGTCTGCCTGTCGCGGCCGCCCCGAGGAGCAGCATGCCGGAGCATTTCACAGGTAAGAGACTCATTGCCAGACGGCATGTTTTTTTTTTTTTAAACACAAAACGGCAAAGAAGTCCTAGGCTGAGGGAAACGGGGGATACAAACATACAGCAGACTCCATCTAAATGGCCCCTGAATGTAGCAAACTAAGTATTTGATAAAGGATGCATGTATATATATATATATATATATATATATATATATATATATATATATATATAAAATGTGTGTGTGTGTGGCATAATATTGGGGCACTACTGTGTGGCATGATATTGGGGCACTACTGTGTGGCATACCATTGGGGCACTACTGTGTGGCATAATATTGGGGCATTACTGTGTGGCATAATATTGGGGCACTACTGTGTGGCATAATATTGGGGCATTACTGTGTGCCACAATATTGGGGCACTACTGTGTGGCATAATATTTGGGGCGCTACTGTGTGGCATAACATTGTTTTAGGGGCACTACTATGTGGCATAGGGGGGCTGCCTATCTATACTAAACTATAGGGGGGCTGACTATACTAAACTATAGTGAGGGGGGGCTGCACAGAGAACACTATAGGGAGGGGGTGATGGGACTTTAATGCTGAGGTGGTTTGGGTCTATAACTGAATGTGGGGCTGAGTGTGGGGAGGAGGGCTATCTATTAAATGTGAATATTAATTATTTAATGCTAGGAATGGTCGTGGGAAATGGATGTTTTAAACTTAAATGCTATTTATTTATTGCTGGGGCTGTTTGGAGGGAGGGTAATAGGTTTGTTTATTAAATGGGAATACTATTAATTTAATGTTGGGGTTGGTTGGAGGGAAATAGATCTATTTATCACATGTGAGCACTATTACTTTAATGTTGAGGCTGGAGAGAGGCTTAATTATTAAATGTGGGTGCTGTTGATTTAATGGCAGGGATGGTTGGCGTTTCTAAATGTACCCATTATTTTTTCCAAATAGAGCCCTCAACATTCCAGGATCCAGACAAGCCGCAACTAAAGAAACCAGCAGCCACAGGTGGTAAAAGTGACAACAACAGGTAGGACAGTCTCTCAAATGTTCTGAGTCTAGTGCAGGCTTGGCTAACCTGTGGTACTCCAGGTGTTGTGAAGCTACAAGTCCCAGCATACCCTTACAGCAATAAGCTGCCATGTATTGGCAAAGCATGATGGGGCTTGTAGTTTCACAACATCTGGAGTGTCACAGGTTAGCCAAGCCTGGTCTAGTGGAACAATCCTGATTTTTGGTGACTGTTCTGCCCAATCTAAGGAGCAGGTCAACACTGTGTATTCTTTATACACATACTGCATTCTTTATATACTACACTAAGGTGCTAGCTGTCCTTCGTGGACTGACAACTCCCCCTCTAGTGTCTGGTCCTGCCTCTATAATGACTGACCACACCCTCTCTGGTGGGCCTCTAGTGTTGCAGTCCCCGGATGGGCCCTTCATGCCCCGGTCCGACACTGCTGGACCTTCCAACTGTCACTGACATCTGGGGTCTGGAGATGGGGTGTTGGGCAGGAATTCAACATCTACAGTGGTGTTTAGAAAAATAATTGTAACAATATGGTCTTAATAAATGTGTGTGATCTTAATAGCTATTAATAAATGTTAAGACAATAAGCCCTACCCAGCAGTTTGTAGAATGCAGCTTTCTGTTGTCCTAGGCTAGGTGAGTGTTCAGCGCTGCTATGTTCTCTTTGGTCTTCATCCAGTTTTCTTCGCTTTGCTGGGATCTCGTCTTCTGTTGTCCTGTTGTGGTAAATTCAAAAAATGAAAATATAAGGGAGTGTGATTTAGCATCCATAAAGGCACCGCTATAAATCATTTTTTTATGATGAGATGCTTCTATCTTCTCGCCTAGCACATGAGGACCACATACTGCATTTGGGAACTGCTGCCGTAAAATGCGGCTGCAGCTACTTAGCAGGATTACAGGTCTGGTTGAAAATGCGCCCGGTGAAAAGAGTAAAAAAGACACTTCAAAATCCTGCTACTAACAGTTTAGAGCCTTCTCCTTATTTAATTTTACATTTTTCAATTTTCCTCCCAAAACACTACTTGTTCCAGGCTCTTATTTATTGTATCACATTTGTGTGTATAATTATTTATATTACCTGGATGGTTACAGAGCCGTCCCAGTTAAAGTCTAACAGCAACTCCCAATTACTGGCACCTCCTGAGTGCCCATAAATATCCAATAGTTGTATAGGTGGAAAGAAACTCTGTAACTAACCACAAATCAGACAATTCCCCCATAATTGTGTGTGCTCCGTCTTTTCACTCTTATTTAAATGTTTTATCCCACTAACTGAAAGCTCATTTTTGCATGTGGAGGCATAAAAATATATAACTATCTATAACAAACTTCAGTATACATTCAGTACTGCTCCATAGGAATATTCTCCAACCTAGTGATATTGTGTGTCTGCATAATATGTGACACAACTATACCCACAGCTACCATCACAATGTATTTAGCTCCTTAGAGGAGTGACCCCTTCCACTACTCCCATAACCTACTATATGTAGTGACTGGCTCAGTGCACTTACCTCCTGTCCATTCTCCTCGACTCAGTCATATCCAGCAAAGGACGAGTTTAAATGAAAATTAAAAAAGGTGTGGGTTAAAATGGGCAAAAATTGAGAAATTAAAGGGGAAATCAACAAGAGACACAATACTATACAATACTAAAGACTAAACAACTTAACTAAATGAAACTTCAATATAAATAAGTAAATAAATGTTATACTATAGATTATAGATTATTTCTTAACAGATCTAAATACAATATGCTATGTAATATAATATAAATAAAGATATATATATATTTATATATTAGTTAATGTAGTATAATATTGAAAGAATTTAAATCGCTCAGGATCGCAAATCACAAGGTGTCGCTGTGTCCAATATCCACAGAGATGTGAGGACCATCAGGTGCCAGAGCTCACGGCCAGTTTGAATATATACAACTGACATCACCATGGCAACCTGGTCCGCAGTGATGACAACTGAGGTTCTAAAGCTGTTGTCATGGTTTCAACTAGACTTAAAGGGCCACTAGAGCTAAAATGCTGCATTACATAAAGGAACTAATAGTAACATTTACACATACATAGCTATCTAATCTATCTCAGGAACCTGTCACAAGTTTGACATTAGGTAGTAATTACGGTTGAAGACTTTGTCATATGCACACCAGTCTTTCTGTGCTTAGGACTATTAAAAGTTGCAGCACTTTATCTACTGTTATCTAGTCAACTGTAATTAACAGTTAATCTTAGGTCCCTAACCATGGGCACTTTGCCCTCAGCATTCATAGATGGTATCAGTGGTGGAAGAACGAATGCCAATGCAGAGGGTATGGCTGCTACAGGCAGGGCTAGATTAAGGACCACATGGGCCTGGAGCTGAAAAGTCTGAAGGGTCTATTGAGAGAAAAGCTGGAGGGGGTGTGGCCATGGAGAGCATAGATAGCTCCTCCCCCAACCACCTACATGAGTTCCCTGTAGTTGTGCTTTATAAATAAATAGATCATCATCATCACCATTTATTTATATAGCGCCACTAATTCCGCAGCGCTGTACAGAGAACTCATTCACATCAGTCCCTGCCCCATTGGGGCTTACAGTCTAAATTTCCTAACACACACACACACAGACAGAGAGAGACACACACAGACAGACAGACAGAGACTAGGGTCAATTTTTGTTAGCAGCCAATTAACCTACCAGTATGTTTTTTTTTTTGGAGTGTGGGAGGAAACCGGAGCACCCGGAGGAAACCCACGCAAACACGGGGAGAACATACAAACTCCACACAGATAAGGCCATGAGTTCCCTGTAGTTGTGCTTTATAAATAAATAGATGATGATGATAATCTCCTTCCCATCTTCCCTAACATGAAGCACACAGCACTAACCGGTTCACTCAGCATTAAGGAAAAGGAAGAATTTTAAATACGTCCAATCTGCCCCTCATGTGGGGACAATACATTATTTACAGAAAAAATAGTAAATCATGCATAATATAATATGAGGGTCACCCTTCACCTTTACAGCTTGGGCAATGCCTTCCAAACTTACAGTATTACACTTACAAAATTAGTACCAGATACCGAACTTTCACAGGTAATACATTTTGAGTGAAACTATATTATAAAATTAAGTACAAACAAGGTATTTTTAATATCATAAATACAAAAGTACTGGATTGCCTAACTGGAAATGGTTTATCCCGAAAAGTTTGAAAACCAGAAATGACAACATATATAATAGTAGCTATTAAATTTCTTGAAGAAGTGAAGACAATGGATACTATTTTAAATGTAGCTTAATTAAAACTTAGTGCTCCAAATTATAATAAAATCTCTTATACATAAAAGTCTAAGTCCAAAACATTGTCAATGATAGATCCTGAACCTGTACATCTTGATGTACAAACTCCTCCATTGACTCACTCTTTTCCTCTACTAGATTCAGAGCCGTAACTAGGGAGGTGCGGGCGGTGCCGTCGCCCAGGGCGCAAACCCAAGGGGGCGCAGCAGCCGCCCGCTTCCTGGCTCTATCTACAGACTTTTAATTACCCGCAGTGATACGCATCTTCCACTGACATAAAGGGATTCCAAATGCTGAACTTCCTGTCACTTGGTTTTGCAAAGCATCGTATAGAGGCACCAGGCTCCACTCTTCACTTATATGTCTAAAGTACACAACAGGGGATATTCCATTAAAGAGGAGAATTGGAAATATCGCCTTTATTCATCTATAATCCTTCTTTGTAGTCCGTGTGACCATTTCTCAGCCATTATTATGGTTAGCACTTCTGCCTCACAGCACTGGGGTCATGAGTTCGATTCCCGACCATGGCCTTATCTGTGTGGAGTTTGTATGTTCTCCCTGTGTTTGTGTGGGTTTCCTCTGGTGCTCCAGGTGCTCCGGTTTTCTTCCACACTCCAAAAACATAATGCTAGATTAATTGGCTGCTATCAAAAATTGACCCTAGTCTCTGTCTGTCTGTCTATCTCCCTCTGTGTCTGTCTGTCTGTGTGAGTGTGTGTCTACATTAGGGAATTTAGACTGTAAGCTCCAATGGGGCAGAGACTGATATGAATGAGTTCTCTGTACAGCGCTGTGGAATTAGTGGCGCTATATAAACAAATGATGATGATGATTATTATACAGTGGGCATGATTCAGCTCAGTACACTCTGACACATCACCTCTATGGCATACTCGCCATGTAGTCGTTTCTGTTACATATTTCTCTGCAGAATGAATCAACACTTTACATTAAAAAGTAGGAAATGATCCTGTCTACAGGGAATAGAAAACAATGTATTTTCTTGAGAGAGTATGGGGAAAAAACAGTTTAAGGACAGAGATGTTTTTACTTTGCTAAGTGAAGACTTTTAATAAAATATGACATCGTTTCTCAATTATAGAGATCTGTAAAACGATTTTCAGATTCCTCCCTTATATAGAATCTCCTAATCAGCGAGCTAAGTGTTATGGTTATTTTCATGACGCATCTTGAGACAGAGATACCTCCAGCTGTGTTCTAGAGAAATGATTATACCAGTTCAGTTGTATGGCTGGGAATCCAGCCAACGCACACTAACCAGGCTGAGGACCGCTACCTGGCTCTATCTACAGACTTTTACTTTCCCGCAGTGGAACGCATCTTCCACTGACAGGAAGTACTGCATTTGGAACGCCAACTTGTGTTCCAAATGCTGAACTTCCTGTAGGTGGAACGCACATGCGTTCAACTGCATGTAAGTGAAATCTCTCTCTCTCTCTCTTTTTTTTTTTTTTTTACTGTGGTATTGCCCATATCAATAGCTGCATAAAAGTGGTCACCAGAGACCTGTAAATATGTGTTCAAATACAAGGTTTACATTTGGTCCACTTGCGCAAATTAATGCCATCTCTCCACCCACAGGTACCTTGAATGCCACATACTGCATCCCCTAAAAGTAACTATGTATATTAAGTCACTCAGGCAACAATACAGTACTACATAAATGCCGGGCATTACAAACAGTGAACACATCAGGAGTAGATTTACCCATAGCAACAAAATTCTAGCTATTTTCTAACATATACTAAATAAATGATAGTTATAATCTGAGGGGAGGTGTCTCTCTCTCTCTCTCTCTCGTAAATTAATGACACTTAATGGAACAAACACCTTCTTTAGGAATATTTATTAAATGCTACTTATTTAAATTAGATTTTAGTGTTCTCTATTGCCCAAAGCACCTTTTTACATATCGCAGTGTTTTGAGGGGCAAAGGAAGGCTACATGGTACAGTGTGATGAAGAGAGACATTACTATGCCATAATATGAACTGGAGGCACTACTGTTCCATAATATATATATATATAATATAATTTTGGCCTTCCATCTAAAGAAGCACATGAGCTCGCGTGGGAGAAAGACGCAGGAGAAACTATAGATCCTAAAGAATGGACCAAGATTAGAACCAATCTGGTTAAAACCTCTATTTCCATTCGAATCAAAGAAAATTCATTCAAAATTTATAGTAGATGGTACTTGGTTCCATCATGTCTTCATACTATATTCCCTGCCTCCTCGGATAGATGTTGGAGGGAGTGTGGTTGTAGGGGCTCCCTGCTGCACGTTTGGTGGTCCTGTCCCAAGATAAACTCATACTGGCAACAGGTCCATAAGTTGATATCCTCCATTACTCATATTCAAATTCCTGATACGCCCCTCTTCTCATTACTCCCTAGACCTCTCCATAATATACCCCGTCCAACCCAAAAACTAATTAGACATATACTGAATGCAGCTAACTGCCTGATTGCTTTGCACTGGAAGAGTTTGATCCCACCTTCACTTACTGCGACTATAAATTCTATCTGGTCAATATACTGCTTGGAAAGTATAACCGCCACCCTCAACGATACTCCAGTTCAGTTCCATGTTGTGTGGAACCCTTGGACATCCTTTTATGAAGCAGAACCGCCCCTATCTACTGTTTGACATTCTCTTATATTAACTTATTATCTACTTGCTTCTGTTTGATTGGAGATGACTGACTAAACACAACAGCCTCTTGTACCAGTGACCTTAGACAAATGTATTTACTTTTTTCTTTTCCCGCTCAGATACCTCCCTTCTCTCCCCCCTCAACCCCCTGTATGTCTCCCCTCACCTACAAGTGTTTTCTCTTTGAATTGTATACACAAATAATACATTTGGATACTGCTTCATTACATTTATTATGCGTTAACATTATATCCTCATGTAATTATATCCTACTCCATGTATACATCGACTTGCTGATTTTACATGCATGTAAACTTGTTCGAATAAACAATACAAAATTTTGTTTAAAAAAAAAAAATTAATGCAAGGATCATATACAATCCCCTATTAAATATTTTACACTTATTTTTCCCCCTATGGGCATAAATTCTTGAAATATATCAACTATTGTGCTATGTAATATGTCATGTTAGTGCCCTCTACAACACTCAAAATAAAACTGTTCCTCGCTATGATGGGCATTGACCTCACAGGGAGAGAATTTGGATAAAACCAACAGTTAAAATTTCACCAATAAGAACTAACGATTATTAAAAATCAATTTACATACAGATTTACAACATGAGTGAGTCAAATCTGTCACCAATCCTCACGCCTGAAAAGCAGCACCCAGCATCAAGAGACAGAGAACTCTTATTTGGGCAGTCATATCATAGAACATACCAGTGGACCTCACGGAGCAACTACATACAAACGTACGCTGACCTTTGTATGTAAAGGGCTCATGTTGTAAAGCTGTGTATATGTTTCTTTGTAGTAATCTGACTTTGTACCAGTTCTGCTGGCCAGAAAGGGAAAACCACGATGCTGAAATATCCACCTCACGCCTCAGTGATAAATTCTAAATAAGAAATGTATACAAAATGCTGTACAATAATTATACAAATATAGATAGAAATAAAGTGAACAGGGGGCTACTGACAGTGAGGGATGGGAACGTGTCTATGACACAGAGCCGTAACTAGATATTATAGAGCCATGGGCACAGAGAACAATGACCCCCCCCAACATTTTGGTGGGGGCAAAAGAAGCCACATGTCACACAGCCCTAGGGGTAAATGTATTAAGCTCCGGGTTCTTCAACACCCGCGAGTTCGGCGTCTTCGGCGTTTAAATTTAAAGCTGCGCTGCCTTGTAAAGGGAAGTTTCCCTTTACAAGGCAGCACCGCTTTAAATTTAAACACCGAAGACGCCGAACTCGCGGGTGTTGAAGAACCCGGAGCTTAATACATTTACCCCCTAGTCATGGCTCTGCCATTTGGCCACAACCTTCATTTATTTGCAACACAAATACAGATATTGGGCACTTTGATACCCAAGAAAAGGTTGCATATGTAACACAAACCCCGTTGACAGCAGGGGAGGACTCTAACTACAATGAGGCCAATGCCTCATCCCGTGGGCACCTGTGCCATTGGTGGGGGCCAAAGTCACGGCGCAAAAGCGCCACTGCCATATACAGTACAGTCAGGGGTGAGTCTATAAAGGCTCTGCCTTCCCACCCTTTGGGGTGGTGGCCATTTTGGAGAGCCAGGAACCGGAAGGTATATATTCTAATCTTTTAATTTTTCAATGCTTGTCAGTGTGTAAAGGGTCTTTTAGTGACATTCATTTTTTAAAAAAAACATTGTTGCTTACGCTCCCGGAATGTCTGGGAGACTCCCAAATTTTTGGGAGCTCTCCCAGACTCCCGGGAGAGCATGTCAACCTTCCGAATCCTGCTTGATTCGTTGGTGAAGTGGGTGGTGGCAGGGATACTCGCATCATCCTGGTCCCACTCCCTGCTGTAATAGGTCAAGATTGACGCGGATAGCGTGGCCACGCCCCAAGACTCTGCCAATTTTGCCGATGTCCCAGAAACCCATATTAGAAAAAAGGGTGTTTGCATGTGAGAGTCAGTATCAGCTGCACACCCCGAAAAAATTTGATATATTCTAATCTTCTCTATTTTTCAATACTTGTCAGTTTGTAAAGAGTTCAATGACATTCATATTAAAAAATGGTGTTTGCGTTTGAGGGTTTTCTCTGGGCATTTTCGACTTTCAGCGACCTCATGTAGAACATTGCAGTGGCTTAAAAAAATATATGATCTGTCATTGCCACCAACTGAAATAAGCCCATTAGATAAATTAAGCAGCAAAAAATTCAGTTTAAGGTGCAAGAAATAAAAATATTGAAACACTACGAACACACTAAATTTGGAACATTACAATCATGGAGAGGAGATTATCATGAAGACACCAAGATCGGCGAGGATGGACAATGGGATAAATGTCTAATTGGAGGGAAACCGCTGAATGGTCTGAGCAGAAAATAGGGGAAATTTCAGAGGAACACAATAGAGAAGTGGTTGATCTATCAGAGAGGATCATGTCTATACACGTATGAGTGTTGTGGGGAACAGAGAAATGTGTGAAGGTGCGTGTAGATGAATTTAAAGCCCATCGGGTGTCAGTACAGTCATGCAGCTTAAGCAGAGCGTTAAGATGTCGAGAATCACTGGAGGAACGCATGGAGGTAGGAGAATATGGCGAGCGGTCCAATTTGACATCTAGTATAGAATCAACATGACCTCCTAGATGACTTTAGGAGCTTAGTAAAAAAGTTGGCAAAGAAGGAACCCTGTCAGACATTTGGAGCATAGAGAGTAGTTATAGTCATAGGGGTCTGGGAGATACAACCAATTAAAATCTTCTATCTTCCTTGGCCGTCCAATATCGTGGAGTCCACTGTAAGCGGAATTGAGTGATGAATTAGGATGGCTGGGCCGCAAGTGTTGCAAGGAGATATGGAATAAAAAGCATAAAAAAGGGTCTTGTTTGTGAGGCCTTGGTGAGAAAGGGTGAAATGTGTTTCTTGCAATAAAACAGTGTGAGCCTTCAGGCGTTTAAACTGTTGAAGGGCCATAGTTAATTTCTGCGGGACATTCAGCCCATTCAAGGAGACTATCAGGGAGACATTCAGGGAGACTGTCTTAATAGTAATGTTGGATGGTAGTAATGAATGCTGTAAAGACAATGCCTGAGAACTCGGCTTGAAAAACAAAAAATGTAGTCAGGTGTGAAGAGGAGGTGTTAGTAAGGGGGAGGGAAGGTAAGTGGGAGGGGGACCAGAGGTGGAGAAATCAACAATCAGTCTGTTGCGAACAAGCGGACACATCCTGTGTGTCATGGCGGTAGTGGAAGTAGTGAGAAACTATCAAAGCAGTAATGTAAGAAATAAGTGACAACACGAAACATAAAATGGGGGGACGGGGTTGGCGAACCATGGAGGGGAACCCACCAGGGATAAAAAGAATTAAAACAGCGGTACGGCAGACAGGAGACAGAAAAATGTATGGATGATAGAATGTTGACAATGTTACTTGAGGCAAGAGACCACGGGGGTCCGTCCAGTGGCCGAAGCGCCAGTCACAAATTATCAACTTTTAATGAAATTTAGCTTCCTTTAACTGAATATCAGAGACTGTATTTGAGGAAACAACCAATCAGTAGTTGCAACTGTCCCTTGGTCACTCCCTCTTCAGAGAGGCTTCCGATGCAGGGTGTAAAATACTTACATATGTGGCAATGTATAGCCAATAGCGGAACGATTGTTGGACGTCTGAGGTCAGCAGCGGTCAGGAATTTCTGAAGGGTACCAGCCAGTCTGTTCTGAACTGTCTCGGGACCTACTGAGACTTGGTAAAGTGCAACGCACCAGGCCGGAGAAACAGTCGCAGGTGGAGATATATTTATATTTGTAGAGCTGATGTCATCTTATTCTAATCTGGAACAACAATATGTATGATCCCTTCTCAGTGCTCCCTATGGACTTCAGCCTTGATAAACACCATGAGTGCCACTTCACTCTATATTGAAAGCATACAATATTCATTTTGTAAGAGAGTGACTGTGGGATACTCTGGGCATTAACCACTGTATATCCTGATATACTATACCTGCAGCGTTATGGGAAAACACAACACTGCAACAGCCGCAGCGACTAAGTTGGAGCGCTATGCCCGCCAATCTACATCATCCGCTCCTAAAGATGCTGGGCAACCAGATACAGCACCAGATAATCCACCTACTCTGAGTACGCAGCCTGCTGAGAATCCACCATCCCTACAGCAGATACTCCAGGCGATAAATACTAGTGAAAAGTAGGTCACAGATAGGATAGGTGAGGTGCAGGCAGACATCTCCCTTATCCGACATGACCTTCAAAAAACACGGGAGCATCTGGGAGAAGCGGAGCACAGAATGTCGTCCTTGGAAGACGCTGGCGCTCCGGTGCAAAGGCAGATCGCGGAACTGGCGACTCAATTTAGCCAATGTAAACAGAAATTCTCGGATATGGAAGGGCGACTGAGGCGCCGTAACCTGAGATTTGTGGGTCTTCCGGAAAAATCTGAGGGTCATAACCCTGAAGCCTTCTTGGAGAATTGGTTGATCCAAGAATTTGGGAAAGAAACGTTCTCTCCTCTTTTCTCAGTTGAAAGAGCGCATCGCCTCCCTACTCAGGCTCCGCCGCCAGGAGCTCCTCCTCCTCGTACATTCATCGCAAAGATCTTGCACTTCAAAGACAGGGATGCTGTTCTTCGTTTGGTGCGACGACAAGGCCCTTTGAAGTATAACAACCATATTGTTTCAGTTTTCCCTGATCTTGCCATGGATGTACAAAAATCCAGATTCCAATTTGTTGCTGTTAAGAGAAGATTGAGGGATCTTCAACTGCCATACGCCATGATATACCCGGCGAGGCTGCGTGTATCAGCTGATGGGAAGCAACACTTCTTCACGTCACCCAAAGATGCTGTCGACTGGTTGGATCGTAGAATACCGGCTGCGGATTTGGACACATGAAAGCCTAAGTCTTACATTTGTATTCTCTCTCCCTTTGTATTCAATTTAATAATTGATGTTTCTAATGATGATTATACTTATTTTGTTTTACACTTGTATTTTGTTTTCTTTAATCTGTCTTCATTATGTTCTTTTAATGTCAGCCATGGAAATCTATGTTATGCTTTGTCAACGAAGTGTTGTGAGATCGGTGTGGTGCAGGTTCAGATTGCATTTAAATGCATAATGCGAAAATGTATTTTTGCCATGTGGATGTTTTGCCTAAGCTATGTCGGGATTGTGCTTATGTGGCCCTGCTATCCTCAGATATACACTACTTAACTTGTCATGGTAGGGGTTAGCCAGATGGTGGGGGGGGGGGGGGCTCCGTCTGCTCACCTGAAATGTAAGAGGTTTGAATGAGAGGGTCCAAGCGCAATTTGGTACTTTCTCAGCTTAAAAAATATACACCTGATGTGATGTTGTTTGTTTGGTGGAAACGCACTTGCATGGTGGTAAAGTAATGGCACTTAAAAAACCATGGGTGGAGTGGGCGTACCATTCTGTTCACTCGCCTAGTTCCAGGGGGGATTCTCTAATAATAAAGAAAAATTTGCATTTTACTCTAGAATGACCGTCCAGGTGGGGGAGTGGGACTCCTCCTATCCTCCAATTGCACTTTTCGGGTCATTCCCTCCAAACCGTCCCTCTCCTTCTCCTCCTTCGAAGTCCATTCCATCCGCCTCTTCTCCCCCATTCACCTCCGTGTCTCAGTCCTATACCGCCCCCCCGGCCCCTCTTCCCTCTTTCTCGACAACTTCGCATCCTGGCTTCCCCACTACCTGTCCTCTGACCTCCCCTCTATCATACTTTGCGACTTTAACATCCCTATTGATCTCCCCTCTGACCATGCCTCCATCAAACTTCTTGCCCTTTCCTCTCCCCTTGGCCTCACTCAGTGGACCTCCTCCCCCACCCACTGCCTCGGTCACTCCCTTGATCTTGTCTTCTCTTATCAATGTGATCTGTCTGACTTCTCCAACTCTCCCTTCCCTCTCTCTGACCACCACCTACTGTCCTTCAATCTTTCCTCTTCCCCTGCCCCACCCCTCCCTAAATCTACCCTCACTAGGCGTACTCTTGACGCTGTTGACTCTACTTCCTTTTCCTCCCGCTCTTGAAACCCTACTCTCCCCTCTTCCCTCCCTGGTCTGCCCTGACCAAGCCACCTCTCTCTATAACCACTCTCTCACCACTGCCTTGGATGACGTCGCCCCTGCCACCTCAGTTTGCCACCGCCGCTTAATTCCCCAACCCTGGCACTCCACTTTCACCTGCTTCCTCTAGAAGTGCACTCGTGCTGCTGAACGCCTCTGGACGAAATCTCGCTCCCTGGCTGACTTCCTTCACTTCAAGTTTATTCTCTCCTCCTACTGCTCCGCCCTCTCACTTGCTAAACAATCCTTCTTTAAGTCCCTCGTTTCTTCTCAGTCCTCTAATCCCCGCCGCCTCTTTGCCACGTTCACCTCTCTCCTTGCCCCTCCGCCTCCTCCTATCCCACTCTCCCTCTCTGCTACTGATTTTGCATCCTTTTTCTCCTCTAAAATTGAGGCCATCAGACTTGATATCTCCTCTTCCCTTCCCTCTCCTGCCTCTCTCTTCACTCCTCCCTCTTCACGCATCCCACCCTGGTGCTCCTTCCGCCCTACTACGGGCGATGAAATCTACTCCCTCATTCTTTCCTCTTCCCCGTCCACCTGCCACCTGGATCCCATCCCCTCTCACCTTCTCCGCTCCCTCTCCCCCACTGTCTGTGCTTACTTAGCTCACCTCTTCAACCTGTCTCTCTCCTCTGGCACTGTCCCCTCCTCCTTCAAACATGCCCTTATCACTCCTATTCTAAAAAAAAATAATCTTGATCCCACCTCACTCGCCAACTACCGTCCCATTTCACTTCTCCCCTATGCTTCTAAACTTCTCGAGCGAATTGTCTACAACCGCCTCACCTGTCACCTCTCAGACAATTCCCTCCTTGACCCTTTCAAATCTGGCTTCCGCCCCCTCCACTCCACTGAAACCGCCCTCACCACTGTAACTAATGATCTCCTCTCTGCTAAATCCAGGGGTCACTTCTCCCTCCTCATCCTCCTGGACCTATCCGCAGCCTTTGACACCATAGACCACCCCCTCCTCTTGCAGACCCTTCACTCTCTCGGTGTCTCTGGTTCTGTCCTCACTTGGTTCACCTCTTACCTCGCCAACCGCTCTTTCTCGGTTTCCATGTCCGGATCATCTTTCCCCCCTTCCGCCCTCCCGGTAGGAGTCCCTCAGGGCTCTGTTCTTGGCCCTCTACTGTTCTCACTCTATACTACCTCCCTAGGTGCTCTCATCACCTCATTCAGCATTCAGTATCACCTATACGCCGATGATATTCAACTTTACATCTCTTCTCCTGATCTTTCCCCCCCCCCTCCTCTCTCGTGTATCTGACTGCCTCTCTGCCATCTCCTCTTGGATGTCCTCACGTTTTCTCAAAATTAACATTGCTAAAACCGAACTCATTGTTTTCCCTCCATCTAAGTCCCCATCCCATCTGGATCTCTCCATCACTGTCAACAACTCCACTATCTCTTCTGTCCCCCAACTCCGCTGCCTGGGAGTCATCCTCGACTCCTCGCTCTCTTTTGCCCCCCATATTCAATCCCTCGCCCAATCCTGTCATTTCCAATTTCGCAACATCGCCCGCATCCGGCCCTTCCTTTCTCATGAAGTAACCAAAACTATTGTCCACGCACTTATCATTTCCCGGCTGGACTACTGTAACCTTCTCCTCACCGGCCTCCCCCGCTCTCGCCTTGCCCCCCTTCGTTCTATACTTAATACGGCTGCGAGGCTTATCTTCCTTTCTCTCCGCTCCTCTTCTGCCTCCCCTCTCTGCCTTGCCCTACACTGGCTCCCCTTCCCTTACAGAATCCTCTTCAAACTTCTTACCCTCACCTACAAGGCTCTCTCCCATTCCACTGCCCCTTATATCTCCAATCTTCTCTCCATCCACACTCCCGCCCGGTCCCTGCGATCGGCCAATGACCGTCGCCTCTCCTCCCATTCCAGAATTCAAGACTTCTCCCGAGCTGCCCCCCTGCACTGGAATGACCTCCCACGCTCTGTCCGTTTGTCCCCTAACCTGTGCTCTTTCAAACGGGCACTCAAAACTCATCTCTTCCGCAAAGCCTACCAGCCTTCCACCTAACCCTCTCTCCACCCTTACTCTCTTCACTTCGCTCCTCCTCAGTAGTGGGGAGCACTTGCTCCCCTCCTCCGACTTCCTTTGTGCCTGCCGTCTGTCTACCCTCCCTATAGGATGTAAGCTCATATGAGCAGGGCCCTCCTCCCTCCTGTCTCGCTACCTTATCTTCTGCTCCACTTCAATATATTTGCCTTGCCTGGAGCCTCTGAAGTCTTGGTACTACTCGTTTATTGTTTTGTACTGTTATTCCCTGTACGGTCCATTGTTTGTACTGTGTACGGCACTACGGAAACCTTGTGGCGCCTTATAAATAAACGATAATAATAATAATAATAATGAAATGTTTACAATTAGACCCTTATGGTAGATACATTTTTATAAGAGCAATAATTGATTTCTCTCCAATAATAATTCTCGCTATATATATTCCTCCTCCATATGGTACAGAGGTATTTGGAAAAGCGGCATCCTTTATATCCCAATCGCCTGATACTCCCGTCATCTGTATGGAGGACTTTAATAATGTTCCTGACCCTTTGCTCGACAGATGGAGAGAGACTCCTGGAACGAGACCCCTGGGTTCCTCCTGTCCAACTGCATTTTCTAAACTTCTTCAGGAAATGGGGCTTGTGGATGTATGGCGAGTTCGTAATCCAGATGCGCAATAATTCTCTTGTCATTCTACCACATATAAAACACTTTCCCGGATAGACTTTATTCTTCTGTCCCCAATTTTGTCACCCCTAGTCTCCAAGATTGAATACCTGCCAAGAGGTATATCAGATCATTCTCCTGTTTTAGTACAGGTATAGTAGACAGGGGAACTCGTTTCTGGAAGTTGCACCCAGCCTGGTTGCAACCGATGGCGGGCCGTGCTGACCTCATAGTATTATGGGAGGGTTATTTTGGTGATAATTCCTATGCCAGTCCTGCATTGTTATGGGATTCATTTAAGGCCTTTCCGAGGGGAACACTTATAAAGAAGGTGGCAGATACTAAAAAATTCAGTCGCTCTAGAGAGGTGGAACTGGAACAATCTTGTAGAAATTTAGAGTCCACATATTTGTCGTCACGGTCAGTGGAGGATTAAGTCCAGTGGCTGGATGCACAGCAAAAATGGTAAGACTTTCTGCTGGACAAATCAAAAAGGAGGTTGCTGTTTGCTAAACACGCACAATACTCAACGGCGGATATGGGTGGCAGTTATCTGGCCTGTTTATCTAGGGAGGAAAGGGATAGTAGAGTAATTGCAGCCATTCATGATCAAAATGGAGTGAAACAATACTCAGGGGTGGATATTGCCAACTCCTTTTTGCAATACTACAAAGAACTGTATGCTTCTAACGTGACCTTTAGGAAGTCGGAGCTTGATTCATATTTAGACTCTATTCAACTCCCTAGTTTAACTAGTGATTCTGTTGCCTTCTTGGAAGCCCCTCTCACACTTGAAGAAGTTGAAATGGCAATTAAATCATTCCCTAATGGGAAGTCCCCGGGATCAGATGGCAGTGGCGGATCCAGGGGGGGGCGATCGGGGCGATCGCCCCCCCTAGCAGACACTTGCTGCCGACGGCTGCACTGTATGTGCAGGTCTGTCCAGCCGTGACAGGCAGGGACAGTGTGCTGCCCGGCTGCTCTGATTGTGTTTTAATCAGAGCAGCCGGGCAGCACACTGTCCCTGCCTGTCACGGCTGGACGGACCTGCACATAGTATGCAGCTGTCGGCAGCCTAAGATGTTAGAAAGGGACGGGAACTAAATCGCCCCCCCTAAACAGTTTTCTAGATCCGCCCCTGTCAGATGGTATTCCAGTGGAATTGTATAAAAAAATTTGAAACATTTTTTGTCCCACAATTGCACGCTCACTATGCCAGAATACTGGAGTCCGATGTAATGCCTTCCACAATGTCAGAGGCTTTAATCGTTGTATTACCCAAACCAGGGAAAAATCCTTTGTACACAGATTCATATCGTCCAATTTTTCTATTGGGTTCTGATGTTAAAATCCTTGCTAAAATTTTGGCCATAAGACTTAATTCGGTTATTACTGAAATTATTCATCGAGATCAGATGGGATTTATGCCAGGTAGATCGACTACGATTAATTTGAGGCGTTTGTTCACACATCTGCAGATGGCTCACATTGCTGAGCTGAGGACTGCAGTGGTATCTCTGGATGCTGCCAAGGCCTTCGATTCGGTGGAGTGGGTTTATCTGTGGGAGGTTTTGAATAGGTTTGGCTTTGGAACGACATTCATCCGCTGGCTTCAACTGTTGTATAGTGCCCCTTTAGCGCGGGTGTGTGTGAATGGATATACCTCAGCCCCGTTTGATTTGGGTAGAGGCACCCGTCAAGGGTGTGCTTTATCTCCGGCTCTATTCGCCATAGCTATTGAACCATTAGCATGTTTGATTCGCGCCCATCCGGGTATACGGGGTCTCTCTGCTGGGGAGGCTACAGATACTATTGCTCTATACGCGGATGACATGCTGTTGTTTCAGGTGGATGGTTCCCTCAATAACTTATTGGAGACTGTTGATAATTATGGCCATTACTCAGGAGTTAAAATTAACTGGGATAAATCTATCATTTTTCCAGTACATGGTCTCCCAGCCCAGTCTACACAGAGTTACCCTCTTAAATGGACTCTCTGGTTCAAATACCTCGGTATCTGGGTCTCCTCTTAGCCAGCTGACTATGTTAAATTAAATGTTGATCCTATTACTGACTACTTTAAACTTAGGTCCCACACTTGGAGGCGCCTGCCATTGACTGTGACTGGAAGGATTAATCTCTTTAAAATGATAATGCAACCTAAATACCTTTACGTGTTGCAACATTCTCCCATTTATATCCCTAACAAAAATTTTCAAGTCATAAACTCAATACTTTCTTCATTTGTCTGGGGTGACAAAAGGGCTAGAATAAAACTTAGTACTTTATGTAAATCCAAGTTTGATGTTGGCTTGGCGCTGCCTAACCTCAGATTATACTATATGGCAGCTCAGTTGTCACATCTGATTGAATGGATGAGTGGATATAATGACGGCTCCTTGTTGGGCTTTATTAGTGAGCGGGCGGGGCCCCAGTTCATCCCACTGCAGGTGCTGTTGATGGGATGGACTTGTAAAACAGACGCTCCTATCATTACACAAGCCATTAGGATCTGGAATACGGCACATAAAATCCTTGGGGGGAAAGGTGTGGATGCAGATACTCCGATCTAGTATAACGACGCTCTACCTGAATTACGAAAATTGAGTGGGGACTGTTTCTGGCTGCGTTTGGGGGTGTCTAAGTTGGGTCAGCTCTATGATACAAATCTGTTAAAATCATTTGAATAATTTAAAAGAGATTTCCAGATCTCTCAGAGGGCTTTCTTTTGATATTTGCAAATTAGACATGCTACTCAGTCTCAGTTTGGGAACACCCCCCCCCCCCTATATTGGCTATTGCCCCTGCTAGATCTCTGCTTGAGAGTATAAAGGGTCGCAGAGTTATCTCTTCTGTTTATGCGGAGCTTAATCATCGTCAGACATGTAATAGTTTATTACCTCTCAAGGTAAAATGGGAATCCAATATTGGTACAATTGATGAGGAGGAGTGGTATGATATCCTAAAAAGCATCAAACTTGCCACATCTTCGGTGTTTTTTCAACAAATTCACTTTTATATTTTGCATAGGGTATATCACACTCCAATGTCTATGGCAACAATTGATGGGGCTCGGAACGCTGACTGCCCTAAATACTCTCAGCCAAGATGTGATTTCTGGCATCTGCTTTGGGAATGTCAGGTAGTCCATGCCTTCTGGGGAAAAAAAAGGAAATGTATTGTTGGGGTGGTACCCGGTATTCCTCCTTTGGAACCTAAAGTATGTCTATTCGGGATATCACTAGAGGATAAACTAACTGTGCCCCTTTATAAATTTGTCTTCATAGCACTTACCTTGGCAAAAGTTGTCATAGCGCGTAATTGGCTTGCAAATGCAAAACCAGATTTCCATAGTTGGAGGGCTTTGGTAAACGAGACCATGGACCACGAGAGATACACATATACTTTGCGAAGGGACGAACACAAATATCATGAACTTTGGTCATCTTGGTACGAATCCAAGCATAGAAAAAGAAGGGTGGCCCAGGATGTTGGATAGTTAAATGTAAGAGCCCCGCTTGGTCTGGTCTGGACTAAATTTAAATTAATTTAATTCCATTATTTAGGTGTTGATAAACTTTGCTACTTTATGCGAATTTTCTTACAAGATTTTATGCAGGATATTTATACATTCAAATATGTTTGTAGGTATCTGTTCTGTTGAATCTGAACTTGCTTCATTTCCTCTATATATTATTCTGTACTACGTATATATTTTACATCTATGCCTTTACTCGCATTGATCTCACCAGGGTAACCTTAGAGCTTTGCTAAACGGCTGACATAGGTTAAGTAATGTTTGTTTTGTCGCTTTTTTTTGTTATATGTACTAAAACTCAATAAAAAAGTACCTGATTTAAAAAAAAATAGAGGGAAGATGTCCAATGAGCTGCCAGAGCATCTATTCCCTCTGTCTCTGGAACTTTGTGCAGAAAGAAGAACCTGGGAACCTTGGTGTTTGTTACAGTTCTAGCGGATACAGTGGATTCTCTTTCCCCAACCTAAATTAGCACTGACAGTAACAGAGACACGGAGTCTAGCGAACCCCTGGTTTTCACCAGGGACCCCCACAAGGAGGTTTGGGTTTCACTGCTGGTGGGTTCACAGCTCTGTGTTGCCTCCAGGTGTGACGAGCTGGTATCAAACTGCAACAAGATACTGATCAACGTAGCCAAAACTGGTGCACAAACAGGCTGTAGAATACCAAGTCAGAAAACAGAAGTATCAGAACAAGCAGAGTCAGCAACATCCAGGAGCATAAACAATACTAAACGACAGGCAGAAGAGAGGTCACAAACAGCCGGGTTAGATTTCATGGAGATAGCTACAAGAAGTACAGGAACGCTGGAGTTGGGCTACCACTGATCATCAACCCAGACCAATGCACCCACTTCACTGGTCAGCTGACAACAGAAAATTGTAAGACTTATCATGTACTTTGATTTAAAGAATAGGTAAAATTACACATCAGTAGCTGGCCTAATTACTATATGTATTAATGAAGTTAAAATGAAAAAGGCTAAAATGATGGGAATGTGGAAGAATGTCTTAATTGCCAGACCTTAATTTGTTAAATAAGTCAAAGGAATTTCTGTAGAGAACATGGTTGTTGGTGTCTGTATGAAATTTGTATTTGTCTAACGGATTATGCATAATTGTATACCATACTTGCCTACTTTTTTAAGATAACCCCTCTGGGAAGGGAGATCTCAGTGACATGCTGTGGGGGCGTGGCCACCAGAAATTGCGCCATTAGGCACCACCCCTCTGCAAAATGATACGATTTTCGGCCTATTGCAGCAGGGGGCGGGGCCAGGATGACACAATTCACTAAGGAAATGACAGGATTCGGGAGGTTGCCCTGCACTCCCGGGAGTCCAGGGGAACTCCCAGACATTCGGGAGTTCCCCCGGACATTGAGGGAGTATAGGCAACTATGTTGGGTACATTATTTAATATGTAGAGAATATGGAACAGAAGTATTATTTTCAAGATGTTCACATTAAGTTCAACTCCTGTTATTTATGAGGCTTATATACAGAAAGTAATATACACTGATATGAGAACTGTCCTCTCAGCTGAATCCTATTATGTATTGCACATGTATTTCTTTGTTTCATTGTTTCAGGCTAGAAATGTTCTGTCATTTTCAAAGGAAACGTAGAGTGTGTTTTGTGACTTACATAGTGAATCTAGGCTAGTTTGAATACTCATAATACGTTTCTTAATTCTAAAGAAACATGACTGTCACGAACGCCCAGCCTGTCTCAGATACAGCAATCTGAATAGCTGGCCGTGACTGGCATCACCTTAGTCACTTAACAATGAATACACCTTTTCTGCCACCACGAAGGATTTATTAATGTTCACCAAAACCACTTAAATAACATACATATGTAGCATTAGCCTCCCTGGGCTTCATAAGTTCACAAATAATCACAGAGGATATGATATATTAAATGTATTTTAATCCAAAAAATGTTTCCAAGGCTTAGCTACAAAAAGTTAATGACAAGACATACGATAAGTTGCCCAAGTAAGTTTCAGAAAATAAAATAGGAAATAAAACCAGAGTCACTACTTACTAGTTAAGACTTGGCGTGTGTGAGGATACCAGGATTGGAACCAAAGCTCACTAGGTTCACAGGCCACACAGGTAAGGAGACAGGAAAGAGATAATAATCCCTTTTATTAAACAAAGTGCACACACTTAGTAAAATTCAACAGTGCACCCCGAGGAGAAACTTGTTCCCCCACCAAATATAACAAGTGTCAGAAAATCACCAGTGCGAGTAAAAGCTCCCCAACAAAGTCCCCAGTAGGTTACCTCCCAGCACAGAGTCCTAGCAGGCCCAAACTCCTGGTATAAAAATCCACAGCTCACAATCCAAGTGGGCCAGGGTTTCTGATCCGTAAGGTGGGTCAGAGTATATTGCTGATCCCCGCCGCTCGGTCAACTCTTCACCAGCTTGATGGAACCCTGGGTATTAGTCTCCCTACCGATGTAGGCTCACCAATTCCCCATAATCTGCGAGCGTCTCCTGATGGAGTGGTAACAGAATCAGTCCTAGAGGTACACTGTCCGATCTGTGTCAAGAAGCTTCTGCTTCAATCATTCCTTTCAGACCCTGAGAGAATACAGTTGTTCTCAATCAGTCAAAGTCCTTGCTCTCTAAAGATTTTCCAAGAACAACACCCCTTCCCCCAGACAGCTCCATTTTGTCCCTTTTCACAAGACACCAGATTCTGGCCACCTCCCCCCGCTCATTGTCCTGTGATTGGTGGTGAGAAGAGTTTGGGTGGTAACAGGGGTGGAAGTAGAGCATGACATTAGTGGTCTCCCACCTGCGGTAAAGGTGCCATTCAGACTGTGTTGAAGAGTTGCTGGAATAATAGTTAGCAAACAGGGAGAGTCTCCCTCCTGATTTTAGAAAAGGTCCTGACCCTCCTCTTTTTAACCCCTTCCACTCTTTTTTGATGTCACAGGGTCCACAGCTGTTTCACACTTCCTGTGAGCTGCCTCCACCTCCCTCTCCGGACACCACAACAAAAACAGATCTGGCCACCGGGCGGCATTTAAAAACAGAGTGGGCCACGGGTGTTCAATTGGCTCACTGAGGACAGCCTGGGTTGGCACTATATTCCCAATATAAGGCCCGGGCCTGTCACAGCGTGTGTGAGGAAACACAATTGAGAAAAATGGGACAGTTCAGTCTTGATAGACCCCTTCATGGAAATGCACAATGTTATGTCTAAAGCAGACGATTTTAAACCCTTCTTAAAGACTCTTCAACCCACCTTAGGAATTACATTTTCAATTAAGTCAGATTGATTCTCAAAATGACACAGAGCTTTCCAAAGTAAATTATTTATCACTAACATATATGTTTGGGCACCTCAGAGAATCTCTAACCTCTGGTCTGCTTGAGTGGCTATATGGTTTACAACTTTGGGGCTTCAAACTCCTCCAAGATACTTATATATCCAGGGCCTGGCTTGTTTCAAAAGATTATTGACACTTGCATAGGTTCAGACTCATGTCATCTAGCAAAGCACACATTGAGATTATATTACAAGGTTACATCATACTTGCCAACTCTCCCGGAATGTCCAGGAGACTCCCGCATTTTGCGAGAGTCTCCCGGACTCCCGGGCGAGTGTGGCAATCTCCCGAATTCTGCCCACTTCACTAGGAAGTGCCCCACTTCCTACTGAAGTGGGCAGAATTAGATCCCAAACGCCGCGATTCCCGTCATTACCCCATGGGGGCGGGGCCAAAATGACGTGATTTCGTGATTTTTAGCCCGTACATCATTCTTTTATTCATGGTTGGTTTCTAGATTTAATTCATGAAATATTTTCCATTTTATTTTGGAATGTGTCTCCAGTTGTTGAATCATTGTTCTCACTTGTCTATTTTAGTTTTATTCTCTTTAGTATGTGGTTATGCTTGTGATAATGGACAGGACAGAGTGACTTATCTTGTGTTGTGTAACCAGCACCTATAATTATCACAGTGGGAGGAGGAGTCTCTGGGTTGTACTTGTGTTGCAGGAAGCAACATGAGTCTGTGATCAGGAGTCAGTGTATGAGAATCTGCTAGCAGCCATCATGGAGCTCAGCACTGCTCTGCTACTAGGACTCGTCCTCCTGGGATTACTGTGGTGGAAATGGCCTCGGCCAAAAGGTTTCCCTCCTGGTCCTCCAGCCCTGCCTGTAATGGGTAATATGCTGCAGATGGACTTTACCAATCCCCTGAAGGCTCTGAGGAAGGTGAGTGAACAGTCTATAAAGTAATAGTAAATATCTTTATGTACATAGCATAGGGGCAGAATATAGTCCAGATATGATGGTGTCCTTATATTATCTGATGAAGACGGGTGATATAAACATGTGATTCATGGCAGTACTCAGTTTAGTACAGAATTTCAGCATATTCCTTCACTGGTGTTTAAAGAGAGTTAGTGCCTGACATACTAAGATGCACCAGCTCATACTTCCCAACAGTCCTTAATTTCCAGGGACAGTCCCAGGTTTTAGAGATGTATCCATTGACATCCCCGTCACTGGATATGTCCCTATTTTTCAATATTGTCCAACTGCACCATAACATTCATTTTTAGATGCAATTCTTACCGTCTGTTCTTAGCAATGTGTCCCTGGAAAAGTATTTTACTATGTTTGTAATTGCAACGATGGGGGATGTGTTACTTTCTCAGCATAGATCATTGTTACAGTGAAAAGCTTTGTAGGTGCAGCAACAGACTAGATAAGGTCAGTTACATGGGAGCAGTGCATCTAATCACCAGTGTTACTGCTCTGACTGCAGACTTTAGTCTACATCATATCACGTCAGAGTTCTATTGTTCCACCTATGTAATACTGACCACATACAAAGAAAACAACATTTTTCATTACCACTGTCTTGGTGTTTTTACCTAACAAACAACATGAAAGTTCTGTGTCAGTTCTTCAAGGTGTATGGGCCGGTGTACAGCATCTACCTGGGATTTACCCAGGCTGTGGTGGTCCGGGGGATCAAAGACCTCAAAGAAGTGCTGGTGAATAAAGGAGTTGAATTTGCAGACAGGCCTCATAATAGACTAATAGAAGCCATCTCCGGTACCAGAGGTAAATTATATATAGGTCATTCTATCATTTTATCAATATCTGACCGTCTTCTGGCCTCCTCAGTATAGGAAGTGTTGGCCACACTGAGAAGGTCAGAATAATATCTACTGATATTTATGTCAGTATATAACTGTAGCCAGCTTAAGGAATTTATTTCAGCTCTCTTGCCCCTATGAGGAAAGGAGATTGATCAGACCAGTGGGGTTTGTAGCAACAATGTGGATTTGTTCTAAGTTTTAGTAGTTATCCCGAGATTGCAGTATGTGTATATTTTACCAGATCCCATAACACATGCTACTCATTTGTTTCATCTGCGTTTATTCTCATTTATCCTACATCTACAGTATCATCACATAGCTTCCAGAACAGCACTTCATAATGACAACGTGCACTCTTGTAGATGAGTACCTCATATGTATAAGCAGAAATGCTGAGAAGTATTCTGGCCACATAACTATACAACCCAATTATCATTATTGAATTGCTTTCATATCAATCTGTTATATTGTATTCTAACTTATTCTGCCATTCTCCTAAGCATGTGTCTTTCTCCAGGTCTTGTAGCTGCTCCCTATGGACAATCATGGAAGCAGCACCGACGCTTCACCCTGTCCACACTTCGGAATTTCGGGCTGGGTAAAAAGTCCATGGAGGAGAGAATATGTGAGGAGAGTTCATACCTGATTCAGGAATTTAAGAAGAATACAAGTAAGCCTGTGATGTACTGGTGTGATCACTGTGTACACTGTGCGAAGAGGTCATGACTGGTACAATCTCCAACTGACTGTCCCTTAAAAATTAGGGATGGGTGGCACCTATGCCATGTTTTTATCAGGACCCTGATTTGCTTGACACTGCATAGATATTTTTGCTTACTTTTCGGACCTCCGGGACATTCCAGAAGAGAAGTCCAAAGGGCAAGTGTAAGGGAGCATGGCGACAAAATCCGCATCATTACCGCCTGGTGCACGATGACATAATTGCGTAATCTTACAGTGAGGTGGGGCATGATGACACTAGAAGGTGAGGTGCAATCCGGGTGGGTTGCCTACTCTGGCAGTAGTCCAGGATAATTCCCCAAAGTTCAGGAGTCTCCCGGACATTCCAGAGCAGAGGGTAAATGTTTTAAACTGCGGATTTTGCAAGTTGCCGATATTCAGCGACTTTGCAGGGGGAACTTAAAGCAGCAATGGCTTTAAAGGCAAGTTTTACCTTTAAAGACATTGCAGTCTATAGATTAGAATAAACAGAAGACTTGCTGTTCGCGCAGACCTGAAGTATTCTTCAAGTAGATATTAGTCGGCGGTCATGTAGATGGTGGCCACCATAATAAACGAGAAAGATGGTGGCCACTGTCTACATGAACGCCAGCTAATATCTACTTAAAGAATACCTCAGGACTTCGAGAACAGTATTCTGTTTATTCACAGCTGTAGACTGTCTGTGATTGATATGGGGCTTTGAACATCTACACTAATTGGATTAACATTGGATTTGACTGATTAAGCCTCAGGCTGTTTATATTGCAGCAGATATTGATGATTTTTTTTAACCTTTTTATTCATGTATTTTTTACTCTGATTTTATGTGATAAAATGTGCCGTATTTTATTCTCTCTCCTTTATCCCACCTGTGAGATCCCTTAGGCTGTGGTAATACTGCTTTAAATTGATCACGAGTCACACCAAATACTTATGTTTTGCACACCTTTTGACCTATTATTATTATTATTATTAATACTTTAATTTATAAGGTGCCACAAAGGGTTCGCAGCGCCGTACATAACATACCAAAAACAGTGAGCCATGACACAACATGATACAGAAAGAACAAAAATGAACAAAAATATATACACAGACACAGGTAACATGGTAATGCAAATCAAATTATTACTGGGACAATGAGTGAAAGTGATGGTAGAAATCAGCGAGAAGTAGGCCGAAGCTTACGAAAATAGGCCTAGGGAAGCAGGACAAGAGGTACAGAGGGTGTTGAAATAGTAAAAGGAGCACACAAGGAAAGAGGGCCCTGCTCCTGAGAGCTTACATCCTAAAGGAAAGGGGGAGACACAAATAGGGTGGTACTAACTGGTGGAGAGAGTTAGGAGGACTGATAGACTTGAATAAAGAAATGAGTCTTAAGGGCACGCTTGAAGCCTTTGAGAGTAGATGCTAACCTGATGGAACGAGGAAGATCATTCCACAGCTGGGGAGCAGCCCGGGCAAAGTCTTGGAGACGGGAGTGAGAAGAGGTGATCAGTGAAATAGTGAGGCGGCGGTCAGAGGCAGAGCAGAGGGGGGCGGCTAGGACTGTAGATAGAGATGAGATTGGAGATGTAGGGAGAGCAGGATTGATTAAGAGCTTTAAAGGTGAGGGTGAAAAGTTTAAATTTAATTCTGTAGGCCATGGGGAGCCAATGTAGTGACTGTTGGAGGGAGACAGAGATAGAGCGACGGGAGAGAAAAATTATGTGGGCAGCAGCATTGAGGATAGACTCAAGAGGATCAAGGCAAGAATCAGGTAGGCCAGAGAGAAGGAGGTTACAGTAGTCAAGGCGAGAGATTACAAGCGAGTGATTGAGGGTTTTCGCAGCTTCCGTGGTGAGAAAGGGGCGAATACTGGATATATTCCGAAGGTGGAAGAAGCAGGATTTTGAGAGGGGCATAATATGAGGCTTGAAGTAGATCGGCATCGGACTTGAGGGACAGAAATGAGGGTAGTGTTATTAACAGAAATAGAAAGGGGGGAGGTGGGAGAGTCCTGGAAGGGGGAAAGACAATAAGTTCAGTCTTTGAAATATTGAGTTTAAGGAAGCGTTGGGACAGCCAAGATGAGATGGCTGAGAGACAGCAGGAGACACGAGACAGAAGAGAGCGGGAGAGGTCAGGAGATGAAAGATAGATTTGGATATCATCAGCATAGAGGTGGTACTGGAGGGCAAATGAGCTGATGAGGACACCTAGGGAGGAGGTGTAGAGGGAGAAAAGCTGGGGGCCAAGAATGGAACCTTTAGGAATGCCAACAGGTAAGGGAAGGGGGGGGAATGTGGAGTCATGTGTAGAGACTGAGAAGGAGCAGTTGGTGAGCTAAGAGGAAAACCAGGAGAGGACAGTGTTACAGAAGCCTATAGAATTGAGAGTTTGCAAAAGGAGTGCGTGGTCAACGGTATCGAAGGCAGCAGAGAGGTCAAGAAGGATAAGAAGGGAGTAGTGTCTTTTGGATTTAGCATGGAGGAGGTCATTAGTGACTTTAGTGAGGGCAGTTTCAGTGGTGTGGAGGGGGCGAAAACCGTTTTGAAGCGGGTCAAGGAGTGAGTGAGGAGAGAAAGGAGGTGAGACGGTTGTAGACAATGCGTTAAAGGAGTTTGGAGGCAAAAGGAAGAAGTGAAATCGGGCGGTAATTAGAGAGAGAGAGAGGCGGGATCAAGGAATGGTTTCTTGAGTATGTGGGAGACAAGAGCATGTTTAAATGAGGAGGGGAAGATTCCAGAGGAGAGGGAGAGGTTGAGGTGGGCAAGATGGGAACAGGCTTCAAGAGAGAGGGAGCGGAGGAGTTGGGAGGGGATTGGGTCCTGTGGGCAAGTGGAGGGGGGAGAGGAAGAGAGAAGGATATGGACTTCATCTGCAGATACCTGAGTGAAGGAAGAAAAGGAGGGTGAGTGAGTAAGAGGGGAGGGGAGAAAGGAGATAGCAGTCGCAGAGGAGGGTGGGAAGATGGGAAGGGTGTCAGAGTGGGCAGGGAGAGGGTGTGGTAAAAAGGGACTGCTGGGACATGTCATGACGCATAGACTCAATCTTGAAGGTGAAGTGGGTAGCAAAGTCAACAGCAAAGAGCGTGGGGGGGGGATTGGGAGAGGGGGAGGGGAGAGGAGGGAGTTGAAGGTGGCAAAAAGCCGACGGGGTTGGAGGATTGGGAAGAAATTAGAGTTTTAAAGAAGTATTGCTTAGAGAGCGATAGGGCCGAACTGTAAGAGGCAAGTATGAACTTGAAGTGGAGGAAGTCAGCACGAGTGCGTGACTTTCTCCAGAGCCGTTCTGCACTGTGAGAGCATTTTTGAAGATAGCGGGTAAGTTTAGAGTGCCACGATTACGGCGGGGACCGACGAAGCTTAACGGTGACAACTGGGGCGACAGAGTCAAGTGCAGTGGTAAGAGTGCGATTATAAAAGGAGACAGCGTCATCCGGAGAGAGAAAGAGTGGTGATGGGGGAGAGGAGTGAGCTAAGAGAGGAGGAGAAAGTGGTAGAATCAACTGTGTCAAGATTGCGCCTGGTGAGAGTAACCTTGGGGGATGTGGACGGTGAGAAGGGAGGAGAGATGCGAAAAGAGAGGAGATGGTGGTCTGCGAGAGGAAAAGGTGAATTGATGAAGTCAGAGACAATACCGAGGTGTAAAAAAAACAGATCTAGGGAGTGGCCACAGCGGTGGGAGGGAGAGGAGGTCCATTGAGAGAGACCAAGGGAGGAGGAGAGGGAGAGAAGTTTGGAGGTAGCAGGCTCTGAGAGATTGTCTTTAATGATATTAAAGTCCCCCAAGATGAGGGAGGGAAGGTCAGAGGAGAGAAAACGAGGGAGCCAGGTGGCAAAGTGATCAAGGAATTAGGAGACAGGACCGGGAGGACGGTAGATAACAGCAACACGGAGGTGGACTGGATGGAATAAGCGGATAGAGTGAACCTCAAAGGAGGGAAAAGAGAGGGAGGGTTCAGAAGTATGCCGACGACACCACCTTGCCGGTCCCCAGGTCTGGGTGTGTGGGAGAAGAACAAGCCCCTGAAAGTGAGAGAAGCAGGAGAGGTAGTGTCCTCACGGGATAGCCAGGTTTCAGTGATGGCAAGCAGGTTGAAGGATCTAGAGATAAAGAGATCATGGATAGAGGTCAATTTGTTACAAACTGACCTGGCATTCCAGAGACCACAGGATAAAGGAAGTGAGGGAAGAGGAGAGATGTGGATGGTATTGTTGGGATTGCTCGACTGCAAGCACATCTAGATGTAGATTGATTCAGTGTAATTTGTGATGCAATAGTAAGGTCATATAGAACCATATTGCTAGACATTCAGAACTTTGGTCATTCCGAATATGTATCATTTTCTAGCATCTTAATTTATGCATAGCAGCTTATATACTTAACAACTATACAGTTTATGAGCTACAACTTTTAGAACCTTTTTTTCCTGTATCCTTTTTTTGGAAGCGCTGAATCATCCCGCAAGTGTATAGTTGTACTTAAAGGTTTGGACAACCTGCAGATTCTAGCTGATCCGCAGATCGAATCATTTCGGCCCACTTGTGCGCACAATACCATCTAGTTATACAATAAATCCCTGATTTATCCCTTATTTTGAATGTTTCAAAATACTAAAGTGTTTTAAACATGTTTTATTTCTGTTTGGATTAAACATCAAGCGTTTACTTTAACAGCAGGAATGAACCCTTGAATCCAGTGGTGAAAGTGGGGGGTATACGGTGGTTCGCCATACCGCCACTTCTACTGCTTTTATTGTAAAACTATCTGATTCCACTCACTTATATTTCCACTGCTTGAACTGATTGTGGTTCTTTTGATCCATCTTATAAAAAAATACGGCCAACTTCTGTACTTCTGCTTAGAAGTACACTCTGCCTAATCAGTACTTTCTGTCTGTAGACACACACAACATTTTCTTTTTAATAATTCGCACTTTGCCTCAATGGATGACAACAGTAGGTTCAGTCGTCAACAATCGGTGCACTCAGCTGCCACTCAGTATTTACCATTCAGTATATTTCACCTTCCTCTCATTATAAACAGCTCTATCATGATTATCATAATGTGATTATTCCCTCCAAGACTATATTTACTATTATGCTGTGATAACTATGATTTTCTATCACCACTTATCGCTGCAATAGAAAATCTTGTATTGCCACAATTTAAAATTGTGCTGGTTCAGCTGCGTGATACTCTCCTGGTGATAGTGGCTGGCAGAGGTAAAGGTAATGGGCATGGCTGTGTTTGTATTGGTTGAACTGTCTGTACATCTACATAACGTCCACTCTATCACTTACAGTAGGATGCTCATCAGGAGAAGGCATGTTACATCTCAGCCAATCACTAATTGGCCTTGCAATATAGAGGTATCTTGCACTGCATTTAGAAAATTAAGTATATTACATCTAAGCATTAAAACTAGATCATCCACATTTAGGGAGATCAAGTTGATGAAGGATTGAAGAAAACTCAATTAAGTTTTAAGCTACTAATAGTGACTTCATTACTGATATCCTGGAGATGTTTGAATGAATACATCACTCAGTACAAATGGATTTATCTCTAAATGTAACTTGTCTGGTCTATTTCTGTGTTGCTTTTGCTCAGATTGGGCATATGACCAAGTAGTAGCTGATAGTGACCTAAAATTATGAGCTACAATGATAGTGAATAGTAACTGTTTCTGGTTTTCTTCAGATGCGCTAATTGATCCACACTTAGTCATTGATAACGCTGTGTCCAACATCATTTGCTCCATTGTGTTTGGGAGACGCTACGACTATGATGACCCCACGTTCAGAGACATTCTTAATCTTGTCCATGAAAATATGAAGATGGCGGCTAGTATTTGGTCTCAGGTGAGTCACTTTATGGCTGACAAAGCATACGGTGAAGAAAGGAACGTAAAGGCACTTTATAAACAGGAATAACATGAAGAAGTGCCTAGTAATTAATTTATTTTCATCTATAGCCTTAATTTATGTATTATGCCCCTATATTTACATTTGTGTGACAGTTGAATTAGCCAAGGCAAGATGGCGCTGCTTGTCCTCACATTTAGATTGAGGTAATAAAACCTGTAAAGAAAACAATAAAAAACATGGTGAGGTTAGAAAAAGACAGAAGTCCATCAATTCAACCTGTTCTTGTTGTGTTGACCCAGAGGGTGGCAAATAAAATCCCCAAATAAGCTGTTGCCCAGTAAACCCAACAGGGTAAATTTATCGAGCTGCGGGTTTGAAAAAGTGGAGATGTGATTATAAAACTGATAGATGTCAGTATTAAACATAGTTGCCTACTCTCCCGGTATGTCCGGTAGACTCTCGAATTTCTGGGAGTCCTCCCGGACTCCTAGGAGAGCAGGGCAACCTCCCAGATCCATAGTAATCAATACTAAAGTGGTGGGCGCGGGGCTTAGGACGCGAATCAGACATCATCGTGGCCCCGTCCCCTGCTGTAATATGTCAAAAAATGTGAAGGTTGTTTAGGGGGCGGGGCCAAATTATGCAATCTCACGGGCCCCGCCCCCCACCTCCCCCTTATCTCCCAGAGCACTCCTTGCCAAGTTGGCCTCCGTGAGATCTGAGGGGAGGTGGGCATGTGGGGAGCTGGGCCCGGAAATGTCATTACAATTTCTAGCATATTACAGCAGGGGGCGTGCCACGATGATGCGTGAGTTGCGTTCTAATCACCGCCCCCACCATTTAACTAATTAAGTGGCCAGGAAATGGAGGTTGCCCTGGTCTCGCAGAAATCCAGGAGTTTCCCGGACATTCTGGGAAAATAGGCAACTATGTATTAAACACTGATTTTGCATGTATGAACAGATACTTCATATGTGAAGTTTTAAAAAAAACATTTTCACTTTTTGGGTTTATTGCAATCTCATGAAAAAATGAGCTGTGTGAGCCTGGTAATTACCATTTTCCTTTGTAATGTTTCTTCAGGATGTTATTAATGATTTATACTGTAGTTCTGCATGTGAATACCATGACATCATCGTTTATTTATAAGGCACCACAGAATCTGTAGCGTTGGATAATCATCATAAAGATATGACATAAATACAAAATGCATAAACAGAAATATGAATACAATTAAGCCTGACAGAAAGGACATAAATATAGATGATATCAATGTGAGCTCCAACAGATAAAAGCACAAATTAGATACATGTGATTAAAATATACACAAGGTAGTGAGGATCCAGCCCGTGAGAGTTTACATTTTAGAGGGAGGTTTAGGAGAAAATTTCTGTGACTGAGAGAGAATTATGGAAGAGATCAGTTAATGCCCTTGTCAGTATTGTATGGTGGGAGTGAGATAGGCCAACGTGCGGTTACTGATTGCTTGGATGGACCATGGAGGAACATGTTGGGGCAAGTGAAGGTATTAGGGGGTGCACAGTTGTAGAAAAGAGTGGGGTCCTCAGTGGAGCAGAGGCCAAGGTGGTAGCCAGAGGGTGAAAAATGGGAGGGGGGACATACACCCAGAGGGTGTGAGGAGATGTATCTCTATGGATAGATACAAGACAAACTTACTGGGTCATAGAGGGACCGGACAACTACACCAAAAGCTACTACATAATGTAGTGAGCAGAGACACTTTGGAGCACCCCTCTGAATTCTTTCTGCACTGCAAAATCCTCCCCCATCCCCTCCCTCTTCTGCCATCACATGACATGCTGAGAGCTGTGAGCATGTGTCAGTGTGACTGACAGAAATAATTGCATGCTGTCCAGAGAGATTTTGAACAGGAGATAATGATTTGTAGGAGTGCAGATAACAAAAGTTACTGTTAAAAGGAACTTGCTATTTAAAGACAATAAAACAACTATGTAGGGTTGCTGTTTTAAATTCAACCTGTAGCCATATTCTTTCTCTGGATTAACCCCGTACTCTTACGGACAATGTCATATATATGTTTTGCAGATTAAATAAAATCGAATCTATAACAAAATGAATGTTTATTATACAAGTACAGTACAAACATGTGGGTAGTTACTAGCAGATACTGCTCTGGGAGTAAGACGATTATCTAGAGCAAAATATAAGATATTTCCTCTACATGATTATTTTTATGGTTCCTCCTCTCAGCTCTACAATGCATTTGGATTTGTCAGACACCTTCCTTTACCACACCAGAAGATTTTCAGAAATGTAAAGGTTGTTTTTGGATTCCTCAGAAAAGTGTTAGAAGAGCACAAGAGAACCAGGGACCCCAGACAACCCCGAAACTACATAGACTGCTATCTCGATGAATTGGATAAGGTAAAGTATTAGTGCAACATACTGTAAGTGCAATGGATCATTTAGAGTTAGAAGTAAAAAATGCAATTTTGCACCTTGTCCACAACATTTTATGCTACGTCAGGTTGTGTAAATATGTGGATAGATTAAGGGATTGGAAGGGGCAAACTCAGGGCCTGGCTGGCAGACTTTACCCCGGGGGCCAAGCACTTTGCACTGGCCCATAAGCAGCGGCCCATCCTTAAAGTGTAGTTTTCGGTACAATATATATTTATCAATATAAAAAGAGGCTATTTTAGTGTTGCTTAAGCCAGTGATACTTTATTATTATAACTGATAAATCTTAGTAATGCAGCAAAAGACAAACCTCACTTTATATTGCATTTTATTTTATATGTTCCTTCTCCTACAGCACTTATTGTTTTATTTATTTTTACACATACCTGGCTGATTATAATGGGGTATAAATCATATAGCAATAGATTATATAATAATGTTCTATTACAGTACTGAACATTGGGGCTGATTTAGCAAAAAGCAAAAAGCCCTTTTCTTTAAAAACCTGGTAGTATATTTACTAAATTGCGGGTTTGAAAAAGTGGAGATGTTGCCTTTAGCAACCAATCAGATTCTGCTGTCATTTTGTAGAATTAACTAAATAAGTGATAACTAAAATCTGATTGGTTGCTATAGGCAACATCTCCACTTTTTAAAACGTTCAGTTTAGTAAATACACCTACTGATGTTTTTGCCAGCAAAAGGGCTGGTTTTTGCTTCGCACTGTATACTAATAAGGTTACTATTTGTTTTAGGGTTAACCTAAAACAAATAATATGAGGGGTGCTCAGGGCTGCCAAGAGAAATTCAGGGCCCCGGTACAACAAATTCATGGGGCCCCCCTCATAGTTGAGGAAGCTTAAAAAAAAATCAGGGGTGTGGTCATACAATTGGGGGCGTGGCTAGCACATCAAAATCACTAGGTCCCGAATTCATTGGAGCGTGACATATGTCCAAGCACTCCTGATTTTCAGGACATTTAGCACCACAGTGTAGTATAGAAAGAATGCAGTGTGTACACAAAGAGTTCAGTCTTGGCCTGCACCTTACATTGGGCACAACACTCACCAAAAATTGCCATTGTCCCTACTAGAATCACAACATTTCACACACTCTGCTGCTCTCTCCTACCTGTTCTTCTCACTTTCACCACCTGTGGATGCTGGTTTCTTTAGTTGCAGCTTGTCTGGATCCTGGAATGTTGGAGGGCCTAGTTAGGAAAAAAAATGGCTACATTTAGAAAATTACAACCAGCCCCAGCATTAAATCAATAGCACCCACAATTAATAATTAGGCCTTCCTCCAGCCCCAACATTAAAATAATAGTATTCACATTTAATAAATAAACCTATTTCCCTTCATGCAAACAGCGCCAGCAATACCTAATTCCCACAATCATCACTGCCATTAAATAACTCAGTCACGTTTAATAAATAGACCTCATTCTCCCCTTCTTTTTCACTCTGTGCCTCTCCCCTTTTTTTTTTCACTCTGTGCCTCTCCCCTTTTTTTCCACTCTGTGCCTCTCTCTCACTTTTTTTTCACTATGTGCCTCTCTTCCCCCTTCTTTTTTTACTCTGTGCCTCTTTCCCCCTTCTTTTTTACTCTGTGCCTCTCTTCCCCCTTTTTTTCACTCTGTGCCTCTCTCCCCATTTTTTCACTATGTGCCTCTCTTCCCCTTCTTTTTTACTCTGTGCCTCTCTACCCCCCCTTCTTTATAGCACTGTCCCTTTCTGCTGTCCTCCCCTTGCCTCTCCGTTTCTTTACTTACCTTTTGTTAGCTTCTTTCTTTTCTCTTCTTCTCTTCTGTCTTCTCTTCTTTCTTCATGCTTGGTCCTGTCTGCAGGCTGCAGCGCTTCTCACTGACTGTCGGGCGTGACTTGATGATGTCACGCACAACAGTCAGTGTGAATGGAGAAGAGAGGAGAGGAGGGACGCTGCGCCGCGATCACGTGGTGAGTATGTATTTTTTTTCCCCCTCCAGCTCCCCACACCAACGAATGAGACGGACCCCTCCCCCCCCCGCGGAAAACAATTAAATACAAATAAAATAAAGAAAGATCGCCAGAAAAAAATAAAAATAAATAAATTAATAGTGAGGACCCGGCACGGGCCACCAGGCATGGCCGGGGCCCGGGTAAAATGTACCCGCCCCCCCTCCTCTCGGCGGCCCTGGGGGTGCTACTGGTAGGAGGAGCAGAGTACTAGGTGTCAATCTGACATCCTGGCCCAGAGCTGTGGGGCCAGGGTGTTCTTTAGACAGGGGGGGCCCTATGATGTAACATGGTTATCATTTTAGACAAATACACAGGCAATACTGTGTGCACTACAGTTCAGTGTACGCAGTGCTGCCTTCATGAGTAGTACAGTGTGAAGCGGGACATACCTCCAAACTGTCCTTGCAGTCAGACCAAATCCTGACTAAGTGAGTCAGTCACCCAAATTCAGGACTGCTCTAACAGATTCAGGACAGTTGGCTGACTGTCCTGTTCTTTCCTTCCATGTTCTTGTCACTTTCACCACCTGTGGCTGCTGGTGTCTTTAGATCAGTAGCTGCTTGTCTGGATCCTGAAATGTTGGGGGCCCTATTTGGAGAAAAATGGGTACATGAGATTTAGAAAACACCAACCTCGATGTTAAATCAAAATAGCACACACGCTTTATAATTAGGCCTCCCTCCAGCCCCCAACATTAAAATAATAGTATTCACATTTAATAAATAGATCTATTTCCCTCCAACTAGCCCCAACATTAAATTAATAGCATACACATTTAATAAATAAACCTATTTCCCTCCCTCCAAACAGCCCCAGCAATAATTTAAATAGCATTTACATCTAACAAATATAACCATATCCCACAACAATCACAGGCATCAAATAATACATAATCACATTTAATAAATAGACCTCATTTTCTCCAAACAGCCCACAATCAATAAATAATTCCCAAACCACCCTAGCATTAAATTAAAGGTCCAATTACCCCATCATAAATTCATAGGCTTCACTATTAAATAAAATTGCATCACTATCACCCCGGAAATAAAATAACACCCAATAATTAGCCCCCACCTGCACTCCACAATTAAATTAATAGCCTACCTCCCACATTATATTAAGACCCCCCCTCCCTCACACACTGTATTCATTTTCAGGCCCCCTCACACACACTGCATCCATATGCTGACACACACACACTACATTCATATACTGGCCCCCTCACACACTCTGCATTCATATGGAAGGAGGATGTCACTTAGCACTCAAGTACATGCGTGGAACAGGTATGTATGCTGTGTGACGGAGTGCTGAATGGGGTGGTGTATGATGCTAACTTGGTGAAAATGAGTCAATATGAGTCCGAGTAGTAATAGATATGAATGTGATGTTGCTGTTCTAGACAGCACTAAAATTTTCCGTCGGATGCTGTTAGGAAGCGCGTGGTGTCTCTGCAGGCTTCTGCCGTGTATGGTGTCAGATATGCAATTACCTGAGTGAGAATGAATGCGAGCTTGTGGTAATGGCACTAATGCAACGGTGGTGATATTCTCTAGTTGGCGTTGAATTGTTGTGAACGGTGTTCCTGGTTCTGTCCTAGTGATGGGTAGTGTTGGTAGCAATTACCTGAAATGATAAGGATATGCTCCGGTTGTATGCCTTGGGATACGTCCCCAGGTGCCGAGCCAACCATTGTCCTGTAGAGGTGTTCTGGTCGTCCGAACTAAGCTCTGGGCCCGCCCCTTTTTGACGGTCGCTGAGTTGTATCGCTGCTGACTGTGCCAGGTGTTTGCTGCTATGACTCGAGAAGGAATAACAAACTACATGGTGATGTAACGTTTATCACATTTAATGATTAATCCGAAATAACACTTACAAAATTTAGTAAGTACAAAAGCACAATGGGTGGTGAGTGGTGTGGAAACCCGACGCGTTTCGTCCGAATGCGGACTTTCTCACTGCATTCATACGCTGACACACACACACACACACACTACATTCATATACTGGCCCCTCACACACACTGCATTCGTATGCTAGCCCCATCACACACAGCATTCATATACTGTCCCCCTCACACACAGTACATTAATTTACTGGCCCCCTCACACACACTGCATTCATATACTGTCCCCCTCACACACAGTACATTCATTTACTGGCCTCCTCACACACACTGCATTCATATACTGGCCCCATCACACACATTACATTCATTTACTGCCCCCCTCACACACACTACATTCATTTACTGCCCCCCTCACACACACTACATTCATATACTGGCCCCATCACACACATTACATTCATTTACTGCCCCCCTCACACACACTACATTCATTTACTGACCCCCTCACACACACTACATTCATTTTCTGGCCCCCTCACAAACACTACATTCATTTACTGGCCTCCTCACAAACACTGCAATCATATACTGGCCGCCTCACACAAACTACATTCATATGCTGACCACACACACACACACACACTACATTCATATGCTGACCACAAACACACACTACATTCATATACTGACACTCACACACATACACATACTACTACTGCACCCCCCCTCATCACTTACCTGGTTCCATCTACGCGTCATGCAGTTTCTTCCTCTTTTCTTCACACATGGGACAGCACCTGTCACATGGTGCGCGTCCCATGTGACTACAATAGAACAGCGCACAGAGTGGGAGGGAAGGGGGACGGATCTAAGGAAGAGAAGGGAGAAAGTGGCTGGTCCACCTAGTCTGACTGTAGGGACTGGCCCAAAATAATCTTTTTTTGTCCAGTCCGCCCCCAGCCCACTCTCTGCAAGCTCCACTGTAAATCGCAGTGTATAAATAAAGCTGTACAGAATTTGTGTGCTACGTGCAAAGGCAGGCAGTATTTTCTCTGCATGCATAAAACAATTGCACCCCTTACATCACAACATGATCTGTACCCTTTAGCTGAATTTGCTACTAATTAAATAAGGTCCTTTACTTGGACCTATAATAGTTTATAGCTTGAATCACAGTGTAAAGATTTGGGGGTTTATTTACTAAACTGCGGGTTTGAAAAAGTGGAGATGTTGCCTATAGCAACTAATCAGATTAAAGTTATTTATTTTTGTGCATTCTACTAAATGATAACTAGAATCTGATTGGTTGCTATAGGCCACACCTTCACATTTTCAAAACCCGCAGTTTAGTAAATATACCCCATGGAATTCAAATGACAGTGGTTCAGTGGTTCAAAAGACTTGAAGTTAATTCCAGAATTTGGTAACCTGACGTTCTCCAGCTGTTGTGAATCACAACACCCTTTATTTAGAGAGTCTTCCCTTGACTATTTGTGATCTCTTCTCTTGTCCATTATTCAGGAGCAGCAAGAAAGTAACAAGTCAACCTTCAATGATGAGAATCTCTTCACATGTGTTACTGATTTATTTATAGCCGGGACAGAGACCACAGCTGCCAGTCTTGAGTGGTGTCTGCTTTACATGATGACGTATCCGGACATTCAAGGCATATATTTTTTCCAGAATGCTCTTCCCCATTTGGTAGCTTTCATATTTTTGCACGACTCCATTGTAGTATGAGTAATAAAATGTATTTTCTCTTCTTTCAGAGAAGTGCCGGGAGGAAATAAATAAAATTCGAGGAGACAGAGAACATCTAGACTATGAGGACAGAATGATGATGCCATACACACAGGCTGTGCTACAAGAGGTCCAGCGCTGTGCCTCAGTCGTGCCACTAGGAGTCGCTCACGCACCCATAAAGGACGTACAGCTGAATGGCTATACTATTCCAAAGGTGAGGATAAATGAAATGAAGGAAATGTTAGCATTAGGTAGCTGGACTTATCAAAGCTTTATTCCAAAGTAACAGGGGCTCACAAAAGTAGACGGGACATATAGTACATGCTCCGTGGTGGATGGCAATAATCTGTACATGTTGTGCTGTAATACAGTAATTCTATCAGCTTTCTTCACCAGGGTGCATCCCAATTGTTGTACTATTGAGAACTGTAGATTTCAGGAGCTGAAGAGCGGAATTACCCGTTGTCCGGGAACAGGATTCGGAACTTGACACACTAGATCGGCAGTCAGCTGTAGGTGCCTCTGTTCTCTAATTAGTCCACTCCAACACAGACTCCGGATATATTAGTAATGTAGCCACACAGAAAGACTCACTTATTTCAAAAGTAGATGAACAAACATTTATCATCACCATCATCATTTATTTATACAGTGCGCATTTAAGGATCTAAAGATGAAATATGAAATATTTTTCTATCTTCGTCGATCGTCTGTAGTGTTATAATGCACGCTATCCTTACATCAAATACTTACGCGTTTCTCCACCAAAAGGGTATGTGGTTTCATCAACGATGATGTGAGGTCACCTAAAGATCTACAGTCAGATTATCAGTGTATGGTAACTGAAGGCATTTCCCTGATCCCGTGTACAGTGTAAACTCATACATAGCTGAACATATGCTTGTCACTGAGCAGAAGAAAGCTGCAGGGATCCCTAAACAAGTGTTTGTCTAACCACAAATACCTACTACACACCTACCGAAACCTTACACCTGCACATGTCACGCACACCTACCTAACACATAGTCTTACAGATGTCACGGTGGCTAATTGGTTAGCACTTTTGCCTCACAGCGCTGGGGTCATGAGTTCAATTCCCGACCATGGCCTTAGCTGTGTGGAGTTTGTATGTTCTCCCTATGTTTGCGTGGTTTTCCTCCGGGTGCTCCGGTTTCCTCCCACACTCCAAAAACATACTAGCAGTTTAATTGGCTGCTTTTAAAATTGACCCTAGTCTCTTTCTATGTCTGTCTGTCTGTGTGTGTATGTTAGGGAATTTAGACTGTAAGCTCCAATGGGGCCGGGACAGATGTGAGTGAGTTCTCTGTACAGTGCTGCGGAATCAGTGGCGCTATATAAATAAATGGTGATGATGATGATAATATCACGCACACCCACCTGACACATGGTCCTAAAGATGTCACTTGCACCCACCTGACACATGGCCTTGCAGATGTCGCACACACATACCTGACACATGGTCTTACAGATGTCACACACACCTACCTGACATATGGTGTCGACTGGCACAAAATGTATCAGATTTGACACAAATTCCATATTTACTGATACAAAAACACATTTAAGGCAATGCATGACTTTTTTCTAATGAGGTTCTCCCTATCTTACTAGTTCTACTTTGCAGTACTGAGCTTCATCATGGTGTATGGTATACATCACAAATATAAACTTTTTTTTGCCATATTTCTATATACTCTGTCGAAGTCGTATAATTGGATGAACGAAAGTATATTGGTTAATATTGTTTTACCGTGCGATTGCGATCAGTACACACGTAACACGTGGCATGGCGCAATCGCACAATAAAGTACACACGCATACACTCGCACTCTCACATTCATTTATTTATATATTTCATATTTATAAGGGTTCCACTCCACAGTGATTTATGAGCAGATGGTATTTAGTTTATAGTTATATATATATTAAGGTTATATGTACACTAATATTTAAATTTCAGGTTACATGAAACATATCATGTTTAGTGTCATTTTAATCCCCTATTCATCCGCAGTTGTCCGGTTCATTCGCCGAAGGGATCGTACATTGCATACTCTAGTTAGCGATGTTAGGGAATAAATGTTTAAAATGTTACTGACTGTGTATTGTGAATAGACTAGCTTAAACTTGTTTCTGGGTGGGAGAATCATCTGGAATGTTGACCCTCACCCCTGGAGGAGGTTGTTTGAACTGGCCTATGACCTGTTTACACTGGACCCTCCTGAAGCCTGGACCTATAGAAGCAAGCCACATCATCTGTATTGTTTTCTCTGTAACACTGAGTGTATATAATACAGCTTTGCTGGGACCAGCTGCAGTCATCTCTGACCACAGTCTTCTGGAGTGAAGTACTGTAGCTGGTACCAGCGGAGCGCAGTGAAGGGCGCGGCAGTATGTATGTATTTGGTATCGGCTGTACCTGTTATAATTATGTATTGAAATGCTAAAACTTTTGCATCTGCTAAATAAATTGTTTGTGCTTTGGAAACACAAGAAATCGCTTAGACAATGCTTATTAGAAAACGATAAAATTACTTTAATAACTCATGTATTGAACAGTATAATAAATAAACTATATGACAAATTCTATGAAATTGTCTATTAAATTATATTAATAACCTGACACTCTTTTTCCAACCAGGGAACACTGATTTTAACAGATCTGTCCTCGGTGCACTATGATGAGAGTCAATGGAAATATCCACATGAGTTTAATCCAGAGAATTTCCTGAACAAGGAGGGAGAGCTGGTGAAAGTAGACTCCTTCCTACCCTTCTCTGCAGGTAACATAGCTGAATAGGAATGGATACGGGGAGTTTGGTGGGTGGATAATGCGTGAACAATAAGTTTTATTACTAGTAAAGAACAATGAAGATAAGATTAGATATTGACTTACTTTATCACTCTATATTATCTCCACACGCTGATTTCTAGTTATTTGACTCTGTCACTGAACACTTGGATCTGTGAGCAGTTTAGTCACTTGTGGATATCCAGATTGCACAGACATGGTTGAGCAGGCAATGGGTTGAATGATCTCATCAATGGGAAGTTGGCCACAGATACTCACAGCCATTTCTGAGTCAGCCAATGAACTCACAGACACGCCAATAGGGATAATTGGTAAATAAAATCCATCTAGATTGAATTTTGATATGTTAGAATGGGCCAACCCAACTGTGCCCACCATGTGCATTACTTTAGGACATAAAGACCTCTCGTGCAGGCAAAATGTTACAAATCAATAATAATAATAATAATAATAATACTTTCTCATATTTGTTCTACAGTTTAGTATGGTAGCACACGCTACTTATACAAAGTAAATTCAAATTCAATGACAGAGCTCTTCCTACCCACGAGTGGTACTGCATATCTGTACTGCACACTCCAGTTTACAGGAATCCTCTCCCATGTCACTGCCATTGTTAATGATCTTGGGCAGGCGGGGGACACTGTAAGAATGTTGAATTAATTAAATAATTTATGATATAGAAAGAAAAACCTCATGTTAATTCAGCACAGGTTACTCAGGTGCGAAATAAATGGTAAATTGTAAGTTATATAATTTTTGTCATATAGCAGTGCATGTGATTTGCTTTACTGACTCTCTGCTGTGTCATAGTTTTTTAGTGAAGTGGTGTTGTGTGTTCAAATCTCTGCAAACATCAGCTCCAATCAGTGGATCTGCATCAATCAGCAGAATAAGCTAACACTGGGCTTCAATAAGTAGCTGAAGCAATGTGCACTAAGTGATCAATTTCATTAACTGTAGCAGAAATCACAATACTTACTTCCAACTAAGCACTCTACTGATACCATGAAATTCACTAGGAGGCTAGAGGTACTGTACCTGGCTTAGCACCCTACCCTCTGCTGTTAAACTGCTTCACTTGGCTTTAAAAAGTTCAAAACACGCAACTGCAAGTTAAAATAAAAATCCATTCTATTCTATACAACAATACCCATTTGTGTTCAAATTTGCTTCTTTCTGCACTGACATTTTCTTATGCTGCTGAATCCATTTCAGTGTTTTCAAGGCATGGCACCATTCTTGAAAATGTCCATTCATCTCTATTGGAGTGAATTAAAAAAGCAGTCCCATTCAGGTCAATGGTCCATTCATGTCAATGGGGTTGTATGCTGCATGCAGTAATGTCTACTATTTTAGTATAAGGCTGGATAGGGGTCTAAGGATCTTCGGTACATATAATAGGACCATGGATAAAAGTTTCGTAAGATATGCCTTTAATGTTGTTCATATGTGCCCATACTTACATATTGCAGGTTCAGTGCTCTCCTCTGATCATCTCTCTGTTTTCTCTCAGGACCACGGAGTTGTCTCGGGGAGAACCTCGCCCGCATGGAGATCTTTCTCTTCTTTACTTCTATACTGACACATTTTAAACTCTGTTGTCCGGACACCAAGTCACCTCCAGACTGCACCCCGGTGTTTGGGCTTTCTCATACTCCTAAACGTTTTCTGATGAGGCTGGTACCCCTCACATAGAACTGATCATCTGAAGACAAATAGAGGAGAAGAATGCAGAGATCATAGCCCCTCACCACCTTCAATAAACTATTCAGCACTGATATGATAGGAAAACTAGTCACCTTTTGTGACGATACCTGATGTCTGAATACAATACTAATCTGCTCACTTGCATTGTGCAGGCTGTGTCACTGATTCATGTATTAGTTTACTCCCAAACATCCATGAATGTGATTGTTAAACTTTACAAAACAAAAGGACAGAATCCCCACAACCATGAAAACCCTACTTGTGCCTTTGTTTGTAACATCTCCTATCCGCCTGATCCCTCCTCCAAATCACAAGCTCTTCTCCAAATTTACTAAGTCACACATTTTGGCTGCAGGAAAACTGGAACTGTTCAATGTGTTCAATTATTCTAGATAGACCATTAGATGACAATTTACATATACAAACAAACTGGTGGACAAAATGCCTGTGCTAGCAAATGGCCTCACCGTGGTTGAAAATAGCATATTGCAGACTCACAAATGATTGAAATAAATTATAACCTAACTCCATGTGTTTGTGTAAACCACAAGTAATCCTGTGGATTTAATACTATCTTCTGTAACTTTCCTACATATAATTGAGTATGGATGATAGCTGCATTGGACAATCGGTAAAGTCCCCAATGGACCTAACCAAAATAGGATCTTACTCATGTGTACATGGTGATACTCAATATAATTTTAAAACAAGCTATACAAAAAAAAAAATATGTTTGGCAGCGTTGAACTGTTGTGGATCCATTCTGCAAGTATAAGGCACCACTGTATGCTCAAAGTGCCTGTACAGGTTTGAAAGGCTGTTATTCACTTATTGTCTGTGTCACGAGCCGCGGCGGTACTCACAGCCGCCGCGGCTCGCTTCCTGTCTGCCCCAGCGTCCCGGCCGTCACCATGACGACCGGGACGTCACTTCCCTCTCAACGCCGACCGTTGTCAAGACAACGGCCGGACGCCTCACAGTGTAGCGCTGCGTGCCGGCAACAGGGGACAGCCGGGCGCATGCGCAAGGTTATCTAATAGCCTGGAGGCTATTTAGCGGTTGATTTAATTAATTAACAGGGCCCTGTGTGTGGTTACAGAGTGTCTGCTGCCGGCCCTTGACCTCTGCGTGGACCTCACTCCGCTTGCCTGGGTTCTCCCCAGCCGGTACACACTTCACGACCCTCTGTCAGTCTGCGGCCCAGTCTGTCCCCACCATCAGGGGCTCCAGTGAACACCTGACTGGAAGAGTAGATTCCGGGTTGTGTTGTGCCGGCTGGAGGGGTTCCTAACAGTCTGCTCTAATTATAACAAGATTATAGCCATCATGATAGTCAAGTTTCTAATATATTGTAGCATTACTCAACCTGTGAAATAACTGAGAATAGGAGATGAGACCACATGATTTGGATGCTGGTTGTGTTAAGTTCACTGTAATCTATATAAATTTGTAATCTACAGTATTTATATTCTACAAATAAAAGTCATGGTCCAGCTCAAGAGAAGATCAGATAACATTTTTATTGATATTTTACTTAATATAAGACCTTTAGCTCTGGTTATAATGACGGCTAGAATCTGATTGGTTGCTATAGGCAACATCCCCAATTTTCAAACCCATCGGACTTTCAGCTTGATACATTTACCCTCTAGAAAGACAAAATGATCTCGACAGTATGTGTGAATATAAATTATTATTGTTCAGATAATGATTAAAGGCCTCTATATCTCTGAAGTCATCTGTCCAAATAAAAAAAACAAGTCTGCATATCAATGCCTAATATATATCGATGACTATTAAAGATATGAAAAGGGTTATTAGACCAAATGTAGTGATGCTCCCAGTAGCCCATTAACAATTTGATACTACAGATCTATCCACTGCAATTCTGAGATTTTGTAGGAAGAATTATATATCATGGTTAAGATAATTATGGCTCATGAGGAATTGAATACATTTTATGAACAATTCCGTGTAATAGGTAAGTTGCTATTTTCCTTCAAGAGCCAGGATACTGCAGTAAGACACTGTGTATGGTCTACATATGATCAACATACGATGATTTAATGTCATATGTCATGAGAATTGTGTGTCCAAAATTGGGACTGTGTCACGAGAATGGAGATAGATGGCGATAGTTGTCTCCAATCTGGTCCTGCAGCTTTAAGTGCCTGCTGAAGCTGCTGGTATCTTAAACTCAGGTAATACTGGTCTAGATCCTGGAATGTTGGGGATCTGTATAGAAAATAAATAGGTACTAATTATGTTCTGGAAACCTGATCAATGAGCGAGCACTTTAGCCCCTCCCAGTGCCAGATTACCAATGGGCCTGATGGGGCTGCAGCCCCAGACTTCTCCACAGTAAAGGCCTAGGTCAGGAGGTCATTTTTTGTGTGAGGGCACCTGGGAGGGCGGAGTGTTTCAGGGTGATGAGCAGTGCGGGGTGGTGATGTGTCTGCTAGGGGACAGTCCAATCATTGGAGAGCAACAGGTAGCCAATAGCAAGATGCTCAACACAATGGTTAAGAACTATTTATTTGTAAAAGGGGATATGTGACAACAGGCCCAACATGTGAAAATATAATATGCATGTGTGAATGGACAGTGTGTATTAACATAGGATTTTGTTCCTTTTCTTACAACAAAATTACCAATTTTTTCAATTGAGATTATACCCTGGTGCCACTGTATTTTGAAGTCTGCTCAGATGTATGAACACTTGAAGAAAGTATAGTTATACATAACAAATCTTATACATTCCTCTTTGGCCATTTGAGGTGTTAGAAGGCAAGAAAATGACCAACAGCTGATAATCACATTCTCATACATTAACTGCAGTTTTTTGTATCAATAAAAATCATTTTTTACTCTATGTATTGGGTGGAGATGACAAGGGTGCTATATGTTGTATTGTGGTCACAAGGGTGCTATGTATTTTGTGATGGTGACAATGGTGTTGTGTATTGTATGGCAGTCACAATGGTGCTATGTATTGTGTGGTGGTCACAAGGTTGTCCTCTGTATTGTGTGGTGATAACAAGGGGTCACATCTGGGTATTTGCCTGTACTCGGACTGGGTTGTGTCTCTGGAGGTGTATTGGTGGCTACATGCACAAAACTGAGTGGCCTGATAATGTTCCTTCGCATGAGAGGGAAAGAACAGGTGCAGGTGGTTGCTTCTGAGCGGTCAGGAGGCTACAGAATATGAATGGCACTGGAGACTGACAAGAAGTTGGGAATAGCAATACAGGGATCAGATCAAGCAGAGTAGACTAGGTTGGAACAGGAGCGCTGGACCGGACTGGGACTGGATTGCTGGACTAGACTGGAACCGGACTGGAACTGGATCGAATTGGAAATGGATTTCTGGACCGGAATGCAGACTGATCAGAAATAACAGAAAATATTGCAGACTCAGTATTGATTAGATAATGATCAGGGGTATGTGGAGAGAAACACATTGTATGAAGGTAGAAACAAGGTGAACCAGTGTTGACTGGTACTAATAGAGATAACACTAAGACAAGTGACCGTGTTCTAAGTATTAAAGCACAGTTTACTAACCCATATTAATAAGTTTGGAAATAAGGCGTTATAGATGAAAATAAATACAACACGTTCATACAAAGAGAGGAGAGAGATACTGTGCAGAAATAAATGAGAGAAGTGATCATAAAGTTTCTCTTAACTACTCGATAATACCCATAATCCCTGGATAAAGTGCTGCAACTACCCACTATTTATAATCTATTAAATATTTGTACGAAATTATAGGTTATTTTAACTATTGAGACCAACAACCACTGCTTCAGTGTATATAATTTGTAGCAAAATAAAAACTAATAAAATGGAATTATGAATATTGTTAGATAAAAGATTCATGGGATTACAAGTTTATTATTTTTATTTAAAACACAGTTCACAAGCACATATTAATTACACAGTTAAGTTGTACTATTTTCCTTATCCATATACATATGGTCAGAACGAGAAATAAATGTGAAATAAAATGATGTTTTCATTAGGGATGAGCGCACTCGGATTTATGAAATCCGAGCCCACCCGAACGTTGCGGATCCGAGTCGGATCCGAGACAGATCCGGGTATTGGCGCCAAATTCAAAAGTGCAACTGAGGCTCTGACTCATAATCCCGTTGTCGGATCTCGCGATACTCGGATCCTATAAATTCCCCGCTAGTCGCCGCCATCTTCACTCGGGCATTGATCAGGGTAGAGGGAGGGTGTGTTAGGTGGTCCTCTGTGCTGTTTAGTTCTGTGCTGTTTAGTTCTGTGCTGTTTAGTTCTGTGCTGTTTAGTGCTGTGCTGTGCTGTGCTGTGCTGTGCAGTGCTGTGCTGTGCAGTGCTCTGCAGTATCAGTCCAGTGGTGCTGTGTGCTGTGCTCTGTCCTTCTGAGGTCAGTGGTGCTGCTGGGTCCTGTGCTGTGTCCTGTTCAGTCCAGTGGTGCTGTGTCCTGTGCTCTGTGCTTCTAAGGGCATAGTTATTTCCCCATTATTCCCAAGTTTTTAAAAAATAAAAAAAAAGTAAAAAAAAATAAAAAATTAGAAATTAAAAAAAATATATATAATTATAACCAAATGTGCAAAACCAATCCAGCAGTATAAGTCCATTGGTACTGCAATATTACCAAGTTCACACATTCTGCAGTATCTTGTGCTACATATAATGGAGACCAAAAATTTGGAGGATAAAGTAGGGAAAGATCAAGACCCACTTCCTCCTAATGCTGAAGCTGCTGCCACTAGTCATGACATAGACGATGAAATGCCATCAACGTCGTCTTCCAAGCCCGATGCCCAATCTCGTAGTACCGGGCATGTAAAATCCAAAAAGCCCAAGTTAAGAAAAAGTAGCAAAAAGAGAAACTTAAAATCATCTGAGGAGAAACGTAAAGTTGCCAATATGCCATTTACGACACGGAGTGGCAAGGAACGGCTTAGGCCCTGGCCCGTGTTCATGACTAGTGGTTCAGCTTCACCCACGGATCTTAGCCCTCCTCCTCCTCCCCCCCCCCTACAAAAAATTAAGAGAGTTATGCTGTCAGCAACAAAACAGCAAACAACTCTGCCTTCTAAAGAGAAATTATCACAAATCCACAATGCGAGTCCAAGGATGTTGGTGGTTGTCAAGCCTGACCTTCCCATCACTGTACGGGAAGAGGTGGCTCGGGAGGAGGCTATTGATGATGTAGCTGGCGCTGTGGAGGAACTTGATGATGAGGATGGTGATGTGGTTATTGTAAATGAGGCACCAGGGGGGGAAACAGCTGATGTCCATGGGATGAAAAAGCCCATCGTCATGCCTGGTCAGAAGACCAAAAAATGCACCTCTTCGGTCTGGAGTTATTTTTATCCAAATCCAGACAACCAATGTATGGCCATATGTAGCTTATGTAAAGCTCAAATAAGCAGGGGTAAGGATCTTGCCCACCTAGGAACATCCTCCCTTATACGTCACCTGAATAACCTTCATAGTTCAGTGGTTAGTTCAGGAACTGGGGCTAGGACCCTCATCGGTACAGGGACACCTAAATCCCGTGGTCCAGTTGGATACACACCAGCAACACCCTCCTCGTCAACTTCCTCCACAATCTCCATCAGATTCAGTCCTGCAGCCCAAGTCAGCAGCCAGACTGAGTCCTCCTCAATACGGGATTCATCCGAGGAATCCTGCAGCGGTACGCCTACTACTGCCACTGCTGCTGTTGCTGCTGTTAGTCGGTCATCTTCCCAGAGGGGAAGTCGTAAGACCGCTAAGTCTTTCACAAAACAATTGACCGTCCAACAGTCGTTTGCCATGACCACAAAATACGATAGTAGTCACCCTATTGCAAAGCGTATAACTGCGGCTGTAACTGCAATGTTGGTGTTAGACGTGCGCCCGGTGTCCGCCATCAGTGGAGTGGGATTTAGAGGGTTGATGGAGGTATTGTGTCCCCGGTACCAAATCCCCTCGAGATTCCACTTCACTAGGCAGGCGATACCAAAAATGTACAGAGAAGTACGATCAAGTGTCCTCAGTGCTCTTAAAAATGCGGTTGTACCCACTGTCCACTTAACCACGGACATGTGGACAAGTGGTTCTGGGCAAACGAAGGACTATATGACTGTGACAGCCCACTGGGTAGATGCATCCCCTTCCGCAGCAACAGCAACAGCTGCATCAGTAGCAGCATCTACAAAATGGCTGCTCATGAAAAGGCAGGCAACATTGTGCATTACAGGCTTTAATAAGAGGCACAACGCTGACAACATATTAGAGAAAAGGAGGGAAATTATCTCCCAGTGGCTTACCCCACTTAGACTCTCATGGGGATTTGTGGTGTCAGACAATGCCAGTAACATTGTGCGGGCATTAAATATGGGCAATTTCCAGCACGTCCCATGTTTTGCCCACACCATTAATTTGGTGGTGCAGCATTACCTCAAGAGTGACAGGGGTGTGCAGGAGATGCTTGCGGTGGCGCGCAAAATTGCTGGACACTTTCGGCATTCAGCCAGTGCCTACCGCAGACTAGAGGCACATCAAAAAAGCATGAACCTGCCCTGCCATCACCTCAAACAAGAGGTTGTGACGCGCTGGAACTCCACCCTCTATATGCTGCAGAGGATGGAGGAGCAGCAAAAGGCCATTCAGGCCTACACAGCCACCTACGACATAGGCAAAGGAGTGGGGATGCGCCTCAGTCAAGCGCAGTGGAGACTGATTTCCGTGTTGTGCAAGGTTCTGCAGCCATTTGAACTTGCCACACGAGAAGTCAGTTCCGACACTGCCAGCTTGAGTCAGGTCATTCCCCTGATCAGGCTGTTGCAGAAGCAGCTGGAGAAAGTGAGCGAGGAGCTGGTAAGCCATTGCGATTACACCAAGCATGTAGCTCTTGTGGATGTAGCCCTTCGTACGCTTTGCCAGGATCCGAGGGTGGTCACTCTTTTAAAGTCAGAGGAATACATTCTGGCCACCGTGCTCGATCCTCGGTTTAAAGCGTATGTTGTGTCTCTGTTTCCGGCGGACACAAGTCTACAGCGGTGCAAAGACCTGCTGGTCAGGAGATTGTCCTCTGAAGAGGACCGTGACATGTCAACAGCTCCACCCTCATTTTCTTCCACATCTATGGCTGCGAGGAAAAAGCTCAGTTTTCCCAAAAGAGGCACTGGCGGGGATGCTGATAACATCTGGTCCGGACTGAAGGACCTGCCAACCATTGCAGACATGTCTACTCTCGCTGCATTGGATGCTGTCACAATAGAAAAAATTGTGGATGATTACTTTGCTGACACCATCCAAGTAGACATGTCAGACAGTCCATATTGTTACTGGCAGGAAAAAAAGGCAGTTTGGAAGCCCCTGTACAAACTGGCTCTATTTTACCTGAGTTGTCCCCCCTCCAGTGTGTACTCGGAAAGAGTTTTTAGTGCAGCGGGGAACCTGGTCAGTGAGCGGCGAAGGAGGTTGCTTCCTCATAACGTTGAAAAAATGATGTTTATAAAAATGAATAATCAATTCCTCAATGAAGTACAGCACTGCCCTCCAGATACTACAGAGGGACCTGTGGTTGTGGAGTCCAGCGGGGACGAATTGATAATGTGTGATGAGGAGGAAGTACACACTGTAGGGGGAGAGGAATCAGAGGTTGAGGATGAGGACGACATCTTGCCTCAGTAGAGCCTGTTTAGTCTGTACAGGGAGAGATGAATAGCTTTTTTGGTGTGGGGGCCCAAACAAACCAATCATTTCAGCCAAAGTTGTTTGGTAGGCCCTGTCGCTGAAATGATTGGTTTGTTAAAGTGTGCATGTCCTATTTAAACAACATAAGGGTGGGTGTGAGGGCCCAAGGACAATTCCATCTTGGACCTTTTTTTTTTGCATTATATGACCAATCAACAGTCGTTTGCCATGTTCAAAAAGTAAAACCAAATTTAAAAAAATACAAGAAATTAAACCAAAAGTAAAATGCCGTGTCATAATTTAAAACAAGAGGTATTGACGTGCTCTAAAACTACTGTATTGTTGTTTATATTTTATAAACACTACACTTGACAGCTTGAGTCTTTCAATAAAAAAGTAACTGTCCATTGCACGAATATTTGCAACAGGGACAATTTTAGGGTTAAGAAAGTCAACTAATAACACTTCGACGCTGTCTGTCTTTATAAACACTACACTTGGAAGTTGGAGGAGGTATTGTGGCCCCGGCACCAAATTTACTACCGGGGCCACTCCACTGTGCAGTCCATATTTAGGTGTATCAGATATTAAACAACGGTGACAGTTGATGCCCAATTTTTTAATTATATTGTGGCCTCGGTACCAAATTGTGTACCGGGGCCACCACACTACGCAGTCCAGATACTTGTTTGGTGAAATTCAGACCAGTTGAGGGTTTTATTATTATATTGTGTGGACCACTCTATCTATACCACACTACAACTCTATACCACTCTATTTCATACTTTAATTCTATTTCATACTTTAATTCTATTTCATACTTTAATTCTATTTCATACTTTAATTCTATTACTAATTACCATAAAGAGGAACAAAATAAACCAATTTTACCAAAAGTATAATATGACTTAGACTTACAAACACTACACTTGAAAGATCGTGCCTTTAAATGAAAAAGTCAGTCTTCATTGCACGACTATGTGCAACAGGGACAGTTTTTTGGGTTTACAAAGTCAAACAATAACACTTTGACCCTGTCTGTCTGGGATCTCAATGACGAATTGTCTGTACCATGTTTGGAGGAGGTATTGTGGCCCCGGTATCAAATTGGGTACCGGGGCCACCCCACTATGCAGTCCAGATACTTGTTTGGTGGAATTCTGACACGTGGAGGGTTTTTTAATTATATTGTGGCCTCGGTACCAAATTGTGTACCGGGGCCACCACACTACGCAGTCAAGATAGATAGATGCGTATTGCGTATCATAGATAAAGTACATTCAGTGGTGTGGGGCAAATTGAAAAATATTCAAAATGCACTGACATTATCAAAAACAAGAGGTTGTCACACGCTAAAACTCCAACATGTATATGATGGAGAGGATGGAGGAGCAGCCGTATGTGTAGTGTAATGCAGATCTGTTGAAGGTTTTTTATATATTTTATTGTGGTGCCCAGTGCCCACTCCTCTACGCAGTCCAGGTACATTTATTGGTGCGAATCATAAAAGTTCAGGGTTTTTAATATATATTGTGGTGACCCACTCCTCTACGCAGTCCAGGTACAATTATTGGTGCGAATCATAAAAGTTCAGGGTTTTTAATATATATTGTGGTGACCCACTCCTCTATGCAGTCCAGGTACAATTATTGGTGCGAATCATAAAAGTTCAGGGTTTTTAATATATATTGTGGTGACCCACTCCTCTACGCAGTCCAGGTACAATTATTGGTGCGAATCATAAAAGTTCAGGGTTTTTAATATATTGTGGTGACCCACTCCTCTACGCAGTCCAGGTACAATTATTGGTGCGAATCATAAAAGTTCAGGGTTTTTAATATATATTGTGGTGACCCACTCCTCTACGCAGTCCAGGTACATTTATTGGTGCGAATCATAAAAGTTCAGGGTTTTTAATATATATTGTGGTGACCCACTCCTCTACGCAGTCCAGAAAGATACCTTGTTGCAACGTTTTGGACTAATAACTATATTGTGAGGTGTTCAGAATACACTGTAAATTAGTGGAAATGCTTGTTATTAAATGTTATTGAGGTTAATAATAGCCTAGGAGTGAAAATAAGCCCAAAAACTTGATTTTTAAACTTTTTATGTTTTTTTCAAAAAAAATCCGAATCCAAAACCTTAAATCCGAACCGAGACCTTTCGTCAAGTGTTTTGCGAGACAAATCCGAACCTCAAAAATAACGAAAATCCGGATCCAAAACACAAAACACGAGACCTCAAAAGTCGCCGGTGCACATCCCTAGTTTTCATATATATTTATGATCCATATCCAACATGGCCTCAATCAGAAGACTTTGATCTCTTATTTTTTGTTACCGCTAGACATATTCTGTAGAGCACCACCTAGTGGAAAAACAGATACAAAACATACTAAATCAAATATTACATATTTAAAATAACAATATATATAAAATACCAATATTATATATTCTATATAAATTAGAGATGGTCACTGACCCCCATGTTTTGGTTTTGTATTCGGTTTTGGATCTGGATTACCGTCGTGTTTTGGTTTTGTTTGGTTTTGTTTTGCTATTTGGTTGGAAAATGTTTTTGGGCCTAAAATAACCAAATTTAGTGCTCCACCTGTTTCTTGGATAAGTAATGTAATTGTAAAGCTAATAAATTATAAAAAAAAAAACAGTTTAATTCCTGGTAGGTAGGCCTTCATTAATTCTACACACAAACCAGATTGTCTTCCTCTCCATCTATGCATATTGGCAATGCAGCCATCGTCTTTGGGTGTATATTACACCCTACACTTATAGTTAAATATGGAAAGAAATGGACAAAGGGAGTTTGGTTTCTGTCTCTATAGCCCCCCCCCTCCCCCTTCCACTTGTAGTTGAATCCAAAAAAATCAGCCTGTATAGACTGAACAATATAAAAAATAAATGGACCAAGGTAGTTTGGTGGCTGTCTGTGCCCCCCCCCCCTCCACTAGGAGTAAAATAGAAAAAAAAGCAGCCTGGATAGACTGAACAATATAAAAAAATAAATGGACCATGGTAGTTTGGTGGCTGTCTATGACCCCCCCGACCTCCACTTGTAGTTGAATAGAAAAAAAGCAGCCTGCATAGACTGTAGAATTAGAATATTAAAAGAAATGGACAAAGGCAGTTTGGTATCTGTCTGCATCAGACCCCTTCCCTCCCCCCCATCCACTTGTATTAAAATAGAAAAGAAGCAGCCTGCCTAGACTGTAGAATTAGAATATTAAAAGAAATGGACAAAGGCAGTTTGGTATCTGTCTGCATCCTAATCATCCACATCATCAATAGCGCCCTCGTCGCCTACACAAATCTCCCCCTCATCCTCTTCTAATTCCAAAGTGGCATCCTCAATTTGTGTATCACCGGCTACATTCGGGCTGTTCAGGCACACATCAGCAGAACTGCTGAAAGGGCCCATCTTTATGGGTACATTATCAGAATGCTCACGATTAGATATGACTTTTGAGAGCCAGAAATATTTATGCACAATTATGGGGGACACCCCAAAAGCACTGGGGAGTGCTAAAATTTATTTGGTAGATACTGCTGACAGATAGTAATTTTGACAGCCAGAAATATTTATGCACAATTATGGGGGACACCCCAAAAGCACTGGGGAGTGCTAAACATTATTTGGTAGATACTGCTGACAGATATGACTTTTGACAGCCAGAAATATTTATGCACAATTATGGGGGACATCCCAAAAGCACTGGGGAGTGCCAAATATTACAAAAATAAAATAAATCTCTATCCTCCTCTCTTCTCTAGCGATTTTTGTTACAGCAATTGGAATAAGAATATTGTATTCGCTGTCCCTGCTCTAATCAGCCCATCTCTAATATAAATACCACTAGACAGGATTTGGAATAGTCTTTAGTGGGGCTCTTTATGTGTTGTTATAGTTTAGCTTGCCTACAGCTACAGTTGCCATAAACAGTGTTTATCTTTATGGCTTTTTTGTCATTTTCAGTGATCAACACAAAATACTCTGCAATGTCAAATAAAAAACAAGCCTAAATTATAACTGCAAAAAAAATACAATACAGTACAATTTAAATTGATTTTATAATAAATACACCTGTCTGTGAGAGGTCTCACAATTGGTTAGTGCATTTCCATGCACAAGCTTCATTATGAAGATCAAAGAACTTTCAAAGCAATATTTAAAATAATTTTACTATGCTTCAGAGCACTGTCCAAAAATATGGCACATCCCTTGTTTTATGCATTCCAAGATTTTGCTAGCCTTCTAGCAGCTTTCTGAAATTTGCTCTATGTGCAAGATCTTAAATTTATTTATGATGACCTATATCTGCTATTTCACTGCCCAACTTCCCTTTTCTTTGTCTAAATCTTTCTGTAATGAGTAAGTGTTCTGCTCCGTATTAATAAAGTTACTTATTGTTTCAGACAAAAAATGGAGCTAACAGGCAATCCAGCAGTAGAATATGAAATAAACTTAATCATTGTCATGCCAACAGCAAATGCTAAAATAATATCATTTTTTTAATTGTATTATGTCTTTCAATATCTCTGTTTAGTGTTTATCGGCTGAGAAATGGATCCAGAGCTTATTGACCCTCCAAACAGCTCCTTAGTTTGCTATATGAATGTAGTAGATGGGAAATTAGGGAGAGTGGAGCCACGTAATTTAAGTTAGCAGTGCAGTTTTATTTATAAAACGTTTTTATATAGAGCCTACATTTTACACAGCGTTTATATAGAATATTTAATCATTCACATCAGTCCGTGCTCCAGTGAGGGCTCAAAATCTTTATTCCATACTGGCCCATTGTCCCGGAATGTCTGGCAAACTCCCGAATACCAGGGAGGTCTCCCGGACTCCTGGTAGAGCAACCTGCCTAAATGAAGCAATTTGCGGAGAATCACAAGATTTAGTAACACCCCATGCGACAAAATTATGAATTTGTTGCAGGTACGGGGCCAAAAATGTTCGATACGCCGTACCCGACCTCTTCCGCCCTCCAGGATCTCCCAGAGGTCAGCAATGTAAAACTCACTAACACACACACACACACACATGTTAAACAATATTTTGTTGGCTTTTAATTAAATTATTTCACAGAAAGCAAATGAAACGTAGTATAATCATACTTGCCTACTTTTAGGCACTGCAGTCCATGAGATCCCGGATAGGGGACGTGACTAGAGGGTGGGAGGGGCGGGGCGCGGTCAATTCCGTCATTTTGCCCCCACCTCCTGCATCGGAAATTATGTTTTGATGCGGGGGCGGGGCAAAATTCCGCTATTCACCGCAAATCGTAGTATTTTGGCCAGGTATTTGCCGGATGCGGGAGACTTGCCTGCTCTCCCGGGACTCCGGGTGACCGACCCGGATTTCGGAAGTCTCCCGGAATGTTCGGGAGAATTGGCAAGTATTAGTATAATACAATGTACCTCATTGCACAGTTCTTGGTAACCAGTTCCTATAGAGATGCAGGTAAAACTTGGCCATTGTTAACATTACTGTTGTATGAAAACCTGTGTACATAAAGCAGCACTATAGTGAAAAGGTTAATGGGTGCAGCAATATACCAGATGAGACCAGTTATATGGGCGCAGCATGTGTGATCATGACATTGTATATTTTATCCTATAATCCTGTCACATGACAGTATGTAATCTGCAGTATTTCATTTCACAGTTCTGCAGGTGAATACACCTGTGATGTAACCAAATGAAATAACGTGGCATCTAATCTATCAAATGACTGTATTACAATGATACCTAACTAATCTTCTCCAGAAGTAAAGTAAATAATTTGCTTGATATTTAGGGTCATTTACAAGCAAAATTGCAGTGCAATGTTAAGCAGAAAGTTTTGGGCTGCTTTTGTGCAGATTGCGCTGTTTTTAATCCGCTGATTAGAATACCAAGCTGAAATTTTTTGTGCAGTATTACATGGGTGCTAAGGAAGGCAGGTGGATCTACAGTGTTCATTTAGTAGTTATTGCACCATTTGTTTTTAAATTGTCGTATTGTTGATCTGCATCGTATACATGAAGAAAACAAATATATCAATTAGAGCAAAAATTACACATACAAAAACATATCCATTAGATAAAACAGACACGTCTATTAAGGTAGCTAAATTTTATAGCATAGTTACTCATACTTGCCTACTTTTGGCAAGTTGTATCCGGGAGAGGGACGTGTCTAGAGAGCGGGAGAGGGCGGGAGAGGGCGGGGCGCGGCCAAACGCATCATTTTGGCAAAATGACGCGATTCACTGCGAATTGTGTCATTTTAGCCCTACAATTGCGGGATGCAGGAGACTTGCCAGCTCTCCCGGGAGTTCGTGAGACCGACCCGAATTTCGGGAGTCTCCCGGACATTTTGGGAGAGTTGGCAAGTTGGTAGATTAGCAAGCACAATAATCTGCAGCATTAAGAAATAAAACCATGATGTGGGTCTTTACTTATAGTAGAGGGACTTTTAAGGAGAGAAAGGGAAGGAAGGGGTGGGAGAGGGCAAGAGTGGGGGCTATACTGGAAAACACCAAAAAGGAATCCTGCGCTGAGCTTTAGAAAAGCATATAATTGTATAAGCAGCTGAATAAGAGGAAAGGGTGAGTGTCAACCCTTAACATAGAAAATTCAACACAAACCAAACTTACAGAGCTAAGTAAACTCAAGAGGAAATATCTAAATTTATATTATTTGTAAAGCTACACAAAGTGAATCCACATTTACCAATACATAATAAACATTTAAAATAAAATTCAAGAGACCGGTCTCAGGGAAAAAAACAGTACACAATAAAAGTAGTTATATAAATAGAAATGAAAATTAAATGTTAAAAAGGCAAAAATGCTGGATCTACCACACAGCAGATGAACACACAGAATAGATACAAACGTGATAAAGTAATTAACAATCATCTGATACTTTGTATCATGATATAATGGATACGCTTGGGTTTATGGAAGGTGTATATAAGATATTCCGCTTATTAGTCTGATCGGCAGTAAGGGACCGTTCATGTGTTCCAATGTCTCTTAATTGGAGCTAGTATCGACTCAACTAATCATGCATACAAATGCTGCGTTAGATCAAAATTATATATATGTCCTTTAGAGACAACGGCGGATAGGAGTGCTCTCCATAGTAAACTCTGATATATTCTGTATGATGAGTTTTATAGACAGTCTCTGTAACCACAGTGGGCTTGGAAATATTTCAGATGAAATCAATAGAGAGATACACTCACCGCTAACCGATCTGGCATACTACCATCAGACGGTGCAGTATCCCTCAAGTAGATGAGGAGGTGGAGCTGGATGGCTTGATCTGCCGTCTTCTGAAAGTCTCAGACATAAAGATGTAAATATTTAGAGGCTACGTGGAAATTGCCAATCTAATGACCACAATCAACTGGCTACTGCAGATAGCCAAAGTGGTCTCCGTGGTAAAAAAAACTCTTAGTGGATCTTAAACACCAAAAACATGCATGTATGGGTTTCCTCTAACTTCAGCACGGCTGACGCATTTCGTACAGCTCAGCTGAACTTTTTCAAAGACAAGTAAGTGTGTGCTTCATTAGCGGTCTTAAATACAATAGATAATTGCTTTTCAATTAACTCCCATTTGTGTGAACTCCGGGATGAACTCCCTGAGATCGTAGTAACGGTATCAGCCAATTGTATAGAAAGAGGACAGAAGTGTGGGACCCAGCCCAAAAAAACAAAAATAAACTTAATAAAATACATAGGTACAAATAAAATAAATGTGTACATATCTATAAACATAATATAACAGAAAAATAAAAAATAATATAGTAAAAGATGAAACAAGCATCAGGAGTGTTATTAAACGCCCAAATAAACCGAGAGTATCTAAACCATAAATTCTGATAATAATGCCAGACTCAATAAACCAATATGCATCAAGTTAAATCTTGCTATATATAGCATAATATGACTAGGAAATACAGTGTAGATGCTAGAATAAACCTAAATCTATAAAATATGAATGAGACACAGACAATAATCTGGAGTACACTAGCACGGCTATAAAAATCATCAAAGTTGAATGACTATATAGAATAACACTACTAGTGTTATAAACTTAGTCTACAGCAGTCTAGAGAATGGTAGAAGTTTGGGTTAACACATGTAAATATAAATGAATATTACATGTCACGAGTGACATCAAAAGGTATATACATTGTTATGAGCGTTTTGTCGCTATCCAATAACGATTGTCGAATCTCGATTTGTGTTTCCAACGCACTAAGATTTATTCTCAAAAAGTAGCAGTATATATATATCTAAGCGAAATAATAGTAAGTACAGCCGTTACTTATCGCAGGCGCTCTGGATCCAGTGAACAGTTATTCAGTCCTGAAGTCTGTGGTCTAGGTGACTGAACTGTGGATAAGGAGCTGCTGCTTATATGCAAACAGAGATACAGTAAAACAATGCAAAGGTGTGGCTTGCTTCTATTGGTCCAGGCATCAGGAGGGTCCAGGGGGTTGCAGATCATAGGCTAGTTTAAGCTCAGGAATCCAAAGGAGGGGGTCATCTCTCCAGGGGATGAGCTCTGATCTTCCCGCCAAGAATACTAATCCTAATAGTCCATAATTCCTTAACATTAATAACTTGCGTATGCGCTCTGCGATCCCTTCGCAGAGTGAACCGGACAGTCGCAAATGTGAAGGGGATTAGTTTGATACCACACATGACATGATTCCTTCAACGTGTACCATATGTTTTACTGATATGCATATAACTCATGATATTACACATAAATACTACTATATTTCGACATAAATGACTATGTGTTGCAACTACCATTAATGTGTACTATTTTACAAGTGTGTGTGTTTGTGCGAATGTATGTAAAAGACTAAATACTGTTGATGCCACGTGTTGCAGCTGCGTACGCCCTTCCATGCCGTAGCGTGCCCTTTCACGCCGTAGCGTACCGTATGCATCTTTTCAAACAAAGACAACCAAGTTTGCTCGATTTTAATTGAAATGACTTTATCCAATTTGCTGACTTCGACAACATGTAAGATGGGAATGTACAAGATAGAAGTTAAGACTCCTGAAATTCTAAAGATTCATTAAGTCCCTCTGGATAGAAAGTCCTCAATTGGAGTATCCAGAAAGTTTCAGCATTGCACAATCAACGGAACCTATCTCCTCCTCTTAGTGTATTCTCAATCTGTTCAATCCCATAGAGTTGCAAACCTGTAGTAATTTGATTATGAACTTGCAAAAAATGCTTGGAAACACTGTCCGTATATAAACCCACCTCAATATTTTGTTTGTGTTCCCTAAACCTAGTCTTGAGACTTCTGGTTGTCCTGCCTACATACTGCAGCCCACAAGGGCATTGCAGCATGTAGACAACATATTGAGATTCACAATTAATAAATTGTTTAATCGTAAACTGTTGTTCAGAAGTAGTTGAAGTGATCAACTTTGTCCTATCGACCATAAATGCACAGGTAACACATGTTTTTCTATTACAGCAGTAGCAACCCGGTGGCCTGGATGGTAACCAACTAACGGGTTCAGTTTTTGGATCTTTGTGACATTTGAAAAAGCTGGGGGCCAATATATTTTTAAAATTTTTGTTTTTACAGAAAACAATTTTAGGTTTGTCTCCTAATTGAGACCCCAAGATGTTATCTTGTTTTAGAATAGAATAGTTCACGTTGATGATCTTCCTAATTTGAATCGATTTAGTATTAAACTTCGATATGAATAAAGAAACATCATTATCCGTTACAGGAGAGTGAATTAGAAGATTTTTTTGTAACAGAATGACATTGTAAGAGTATATTGCTCTCTAATTTAGATGCTTCCTCTTTTGCTTCTTCTACCAGAGTGCTAAGATAACCCTTTTTAACAAATTCCTGATACATATTTAGTGATTCAGTTTCGAAATCTTCCAGTTTACTACAATTTCTTCTCAATCTGAAGAATTGACTACGTGGTATGTTTTGAATCCATGGTCTATGATGACCGCTGTTATAGTGAAGAAAATTACTGGCATTAACTAGTTTGTTGTAATTCATTGACATAATCCTATTGTTTTGTACTGAAAGTGATACATCTAAAAAATTCACTGAACTTGAATCATATGTATGGGTAAAAGATAAATTGTATGAATTAGTGTTAAGGAAGGTTATGAACTTTGAAGCCAATTCGGGACCACCCTTCCAAATAATAAAGAGGTAATCTATGTAACGGCCATAGTACACCAGATTTGCCCCAAAAGTAACATCCCAAATAAGCTGTTGTTCTAATTGGCCCATATAAAGATTGGCAAAGCTAGGGGCAAAGCTGATGCCCATGGCCGTACCTAGGATTTGTAAATAATAAGTACTGTCAAATAAAAAGTAATTGTGAGTTAAAGTAAAAAGAATTGAATCTAGGATAAATTCGCAATGTCTTGGTGAAAGGGCATTGTCCCCTGTCAAAATATCCCATATTACTTGAATGCCTTGTATATGAGGGATATGAGTGTACAGGGCTTATACGTCTAGCGTTAAAAAGGCATAATCAGGATTCCATATAACAGACTCCAGATGTGATAATAGTGAAGTCGTATCCTGGATGTATGATCGTAAATTGGCAACATGATGCTGTAAAAAGTGATCTACGTAGAAAGAAAGATTTGAAGTGAGGGAGCCGATACCTGATATGATCGGTCTCCCTGGCGGATTAGTGGTGGATTTGTGAACTTTGGGGAGAAAGTAAAATACAGGTGTAATTGGATGGTCTGGGAGCAAAAAATGGTATTCTTCCTTAAAAATAATGTTCTCTATCATGGCATCATAGAGATGTTTTTTTCCAAAAGATTATGATATTCTGTAGTAGGATCTTTGTTAAGGGTTGTATAGAATGACACATCTCTTATTTGTCTCAATGTTTCTTCAACGTAGTATTCTGTGGACATGATGATCACCCCTCCCCCTTTGTCCGCTGGTTTTATAGTTATGGAATGTTTTGTTTTTTAGCTGTTTCAATGCTATTCTTTCGATCCCTTACTGCTGATCAGACTAATAAGCGGAATATCTTATATACACCTTCCAGAAACCCAAGCGTATCCATGATATCATGATACAAAGTATCAGATGATTGTTAATTACTTTATCTCGATTGTATCTATTCTGTGTGTTCATCTGCTGTGTGGTAGACCCAGCATTTTTGCCTTTTTAACATTAATTTTCATTTCTATTTATATAACTACTTTTATTTTGTACTATTGTGTACTATTTTTTTTCCCCTGAGACCGGTCTCTTGAATTTTATTTTAAATGTTTATTATGTATTGGTAAATGTGGATTCACTTTGTGTAGCTTTACAAATAATATAAATTTAGATATTTCCTCTTGAGTCCTTATTTACCTAGCGCTGTAAGTTTTGTTTGTATACTGGAAAAGCCTATTTACAGCACCATTTGCACAATTATGCATCAGAATTTCTATGAACGAGTAATTAGGTTTAAAGTGGAATGAACTCTAAGAGCTAGCGTCGAAATGGCGAGGTGGCACCAAGCATATTAGACATGCAAAGACCCATATTCTTAAATGACAATACAATACAAGTACATACAGTGAAACAGAAGTCTGCATTTTTAGGCGTACATAAAGAAATCCAAAAAAACAAAGACAGGAGCTACATAAATATTCTATATATTAATATACAAAAATCAGTAATAGCTGTTCCTGGAATGAGAACTGCAAGCTTCACACTAGAGACACAACAAACAAAGCATTGGGAAATGTAATTAAAAGCCTCACACCCTCCCGATGTCCTGTCACACAGCGCTGAGGTCATGACTCCAACCAAGGCCCTATCTGTGTGGAATGTTCTCCCCATGTTGCATGTATTTCCTCTGGCTGCTCCTGTTTCTTCTGACACTCCAATAGACATACTGTAGGGTTAATGGTCTTCTCACTAAATTCACTCTAGTGTGTGTGTGTATGTGTGTGTATATTCCAGTAGGGAATATAGATTGTAAGCTCCTGCTCCACTGGGGCAGTGGACTGAATGCATGCTTATATATTCGCAATATCAATAACTGTTAATATTAAAGAAATGACTCATTTAAACCGTAAATGAAGCTAAACTGAGCAATAACTGTGCACTTCTAGACTGCCTGGTACAAAAACCAAAGCGTTTTGTTGATCGCATCAAGGGCCTGATTCATTAAGGATCTTAACTTAAGAAAACTTCTTATTTAAGTCTCCTGGACAAAACCATGTTACAATGCAAGGGGTGCAAATTAGTATTCTGTTTTGCACATAAGTTAAATACTGACTGTTTTTTCATGTAGGGGTGAATGCCAGGTAGATGTTGAGCATTGGACCATACACCTTGGAAAACTGACTGGAGAAACTACAGCTATACTGTGTGCAACACTAACAACGAGGCAGCATAAGGGAGAAAGGTCAAGAAAGATAGAACAATATTGATTGACAAAGCAAATAAATATTCCGGTGCAGCACATTTGTTCTTTATGTAAATGCTTTACCCATTTCTACAAAACAAAGAGCAGTTTCCTGCAATGTTTGTAAGATTTGAATGGACAACTGAAATCACGGCCTACTATCACATGTGTATCCTGCTTTCTCCTAATATAGTGCTTGCTAAGAATGTAGGCCCTGCTTAGGCGCCACGGTCAACCCTGTCAGATGATGAATTCACTGCACACAACTCCCAACCCTAGCATTTCAAAATGTCCAAATTTAGTCTCTGAAGCTTTCCATGTTTCTCACATGGGTTTACTCTGGGTGCTTTGGTTTCCTCCCAGAGTCCACAAAAATAATGACAGGTTAATTGGATTCCTATGAAATTGTTCTTAATTTGTGTAGGTGTGTGTGTGTCCCTTGGAAGAGAAATTATCTCACATGGACTAATGTAAACGATTATATTCTCTGTATAGCGTTGAGTAATATGCTGGCACTATATAAATAAAGGATAATAATAATGTCATTCATTACCAGTATCCAGTTATCATATGTAATATGTGAGTATTAGTAAACATCTATAAGGGAAAAAGAGAGTTTGAATCTGATTCACGAATTAAAGAATTAAAAACTATATGATCTCTGCCTCCAACAAACAGCCCTGTTCATCAATATATAAACAATCATTACCAGTCTATTTCTAAGACCCTTAGGGCTAGATTTACTAAACGGCGGGTTTGAAGAAGTGGAGATGTTGCCTATAGCAACCAATCAGATTCTAGCTTTCATTTTGTAGAATGTACTAAATAAATGATAGCTAGAATCTGATTGGTTGCTATAGGCAACATCTCCACTTTTTCAAACCCGCCGTTTAGTAAATATACCCCTTAGTGTAAATATGCTGTATAATGCTTGGAAACTTACTAATGCAGCAAGCTGGGTTCAGATGAATGATGCTCTCAGGCATTTAACTAACTGAAAGCCCCAAACACAGAAGGCCTCTGTGCAGCTAACTTGCTTTTTTAAGATTACAAAGCGATGGTGCTCTATGGAATGTTCCACTATGAGGACATAGAGCCTAATCACTCCACTCTGCCAAGCCTGCACTATCTGTGCACAAGTTCATCAGGTCTAACCTTTCATCCCATTGATCTAAACAATTTAAAAACACCCACTGATACCTACAGAAATGTTCCCATGATATGTGGATTCTGGACATTTTTTAATTACACTGTTTCTGTGGGTCCTTAGATGATTTGCCTAAACCCACAATAGTTCCATAGCCCGCAGAATGTCATATCTGTTTAAAATAACTACATAGAAATTATTATGCTATAACTGAACCAATACCTGAATAAAGTGTAAATAAAAATCATTTCAACACAACGCACAGGGACAATTGCTGACACAGACAGGGAGGTAGAGAAGAGTTTGATCATGCAATAGAAAAATGATGACGTGACAAGGATGTAGCAGAGATCAGTAAAGATAATAGTTTGACACTTTCTTTGACTGGCTGTGCTCATACAATGTTATGGCACATAAATGCCTCTTATTAATGAAAATATTGGTCTACAGTTCTACTGCATGAGGCAGAAATATGAAATAAAGAGACATGAGCCTGTGGAAGCTTCCTCCTGCTGGCCACAGCAGGAGGAAGACACAGACAGAAACACAGACTAGGGTCAATTTTGATAGCAGCCAATTAACCTACCAGTATGTTTTTGGATTGTGGGAGGAAACCAGAGTACCCGGAGGAAACCACGCAAATACGGAGAGAACATACAAACTCCACACAGATAAGGCCATGGTCGGGAATCGAACTCATGACCCCAGTGCTGTGAGGCAAAAGTGCTAAACACTACACCACCGTGCTGCCCATACATGATAGGATATTAGCTGTTTATTACCAATAATAGCTTGTAAAGTTGTAACATTTTTTTATTGCTTAGAAAGGAAGCAACTTGCACAGATTACATACTTATGTCATCATCTCTCATGTGACTTCCTGCAGATCCTGAAAATATTTGTGTGCTGTCATGCTAGTAAGTTACTAGCAATTGCATGTGCTTTTCCAATGCATGCTGGTTTTTCAGCTGAATCCCATGAAAAAATCCATAAACCATTGTGACAGCCATAGTCACATGGCACATGACGTAGTGAGCAGAGAGGTTTTGGAACGTTCCTCTGAGCTTTGTTTGCACTGTGACATCCTCCTTCTCCGCACTCCATCATTACATGACATGTAATTTGTGTTGATATTGTATGTCAGGCAGATAGAGTATAACGAAGGTCCAGGGGTATATTATGAACATAATACACTTTTTCGCTTGGTCAAGCTAATCTGGTCTACGAAGAAACTCTCTGCTCTGCAGGTAGATTCGCCCCAACATCATAAATTATATTTACCTGGATTTGGAAGTCCTACAACTTGCATGTGGTGCAGGGATGAATTATGGTCTGTGGGAGCCCCATGGAGGGGGCAGTAATATGAGAGCCATGGAGGGGCAGCAATGTGAGAGACATGGAGGGGGCAGCAATGGGAGAGACATGGAGGGGGCAGCAATGAGAGAGACACGGAGGGGGCAGCAATGAGAGAGACAAGGAGGGTGCAGCAATGAGATAGACATGGTGGAGCAGTAATGAGATAGACATGGAGGAGGCAGCGATGAGAGAAGAGGGCAATAAGAGATATACAAGGTGGGCAATGATAGAGATACAAGAGTGGCAGTAGATATGAGAGGATCAATGTTTGTATATGTTTGTGTAACGTCTGCGGGGAATGGAACAGACGCACATAGATGTCTTATATTATCAGTGATGGAAGACCTACCGGCCGCTTTGGATCCAGCCCAGTCTCTCTCCGTCTCAGCACCGTCTTAAATGAACGTCTAACTCCTAGACCCTACAGGGGAGTACACTGAAGGAGACAGACAGGTAGCATAGGAAAGAACATGCAGTACATTCCAGGCCAGCAACCACCTCAGCAATGGTCACAGGCCTACCTTTACTAACCTGGAACTTGACCACTCTAGCTTCTGTTCACCTGCCCTGGGCCATCTGTGTCCGCCAGTACTCAGCCGCACTGCAGGCCTCCAACAGCCGCCTGAACCCCGGCCTTTGAGCCCATCTGCCTTGGGACTCAGGACTTTGGGTGTTCTTCTGGACCAGATTGAAGGGCCTCATATGCCACTCTCAGCCTACCACAACACTCCCAAGGGACCAGATGTCCCACTACCTCAAGGGCCTAGAGCCCTACTAAGTGAACAGGGCCTAGCGCCTTCATACACTAACCAGAGCTTAGTGTCCTCCTAACAACATAGGACCCCTAAACAACTATCAAGGGCTTAGCGCCCCTCTACTCAAAGATCGCCCTGCCTACTATATTGGCCTGGTGCCCATGTAGCTTTGTACCTTATGCCCTACCTAGCACTGAGCCTTCTGAGCCTTATGCCCAACTTACTAAGGGCCTGGTGCCCTATTAACTAACTAAGGACTTTGTGCCCTGACCACTAAACTAATGGGCCTTGCGCCCAGCCTAACTAGGGTCTTATACCCCCTCACTACCTAGGAGCCTTGTGCCACAAATTACTACCTAATGAGCCTTGTGTCCAATTCTAACTAAATGGCCTTGTATCCTCCTAACTAAGAACCTTATGCCCTAACTAATGGGCCTTGTGTCCAGTCTACTAACTACCTATGGGCCTTGCACCCACTAAACTATCCTAGGGGCCTTGTGCCCCAAATAGCTACAGGGACCTGGTGCCCCAGCTAATCTGAAGGGGCCTGGTGCCCCAGCAAACGTAAAGGGGCCTGGTGCCCCAAACTACAGGGCCTGCATGGCCCAATATTACCTAACTATCCCTAACTGGCCAGGGCCTTGTGCCCACTACCTGTCGCACTGGTCTAGTGCCCGAATTGTCCATGGGCCTTGTGCCCGACCAAACAAGGAGCAATTATACTTACCTGCTCCACACAGGATGCTAAGCTTGTGACCAGGGTCTTCGGGTCTTCCAGACCCTCCAGCCAGCGTCACCTCTTCTCCTCCTCAACATGCTGGTCCCCCCTGACAATTTCTTCTTTTGCTTGATCTCGGCGTCTTCTTTCTTCTAGTGGCAGGGTAGCACCTAGTCATTAGAAGGGCTCCCTGCCCCTTTCACCACTGCTGCCATCTACTTCACTTCTGGTTGTCCCAGAATGTCCTCTTCACTCTGCTCAACCATGGGACTGAAACCAAGATGATGGTGCCATGGGGCTTATTAGCCGTGGGCGTGCCGATGCAACTCAGCAATGCTGCGTGGTGACGTGGCGAGCCCTGATTGGTTTGCTTGGTGCCACGGGTTCAAATGGCCAGGAAGTGAGCCCTTATTGGCTCACTGACCCGACCAATAGGAGGACAGTCACAGGGCCGCAACCATAGTTGCCAATTCCGCTTATGACAAGCGGAATTGGGCTTCTTTTTTCCAGGAGTTGTGGGTTTTTTTGGGCTGCCGTGGGTAGCTTATTTTTGGGCTTGGACACGTTCTCCAAGTCCCTCAGGCTGCATAATCGTTTTTTGGGGGTTTTTTTTCTCTGTTACCATCTTGTGATTAGTGCATTCAGTTTGTTTTTTTTGGGTGGGCGGGTTGTGCAGAGAATTCCTCCAATAAAGTGGCACTTTTGTGGGTGGGCGGACTCAGAGGAGGACGTGGAATAAATCACAGGAAGACAGACCTACAGCAACCTACTGAAATAAGTGGTGAGTATGGTGACAGACACGATCACTGCACTTATAGCAGGTAACACTGCTATATAACACCCTCCCCTCCCATTCAGTAAGCTGCTCATGTCAGAAGACTGCTTTCAGTGCCCTATTTTATACTGTTATATCATGGGGCTGTGTGGTATAGACATACCAGTGTCCTAAATTACAGCATTTCTGTTTTCATTTGCCATATCAGTGTATAAATGTGTCCTCTTGTGTTTATAAAGGTTTTCTAAATGGAGATTCAGTGTAGAAATTAGTGTTATAGCAAAGGACGGTCCCCTGTAAGTTGGGCTTTTTAGGATTGGTTTGGGCGTGTTTTGGGCTTGTTTTTCACTAAGCGGTTGCTTGTTTTTCATTTCAGAGTTGGCAACCCCGGCCGCAACGGAGCTCACAGGATGAGCCCTTCACTTGTGTATCAGACTATAGGGCCCCCATGTCTTCACTACCCTGGGCCCCCAAAAACCTTAACACAACACTTTAGTTTTAAAAAAATTCTACTCTTAGTTTGTGTATTTTTATATCATGCCAACAACAGGAATGACATTCAGAGCTGTCATATCCCTGCATACATGTGCCTGAAATAACAACTTATTTTGCATAGTTTGACTGACAGTCATGTAAAAATCGTGAAATTAGGCAAAACCAAATATTCACATTTTTGTGGTAAAACATTATTAAAACAATGCTCAATGAATATTATCTGTGAAGGAAATGAAATCTTTTCGCAGCAACTTTTCAACACACAGTGATACTTTATCTGCTGTGTGTGGTTAATGTTAACTTGTGTGTAATACAACACCAAGCACTATGACAGCTTTTCTCTTTTTCTCTGGGTGGGGTGGGGGGGGGGGGGTGTGTCTGGGTTGTTCTTGAGTTATTGTGAGTTATGTTCTATGACATGTACTAAACCAATAAGAGGACAGGAGGGAGGGGCTGTTACAGAGGTCTCTATTAATACATGTGTTCTATGCTACAAACAAACCATTGCTTTTACAGGTGGAAAGTCCAAATCAAAAGCAGACTGTGATCAGCAGTCAGTGCCCAGGACTCTGTTATCTGCCATCATGGAGCTCAGCACTGCTCTGCTACTAGGACTCGTCCTTCTTGTTTTCCTATGGTGGAATAAATTGTCTCGACCAAAGGGTTTCCCTCCTGGTCCTCCAGCCCTGCCTGTATTGGGCAACATGTTGCAGATGGACTTTACCAATCTCCTGAAGGATCTGCAGGAGGTGAGTATATTTCCAAACTGTTCATTTCTGAATGTTTATGAGGATTTACCTACTGAGATTTCTATTTGAATCTGGCTATAAGTACACACTTTCTAAACGTTACATGTCGCATGCTAACAGATTGCAGTATACGCACATGCATATGTGAAATGTAAAGTCATATCAGAACACAGTTTACAAAAAATTTTTTAGAAAACAAATGAACACATAATGCTAGAAATATTAATACAAATAAGTGCTTTAAAAATATATTTTTTTTAATAAGTTTTTCTTACATTATATACAGTACATAAACTAGCTGAAGTACCCAGCTTTGCTCAGGTTTAAATCTTCCAAGTTATAAAGTTATCAATTAGTTGGATGTAACTGACATTTTAAAAATAATTAGCAGCTAAAATGTCATCCAAATCCATCCAGTGGAAGGGCCAGAACAGGCTCCCTGGGTCAAAGTTCTGCCCATGTACACCAATGGGAGGTCCGTCCAGGACCCCAAACACTCCATTAGGCATCCCAGACCAATTGTCACCCTCTGGGAAGTTTTGCCCAGCTTCCACCAACAGGAGGTCCGACGGGGACCTCAACCCCCTAGTATGTCTTCTGGGATCCAGTGTTACCAGTCTGTGAAGTTTTCGTCCAAATTCATCCAGTGGAAGGCTCAGAACAGGCTCGCTGGCTCAAAGTTCTGTCCAACGTACAGCAACAGGAGGTCTGACCGGGACCCTAAACCCCCTAAAACCTGGCCAGGATCCAACTGGACCATATTGCATTGGTTTCATCCCAATCAGTGCAGTGGTGTCTGAATGCGTAACCGGCAGGGGCAGGCTGGGATGTGGGGCCGGGCTGGTCCCATAGTGGGCTACCTTGAGCTTGGTCACTGGGCCACCTGCATTTTTGTTCCTCTAAAATGTTCCTAACTTAAGTCTTGTAACCGGACAGACAAACAAACAAACAGACCAATGATTTTTTTATATATAAGATTAGGATGCTCTTAATGTGCTCTATACATACAAGGCATTTCTATAGCCTCTCTTACTTGCATACACATGTTCTTTGCTATCTAGTGGTACACATATGTATAGTTTTTAATGCAAACACGATGCTGTGACAGTCATCACTTTCAGTCAGCCCTGACTCTGGTGCAAATGATATGGCTAAAATTAGTGTTATTACAAGACAGCTAGGACTTGAATTGGCTGCATCCTTCTGCACACCGTTACTGTACATTGTCTAAGTTTGTAAGCCCCTTCTCATCACGATTCTGCTCTTGAAGCAGGGCCGTCTCTCCCATTGGGCACAATGGGCAGGTGCCTGGGGGCCCTGCAGCCCAGGGGGCCCGTCCGAGGCAGCGCTGCAAAAAAAATCCTGGCCAGAAAAAAAAAAAGAGAGAAAATACTTACCTTGCTGTCAGCTGGCGATCCGACTCCCTCCCTGGTCTCCTCCTCCGTGCGGCGCTCGCAGTGCATGTCGGGCATGACGTCATCACGCCCGACATCCATTGCGGAGCACAGCACGGAGGAGTCCCCCACGCGAAAACAGCATTCAGCAGGCAGCAGCAGCAGTAAGTTAAGGGTTTTTTTTTTTTATTTCAAGGGACGCTGACGGCTGAAAACAGTGAAATATATATATATATATAACTTTTTTTTTTACACACATTGGGCCTGAGTCATTAAGGCAAGTAAGGCAAGAAAAAAGAGTGAATGTTCTCCGGGACAAACCATGTTACAATGGAAGGGGTGCAAATTAATTTATTATTTTGCACATAAGATAAATACTGGCTGTTTTTTCATTTAGCACACAAATACTTGTTAGCTTTATTTTTACACTGAAATTTAAAGTTGAACTAGGACGTGCCTTATCCCTACTATAACTCTGTGCCTACATTTTAAATTTACCTCCCCCTCCACTGCAACATGGTTTTGCCCAGATTCAAAGTTACTCCTTTTTTATGATTTGCTCTACTTAATGACTCAGACCCATTATGTATAAATAGGGGCCCCCTGTGCACTACTTTGCCCGGGGGCCCATAATGTTGTTAAGAGGGCCCTGTCTTGAAGTTGTAGACAGTCGTAAGTGTCATTTGCGCCTGGACATGAATTGCATGCAATTGTGTTAAGTGGAGTAAGTCCCGTTCTGGTGCATGTGCAGGACGAATTCACGCAAGATACCACACGCAAATGAGTTTGCCTTCGGACAGGAATCAGGCCCATAGTTACTTTCAAGTTACTTTCAACATTTTCAAGTAATTTCCAGGTAAACTTAGTTAATGTTATGTGGGTTTGTCACACGTGATGCTGTCTTGGTGCACCTTGAAGCACTACATCATGCCATGCTTATGCACCTTGTCTACAATGACTAAAACCGTTTGAATTTGAAGTACTGCTCTACAATAAGTAATAACTTACATGACCTAAGAATGAGAAGAGGTGGATATGCATCTGATATGCAAGAAAAACCTGAATTTTTGTGTGCAGTTGGTTAGTGCTGAAAAATAGGGACATTATAGGGACAAACATTTGGAAGAACACACCTTTAAAACTGTCGATGGAAATTAGGCAGCTAGATGTATAGCAATACAAGGGAGATAACACGGATGCAGCCAGCTTCTACAGATATTTTAGGGACCATTTATTAACCTTAATTTTAGGTGCAAAATTTGAGCGAGCCACAGCAACCAATCAGTTCTTATTTATCTTTCTAGTGCAAGTTATACAAGTAGAAATCTGATTGGTTGCTATGTTTTGTGCAAATATCACACCTGCATGCAAATGAGCCCTAATGTAGACGATTATGACAATCTCTCTTGGCCTAATACCTTTTTACCTTCTGCTGCCTAGTTGTAACACAGCATAACTTCCATTTCTATGTCAGTTCTCCAAGGTGTATGGTCCAGTATTCAGCATCTACCTGGGATTTACCCCGGCTGTGGTGGTCCGTGGGATCAAAGATCTCAAAGAAGTTCTGGTGAACAAAGGCATTGATTCTGCAGACAGACCTCAGAACAGACTCATAAAAGCAATCTCAGGAGCCAGAGGTAACTTGTGTGTTCGACATCAATTCTCTTTCTTGTCTGTTTCTGGCCAATGAGCGACATGATAGAGAAACTGGTACAGATTGATAGCAAGCGGATTTTAAAAAGGGGGTGTTATTAAATGTTTAAAAAGCTCAGTCTGTGATCTGCATGTGTCAGGAAAAATATTATAAGACCAGATGAACTGTTTATTAAATCATCACAAAATATCACAAATAAAATGAAAAGCTAATCACCAAGTCACATACTCATTTAAAGGGTCATATCTTCAGGAAAACATCCAATGTAATATTCACATACAAATATAGAAAATATAACATACCTCCCAACATACAAGTCCTCAGCAGCGAGACAGGGGGCGTGACCATGTCTCTATGGGGGTGTGGCATGTCCCCAGAGGGCTGCCTAGCGCTGTAAAGTGCTAGGCTGCCCATTAGATATGTCCCCTCCCCCCAACCAGCAAGACTGACATGTCGCCTGGCGGGACAAAGCTTGCTGAAATTAGGACAGATGAAATGTATGATACATGTAGATGATACACTGTTGAGTCAGTAATGAGGAAGATGGAAGTTCCAAGCATATGATACATTGTCCATGGTACAATCACACAGCAACTGGTGCAAAGTAAGCAAGTAAATAACACAGGTGATTATAGGAGTCATTTATCAAACCTACTAAAAGGGAATAATGGGGGTGTTGCCCATAGCAACCAATCAGATTCTAGCTATCATTTTCTAGAATGTACTAGATCAATTATGGCTAGAATCTGATTATCAATTAGTGGATTAGCTCTTCTAAGTATAATGCTTAGTGTATAACTTGTAAGTCATGTTGCTCTCCATTGTATGAAAATGGCAGTGTGGTGCAGTTATAGGTCAGCGTTTATCTAGAACTATTGTGTATCTGTGTAGTACTTCTACACTATTATCAGTATTATATAAGCACGTTATAGTTTTAATTAACAAGTAGAACATATGATATGAACATATAACACTTTGCCAAACATGCTGTAAGAAATTTCCCTTCCCCAGAAACACATATTATAAACATGTAATCTGTTCTTCTACTACTACTCTGCCGTTTCCCCACTGATAAAATTATCATCAATCTCTTTAACCCTGATTACTACAAGGCTTAGTAATTGAGACACGTGTCACCAGACTTGTACCGCTAGTCTTAGATGTGTTCATCTCTTCAGGTTTGGTTCTTGCCACATATGGACGAGCATGGAAGGAGCATCGACGCTTCACCTTGTCCACACTTCGGAATTTTGGACTGGGTAAGAAGTCCATGGAGGAAAGAATCCGTGAGGAGAGTTCATACCTAATTCAGGAATTAAAAAACAATAAAGGTAAGCCTAATATACCAAACTACCTTCCTGAACTCTACTAATACTTTTAATATGTTCAAATGTTTCTATTGTATCACCTCTGTCCCCTCTAAGCCGCATATGTTCAGCTTTTGAAGTCTATTTTAAGTTTTGCTATGCAGTCCATGCTTTATAATAGTAGCCTTTCTTTGAATAGTTCCTACTTTATTGGATTTTTTTTTTGAGATACGGCCTCCAGAACTGTACATAGTATTTGAGGTGTATAAGTATAAGGGCTCTTACCAGGGGCAAATGCAGGATTTGTAGAGGGGGGTTTCCACACCACACCACCAGTGGGCGTGACCAGCATGCATGGGGGCGTGGCTATAATTTTAGACAGTGCTTGGCTGCTCTCCAACTCTTCCTATCCCCATAATATACATGGGCAATGCTGCGTGCACTGCTGTTAGGTGCACGCAGCTCTCCCTTTTCAAGCAGAGCTTTGTGAAGCGGGAGCAGGGTGCTGCCACCTCAATTATAAAGTGCCCCATTGAGATCGCATGAAATACAATTTTCAGTACTGCACCTAATCCAGCCTCATCTCTACTTATGTCTACATTATGCCTCTCCTTTCATTCATTTATTAATTAACATACCAGTTATTTGAAGTTACCGGTCCTCGAATTGGTGTATTATTACAACATGCGCTTTTATTAGGTACCTGAAATAACCTGCTCCTATATTTTTGCTTAGCTGCTTTCTCTGGTATTTTTCAGACACTCTGTATGACCCACACTTTGTCATCGATAACGCTGTGTCCAACATAATTTGTTCCATCGTGTTTGGGAAGCGATACGGGTATGATGACACAACGTTCAGAGACATTCTTAACCTTGTCCATGAACATATGAAGATGGCGACTAGTATTTGGGCTCAGGTAGGTCATTTCATGTGGCCTTAACTTGATGGTAGTAACTTTGCACCTGGGCAAAACCATGTTGCATTGGAGGAGGAGGTAAATGTAAAATTTAAAATGCAGGGTCAGCTTTATAGTTGGGGTAGGGCATGTTCTAGATCAACTTTAAATTTCAGTGTACAAATAAAGCTATCAAGTATTTGTGTGCTACATGAAAAAACAGTATTTTCCTCATGTGCAAAATAATAAACTAATTTGCACCCCTTGCATTATAACATGGTTTGTCCAGGAGCAAACTTACTCCTATTTTTTTTTGCTTTTCTCTCCTTAATGACTTAGACCCAACGTGTCCTAGCATCACCATCCTACTACCACCATTTCACAGCCACAAACCTACTACTACTTTAGAACAATCCTCTTGCTTAATTTAAACTAACTTGCTTGGTTTATTTTTTTGCTTCATTTAAGTCTTGCATTAATCATAAGAGTGAGAGGATATTAGAAGTGTTTGTGTGTTTGAAGTTTTTTTTTTTTAATATATTCAAAAAGTTTAACTTGGTTCAGAAGCACGAAGACAGAAAGAAAGGCTTTCAGTGGAGAGAAATCTAAGGCTTCCAGTGGACGTATCTTTCAGGCTCAGTAATACCGCTTTCATACTGCCGCCCCGGCAATATCCCGGGTTTTCCAAGCCGGGTTTTTGCCGGGGCTCGGAGCGTCCCAACTCAGAAACACCATTCATACTGCACCTCGGACCCGGGAATTTCCCGGGTTGACCCCATTCATACTGCACAAGTCTGTGCCCTGGCAAACTCCGATTCTGCTTCAGCTTGATCTGCACTCCCCCATCCACCATTTCTCCTAAACTCCTTCTCGAATCTTCCACGGGCTCCCACCAATGACATCATCCTCCAGAGACAGGCAGACAGCCAATGAGCTTGTTTTCTGTGCAACCCGGGTTGAAAAACCCAGGTTGCACCATTCATAGTGCAGGCAACCCAGGTCCGACCCGGGAATTACCCCTCGATAAATCCCGGGTTGAAGACCCGGGTTTTTAGACCCGGGATTTTTGACTTGTACCATTCATACTGCACCAAGACCCGGGTCGTTTGAGCTCGCCCCGGCAAAAACCCGGGATTTTGGTGCAGTATGAATGGGGTATAACTAGGTATCTGTAGCTTGTGTACTATGGCACCAACCTAGGCACCTGATTCATCAAGTCACGCATACTGAGCGCAATGTGCGTTTGTTTCAGAACACACGTAATTCGGGCCTGCGCTGGCCCAAATTCAACAAGAAACGGCTCTAAAGATACGTGCGCTGATGAATACCGGTGCAGGTCTGCTCTGCTCTACTACAAAACACGCTGCAGGATTCGTCCAATACCTATAAAGAATGTACAGTCAATAAAGAACACACAGAAAAAGATAATAGTTAATGTCACCTGGTAATAATATAGGCATTAATGACAGAACATGAAAAAAATTTAAATATTTTTATTTTATTTTATCCATGAAATACATTTATAAGGATGTTGCAAATGTCTGCTGTACATAAAATACATTTATACAGTTGCTACTGATTGCATACATCTGTTCTAGCATACATACACAGCCATCATCACTATTAATCGGAACTTAGACTAGCCCTGTAGCTGGAGCAAGAGATACGTCTGAAAAACAAGTACCTGAGAGATGCCCAGAGCTTGGATCAGATGCTGCTGCGTGTGCGATTGGCACACCCTTAGGGCTAGATTTACTAAGCTGCGGGTTTGAAAAAGTGGGGGTGTTGCCTATAGCAACCAATCAGATTCTAGCTTTCATTTATTTAGTACTTTCTACAAAATGACAGCTAGAACCTGATTGGTTGCTATAGGCAACATCCCCACTTTTTCAAACCCGCAGCTTAGTAAATATAGCCCTTAGTGTACATTGACTATGGCCAAACTTTCCTTCCCCGCCCCCTCCATGAAATCGTCGGCAGTGGTAAACCTCATTTGCTCTCGAAGATAAATTGAATACTTAGCTTCAATAATTTGTTAGACAAACACGTATGTCCTTCACTGCATGGAGACTCCATAGGCAACAGGCAGCCGGCAAGTTGAATCATGCATCAATACTTTAATGGAGGAGATCTGGCACAGTCTTCAGAACTCAACACAGAGGTGTAAAGAAGATCTGCACAACAAGTTCGGTTTGCAAACTAAGCAATTACATTCATATATTGCTTATATAAGAAACATTACAAGGTGCACTATACTTCCTTGTATGGTCTCTCCCTATTGTAAAATAAACAGACTACTTACAGGCAAAGCTATCCCATGCCATGAAAAGACATCATTGAATTTAAGATATGTAGTATCTAGTGTATTAAATTCTAGTTGGAAAAAAAAATCATATAAAATTTTTTATATTTTTATTAGTCAGATAGAGTTAGTGCATTTAACTGGCAAAATAAGATTGATGTGTTTTGTTGGCTACCAGATGGCAATACTTATATATTAATAAATAATGACTTTTCATTAAATACACAAAATAGTTTATTTCTGGAAGACTGATACATGGAATTGCATAGCTATAATTACAGAGGAGTTAGGGTGCAGAGAGTGCGAGAGAAATGTGTAACCAAATGAATGGTAGATATGGGCTTCTTATATGGATAATTACATTGAAGAGTTACATATCTACTTACTCCTGTTCTTTGATCACTACTCTTTCCCACTGGTCGGTAATCTCCCCTGAGCAGAGATCTACCTTCTGTCTCACGTCTGTACCTCATACTTGCCTACTTTTTAAATCTGTACTCCGGGAGATCGGAGTACAGATCATGTGACAGAGGGTAGGAGGGGGCGTGACGACATAATAATGTCACTATAGCCCCCCCCCCCCCACCAAATTTAGGGTATTGAAAAGTGGGGGGCAGGGCTAAATGACGCAAGTAAGCCCCGCTCCCCGCTATTCAATGGCGTGAATTTCGGCATTTTGCAGGGTCCAGGAGGTTTGCCTACTCTTCCAGGAGTCCGGGAGGACTCGCCGGAAGTCGGGAACCTCCCGGAAAATCCGGGAGAGTAGGCAAGTATGCTGTACCTTCGTCATCAACTGCATATGTACTTGTTCTGCTTTTAGGCATATTGTTCTATGATTTGTTTTACCTACTGTCTGACACTGTAGAGTTTTGTACAAATAAACAACGAAGATGATGATGGCGGCAGTTACTTTATATTAGACAGAAACCAATTGACAATACCATGGAAACATAACTTTGTAAGGTTGTAGTAGTAGGGTAGTAGCAGGAGGAGGAGGTGCTTTGGGTGTCAGTGGCATGGGGGAGGGGCTCTTGCAGGGGTGGACTGGCCATCTGCATTTTTTGGTACTAGTAGTACTAGAGCTCTGGGGCAGCACACAAGTGACATGGCTGCATGATTTGCATGCCGGGGATGACAGCAGAACCACCCCCATACTACAAGTCTACTAAGTCTACTACGAGTCTTTAAAACATGATAAACAACAGTACTATGCCTTACATAGACTTGTGGTGTATGGGTGTATACCTAATCCATTTAGTGTCACGGACAATACTGATATGAATGTCATTTCTACAGCAAAGAAAAAGCTAGATACATACTCTATGGACAAAAGTATTCGGACGCTTGACCATTACACCAACAGGGTCTGTAATGACATTGTATTCAAACACATATACTTTAATATGGAGTTGGACCCCCTTTTGTAGCAATAACAGGTTCCACTCTTCATGGGAGGCTTTCCACAAGATGTTGGGGTGTTTCTGTGTGAATTTGTGTCCATTCATTCTGTAGAGCATTTATGAGGTCAGGCACTGATGTTGGATGAGACAGCCTGGCTCGCAATCTCTGTTCCAGATCATCCCAAAGGTGTTCAATGGGGTTGAGGTCAGGCCTCTGTACGGGTCAGTCAAGTTCTTCCACACCAAACTCATCAAATCATGTCTTTGTAGTCCTTGCTTTGTGTACTAGGGCACAGTCATGTTGGAATAGAAAAGGGCCTTCCCCAAACTGTTGCCACGAAGTTGGAAGCATAGCATTGTCCAAAACGGCTTGGTATGCTGAAGCATTAAGATTGCCCTTCACTGGAGATAAGGGGCCTAGACCAAACTGTGAAAAACAGCCCCATGCCATTATCCCTCCTCCACCAGACTTCACAGTTGGTATAATGCAGACAGGCTGGTAACGTTCTTCCGGCATCTGCCAAACCCAGACTCGCCCATCTGACTGCCAAACAGAGAAGAGGGATTCATCACTCACAGAACACGTTTCCATTACTCCACAGTCCAGTGTCGGTGTGCTTTACACCACATCATCCAACGCTTTTTATTATTATTATTAATTTTTATTTATAGGGTGCCACAAAGTGTCCGTAGCGCATACATGTACAAACAATGGCACAGTACAAGGTGAAACAGCACAGTACAAGTAACAGTAAGCACTATAACTCCATAAGCTCAAAGCAGAGCTAGATAGAAAGGATGAGGGTAAGAGATATTCAGCACAAACTGGAAACCTGAGCCCAAAAGGTGGGTGCGGATGACAGGTTAAGAGCCACTGAGAGTAACAGAGAGAAGCGAGAGGAGTCAGAGGGCAGAAGGACCAAGAGGAGGTGAGCTGAGTAGCTGGAGAGCAAAGATAAAAATGGTGGAAACAGGAGGAGAGAAAGCCCTGCTCAAAGGAGCATACAATCTAAAGGGAGGGGATAGACAGACTTAGAGACAGAAGGGTGAAACGGTGAAATGGAGACAGAGTCATGGAGGGGAAAGGAAGGGATGAGAGGGTAGCCGACAAGGTGGGTAGTTAAGCGGGTGACTGAAAGGCTATTAAGAAAAGGTGGGTTTTTAATGTCCGCTTGTCGTTGGTCTTGGTGATGTCAGGCTTGCATTTAGCAGCTCGGCCATGGAAATCCACTCCATTAAGCACCCGTTGCACAGTTTTTGATGTCACTGAGCTCTTTAGAACGACCCATTTTGTATCACAAATGTTTGCAAATGGAGACTGCACGGCTAGGTGCTTGATTTTATACACCTCTGGCAAAGGGTCTGATTGAAACACCTCAATTCAATAATTATCAGGTGTGGTTCATATAGTGTATGTAAAAATGAAGCTATACCTTGATATTTCCCATGCTGTCTGTTATATGGTGCCAACAATAATGTTCTATGCTTTTTCCACTCCAGCTCTACAACGCATTTGGATTTGTAAAACATCTTCCTTTACCACACCAGAAGATTTTCAAAAATCTAAAAATTATATTTGCATTTCTCGGGAACGTTTTAGAGGAACACAAAAAAAACAGGGTCCCCGGACAACCCCGAGATTACATAGACTGCTATCTGGACGAATTAGATAAGGTAATGCGTTTGTGGAGCACATTATACCAAGCATGTGACATCTAGCAGTTGTCCAATCAGAATTGTCAACACCTTTGCACCAATTGTTACATTTATTCATGTGTCTCCAGAGTGTCAAGCAGAGAATTTCAGTAATGGTGGAGGTTCTGGATAAAGAACCCTAAGGTTCTCCTTGTTGGGGGAAGGGGGGGTACAAAGACTCTGTGTGGACGTTTTTTGAAAACAAAATAATGTGTAAGACAATTTTAGAGTCACTGACTAACTGGGCTAATTTTTCACAATTGCACATGGCCATGTCTGTATAAGATTGTGTATACTGCACTTAAAACTACAGGTCTAATATAGAATAGGCCACAATTTTTCATCCTGAATGGCCTTACGTATGTATTTTGAGATGCACATATCAAGATAAGTGAAAGCAGTAAAGATATGGAAGTCAACATTATCCAAATGATGATGAATGCCGCATTTGCAATGAGTTTTTGATAAATAAATAAATATATAATTAAAACTAATGTCGCCCCCACACACTCATCAAGGTACTCCCGTACTGAATAGCACTGGGATGTTGGATGTCTTTGTAATAACAGTACGTTGTGAAAAATAGATTAAGTACTGGCACCATCATGTCCACGGCTGCCAGAGAATGCTTACGTTTGTAGAACTACAAGCGCCAGCATGTTCTGGCAGCTAGGGCCCACTGGAATATATAGTTCCGCAAAAAAAAAAGGGGGGAAAACAAACAAAGACATAAAATAAAAATGAAAACTCCCCCAAACCCCTTATTAACCTTTTTATTCAACTCCTAAATCCATATGGATTCTTCTTTCCTAAAGTAGTCTGTATAGTTTAAAAATAACAAACCATAACAGAACAATGGTACGTGCTCCCTGCACTCTGGCGCTGCGGCATAAACAAGTGACGGGGTCAATACGTAATAAGCCAAAACATCTTGGCTGGAACGTGCCAATACTGCTCTGATTGGTTGTTTGCGCATTGACCCCTTGAGGTCAATTAAGTTTATTAATTTGTGTTGCAGCTCTGCCAGGAGCAAGTAGCATTGTTAGAGTTAAATAAAAGGGAGAGAGTTTAGGGAGCACTGCGAAACTCCCTGTTATAGCATGAGCAGCCAAACCTGCCATGGCCTGGTGCTGGCTGGGGCTTTTGCAGGTAGCACCATGTCATTGTCCTCATATTTTAGTGATAACCAGCTAGAGCCATAGTATTGGTATGACATATGGCAGCTTAAGATAAGTACTGATTCTGTCCTAATCATCAGCACTTATCTTTACACCAGCCTTTAGTCACAAACAATACATACTCCTCCAGAGATGCATATATTGAGACATTTCCAAGAATAACTACACTGTGGGGTAAATGTATCATAGTGCGGGTTGTACAAGTCGCCGGAAATCGGCGAGATGACAGCTTAAATTTAAAGCGGAGCTGCCTTGTAAAGGGAAACTTCCCTTTACAAGGCAGCGCCGCTTTAAATTTAAGCTGTCATCTCGCCGATTTTCGGCGACTTGTACAACCCGCACATAATACATTTACCCCTGTATCACCAGGGGGCGGTCTATACTTAAGAGTGCATGCCCCTACTGTACTGAACTTGCATTTGCCCACCCGCTGCTCTGCCTGTCCAGGTGTAAGAGTCCACAACTTCAAGCTAAATCAACTTAAGGCAACTCAAAATCCTCACGCATTTCACTGGGCAGTGTTGCAGAGTGGAAGATTGCAGCCCACAGTTGGACTTCTGTTTAAAATGGAAAATATCTGAGAATATATCTAGGAGTGTCCAGTACATTTTTTTCTGTCCACCAGATCTCTGCAAGGAGAGAATTATTTGCTCCTGCTGTTCCTCTCGCACATCCTCCAAACAACTTAATATATAATTACAAAGTTTGAGAACTAGAGCAATGATGCACAAACTTTTTAGGCTTGACTCCAAGGGGCAGATTTATCAAACCTTGTAAACAGGAAAAGTGGTGATGTTGCCCATATCAGCCAATCAAATGCTAACCATCATTTATCTAGTACATTCTAAAAAATTATAGCTAGATTCTATTTGGTTGCTATGGGTAATACCTCTACTTTTCCTATTTAGAAAGTTTGATAAATCTACCCCAAGTAAGTGTCTGAATGCTATATAGCAAATAATGTGGTTCCTGATCCACATAGTGCCCACCTCTGGATTAGAGAGCTAAAATTGCAAAGTCAGTTTTGTGACTCTGGCTGGGGTTCGGTCAAATGATGCAATGAATGTTTTAGACGTAGTTCTCATTGGCAAGATTGGTCAAATGGTATGCGTTTCGAGGGTGATGCCAATAAAACTGTGCCTGTTTTACAGTTATTGCTAAAAATTATGGTGTTGGATTGGAAAGCTAAAGTAATTTAAAGCTGTACTTCCACCTAGGAAAATATTTTACTAATGTGCCCAGTAAAAGAACAGGCAAATCAATATAGCTCACCACTGTGAAGCGACAATGGATGGGCGGGTAAGGAGTGGTAGTAGGGGCAGAGTGGGTCATCCAGCTTTCAATGATCCCATTTGTTATGTACCCAGGAGAAGGAAGACAGCAACCAGTCAACCTTTGATGCTGAGAACCTGTTCACATGTATGGTAGATCTCTTTGTTGCTGGGACAGAGACCACATCTTCTAGTCTGGAGTGGTGTCTTCTTTATATGATGCTGCATCCGGACATTCAAGGTAAAGTCTACCCAAAATGTTCAGTCTTATTCTCTGATGTTCTTGTTGTTGCATGCTTCGCCCTGCCTACAATAAAGTGGCTGTCTCAAGCAGGTAGACAATACATTTAAATGCTAAATCTGAACGAGTGATTTATTTTGTTAGACCTAATAATAAGGGACAGATGACAGACCCTATACCTCTACAAATATTTACATTAGTTTGTGTAAGAAGACAGTGATATCCAGACAGTTTATTCAACTCTTAATATTTTTTGTGATTCAGGTTATTTAAAAAAAAAAAAAGAAAAGAAAAATTGACATTAGCGTGTTACAAACAATGGTCACATGACAAGTGTGTCACAGCAAAAAAAAACGTAGGAAATACAACTGTCGTGTAATTTCAGTTGCTACCTCTCACAAGATATTGTTCAGGAATACTCCTGGATGCATGACTTTAGGAGAGAAATGACAATATGAGTATTACAATGTATCATATTTTATTCCAGAGAAGTGTCGGGAAGAAATACATAGAATTCGAGGAGACAGAGACCATCTAGACTATGAGGACAGAATGATGATGCCGTACACACAGGCTGTGCTACAAGAAGTCCAGCGCTGTGCCTCAATTGTGCCACTAGGAGTCACTCACTCCTCCATAAAGGACATACAGCTGAATGGTTATACTATACCAAAGGTGAAGATAAGTCCTTCTTAAGAATTAAGGAATTAGTAGGATGTCAAGTAAATTAATCTACTGTGGCTAGCAATATTTCAGGATCATATCTATAAAAAAAAAAAACACACACATATAAGGCCAGCGCTAATTCAATCTCCTACAGATCCTAATTATAATAAAATACTGTTAAAAAATCCTCCAATCTCTTGAGCAGGTATAAGAGACCTCTAACCTCTAGTGGTCAGTGTTTCATTTCAGGTGACTAGTGTAGGGCAGACCTCTAGTCAGCTCAACGCGATGTTATACTAACTGTTCACCTCCCTGTTCTGCACTTGCTGTCTGGAGCCTTAAGCTTGCAGCTCCCAGAGCTGCCTGACCTGATTTGTTTATAGTATCACACAACTATGAACAAACCAGACAATAGGAGCCATCAACTAGATGTAGCTGATGGTTTTTCCCCTTAACAACGAGCAAGTGGCAGAGATGGAGATTTTGTGGTGGGAGTGGAGCCTAGCTCTCCCAAGGTTTACATCCCAGGACTCACTGATGACTCCTGTCTGCACTCCCCTGATGACGGAAGTGGAATTGATGTTTGACACAGGGTCAGGTAGAGTCAGTGGCACACACATGGGTGGAGAGTCACCGACACAGGCCGGCATGGAGAGTCACCGACACAGGCCGGCATGGAGAGTCACCGACACAGGCCGGCATGGAGAGTCACCGACACAGGCCGGCATGGAGAGTCACCGACACAGGCCGGCATGGAGAGTCACTTGTATGCTGACATATTTCAGAAAAGCAATTAAGTGACCCAGACCAGAAAAGAGGGGAGACCCTGGAACATATCAAACTTTAAACAGATTGCTAAAAATACCTCATTTATTATATTAGGGCCTGAGTCATTAAGGAACTAAGCGCAACGTATGTAAATCTGGTATAGTCACTGAGAAGCGGATGGGAAACTACGAACGCTGACGACTACAGATGTAGGTTTACTCTGCTCTACTAGACCAGACACTGCAGGATACGTACAATACATATGTAGAATTTAAACTCACTAAAGAACACACAGAAAAACACACGGGTGTTGTATGTGTCCTCTGCGCTCCATGACGACTTCAATGCGGCTGCGTTCCTTGGCGTATAGCCCGGTTCTGGGCATGTGCAGAATGAATGTGCGAACAATACGCTCCTTAATGACTCAGGCCTTTGATTTTGATCACAGTGAAAGTCTTCTCTCATCAAAGTAAACTTGTCACTTCCAGGTCCACCTTAGGATAATAGTGGGCCAATATAAACTCATCTGCAATTGTATTCCAATTGTATATTGCATCAGTAGAAATGGATATCTTTAATGCGACAAGGTCCACCAAGATATTATAATTACTATAACGCAATCAGCTATTCAAAATATGAAATCATAATTTAACCTTTGGCTAAATCTTGCTACTTTGCGCTAATGTATAAACCAAGATCCAAGAGCACATAATATTAATTGTATACGTAATTCTGTGGCTCAAAGCACTAAATTGTTTATTGTAATCTGTTATTTATTTGTCCAGGGAACGATGATTATACCAGATCTGTCCTCAGTGCACTATGATGAGAGTCAATGGAAATATCCACATGAGTTTAATCCAGAGAATTTCCTGAACAAGGAGGGAGAGCTGGTGAAAGTAGACTCCTTCCTACCCTTCTCTGCAGGTAAAAGATGGCAAAAGCAATGGCTATCGGGGTGCGGAGAGAAAAGCATGTGAATAATTACAGGGACAATTTTGTTGTAAAAAGCAACATAAATGTCCAGGACTAATGTACAATCAATGAGTTAACAGCAAAGTTTTTGGACTGTTGTCAACACAAAACTTTGTTTGCATCTGCAGCCAAAGTACCTAACGGCAGGCTCTCATCTAATTTGTGTTGTTAATTGGGCATAAATCCTGTCAATCAATATACAAGCCGAGTGGCAGGATGATCCCGTATGTGGCCAGCTTGAGTTTTGGACAGGTCTACCATAGTAGTACTAGCAAGGGGAGTTCTCTACATACAACATCCAGTTACCTTGCTGGTAGCGACCTTTCTTTCACTTTACATTCTCATGCAGTCTACCTACATCCTGTACATCTGTACTCTCCCTACTGGACATTTGCTCACCTTCACAATATAGTGATAATGTGTATGTTAGGGAATTTAGACTAAGCTCCAATGGGGCAGGGACTGATGTGAGTGAGTTCTCTGTACAGCGCTGCGGAATCAGTGGCGCTATATAAATATATGGTGATGATGATGATGATGATAACATGAAAACACAAACAGTGGAAGAGCATTAAAAGGAGCATATTTAGAGTGTCCTGTTCCTCACATGTCAACAATCAGAAGTAAGAGGTGAACATTGTAACATTTCTTGGCATGGTAAAAATACTAAGAATTGTTACAAATATATAAATATGTACATAAATCATTCCTATTGGGTTTTCACTTGTCAACATTAGCTACAGGGCTGGTGCTAGCATGTCTGGCAACCCCCTGCAAAAAATAATTTTGCGCCCTCCTCTTTAATAAATTATTTGTTCATTCAATAATGTTTTTTCTTTCAATAAAAATCATATAATATACTTTACTAAAGAGAGTAATACAAATAAATACATAACACCAGGCTGTCAGCGCTGGGTTGGATTTCCTAGGAAGTGGGGTCTGCCGAAAACAACGAGTGAGCCCCCCCTCTAGGAAGACTCAGCCCAGTGCTGAAAGCACTAGGGCTCTTCCTACACCTCTGGGTGGTGGGTGTAGGGTAATATCAGCGATAATAAAGTTTAAAAAACTGGACGCCATTTTGTTTTGTGGAACTACAAGTCCCAGCCATGCAAGGTTGCCATAAACAGTGTGGGCATGCTGATGCTTGTATAACTACAAGCACCAGCATATCCATGGCAGCCAGGTCATGCTGGCACTTGGAGAACCACAAGTGCCAACATGACCTGACACCCATGGCTGGCTGAGACCTGTAGTTCCACAAAACGAAATGTTTGCAAAACCACAACACCCTGTTTAAAACCACAACATTTTAATAAAAATAATAAATACACTAAACACCCTCATTTATACCACATAAATGTATTAAAAATAAGAAAACCTCAATATACTCACCAATCTGAATTCTTCTTCTGTTATCAGTAGAGATGCTCACTGACGCCCGTGTTTTAGTTTTGTTTTTGGATCTGGATTACCGTCGTGTTTTGGTTTTGGTTTTGCCAAACCGCCATTGCTTGTTTTGGTTTTGTTTGGTTTTGTTTTTCTATTTTGTTGAAAAATCAATGTTTATGGGCATAAAGTAACCAAATTTAGTGCTCCACCTGTTTCTTGGATAAGTAAGGTAATTCTAAAGCTAATAAATTAGGAAGAAAACAGTTTAATCCCTGATAGGCCGTCCTTAATTCTGCACACGAACCTGATTGTCTTCCTCTCCATCTTAGCCTATTGGCAATGCAGCCATCGTCTTTGGGTGTATATTACACCCTACACTTATAGTTAAATATCTAAAGAAATGGACAAAAGCAGTTTGGTTTCTGTCTCTATAGCCCCCCCCCCCCCTCCACTTGTAGTTGAATAGAAAAAAAGCAGCCTGCATTGACTGAACAATATAAAAAAATAAATGGATCAAGGTAGTTTGGTGGCTGTCTATGACCCCCCCCCCCCCGCCCTCCACTTGTAGTTGAATAGAAAAAAAGCAGCCTGCATAGACTGAAAAATATAAAAAATAAATGGACTAAGGTAGTTTGGTGGCTGCATATGACCCCCCCACCCTCCACCTGTAGTTGAATAGAAAAAAAGCAGCCTGCATAGACTGCAGAATTAGAATATAAAAATAAATGGACAAAGGCAGTTTGGTATCTGTCTACATCAGATCCCCCCCATCCACTTGTAGTTGAATAGAAAAGAAGCAGCCTACATAGACTGTATAATTAGAATATAAAAAGAAATGGACAAAGGCAGTTTGGTATTTGTCTGCATCAGCCCCCCCACCCCCATCCACTTGTAGTAAAATATAAAAGAAGCAGCCTGCATAGACTGTAGAATTAGAATATAAAAAGAAATGGACAAAGGCAGTTTGGTATCTGTCTGCATCCTAATCATCCACATCATCAATAGCGCCCTCGTCGCCTACACAAATCTTCCCCTCATCCTCTTCTAATTCCCTCTACACTAGAAGTAAAATAGAAAACTATTCAGCCGTTATATAATCTAGAATATAAATAGAAATTGAGAAAGGCAATTGGTATCTGTCTGCATCATAATCATCAACATCATAATTAGCGCCCTCGTCGCCTATACAAATCTCCCCCTCATCCTCTTCTAATTCCAAAGTGGCATCCTCAATTTGTGTATCACCGGCTACACTCGGACTGTTCAGGCACACATCAGCAGAACTGCTAAAAGGGCCCTTCTTTATGGGTACATTATCAGAATGCTCACGATTAGACATACCACTGGTGGATTGACTCTCCACAGGGATTGTTGTCATTTCTGATTCAGAGCATACATTATCCTCAAATGCCTTACTGTTTTCTTGCAGCTCGGCTTTCCCGCGTAACAGTAGTTGTACACCACTTTTAGACTGCAAATTACTTGGTCTTGCTTGCTCACCAGTGACCTTATAAGAAGAAGGCTCAGTAATATTTTTAGATCTGGCAGTAATAGAGAAAGGCGAAGGCCTTATTCTTTCTTTGCCACTGCGTGTGTAGAATGGCATTTTGGCAATTTTTTTTTTTTTTATCGGCAGTTAACTTTTCCTCAGTTACACTTCTTTTTCGCTTCAACATGGTACATTTTTGTTGGGTGTGTGTTTTTTTCCCTGATTTAAAAAAAATATGTACTTTTACATCGCCTTTCTCAGATGACGTACTAGGAACACTACCATCAGGACTGGTGACAGAACCTGGTTGCTGATTCTGCTCATATGTGGACTGCTTTGAATCCATTTTAATGAGCCCAAAGCACTTGTAGTGTAAAATATTGTCTTATATATATACTGCTGACAAATATGACTTCTTTTGACAGCCAGAAAAAATATAGTGTAAAACACTGGGGAATATTGGACACCCCAAACCACTTGTAGTGCAAAATATTGTATTAGATAGATATTGCTGACAAATGTGACTTCTTTTGACAGCCGGAACAATTTAGTGTGAAACACTGGGGAATATGACACACCCCAAAAGCACTTGGAGTGCCCACAAAAGAAAAAAAAAACCCTCCTCTATCCTCCTCTATTACTGCTCTAATAATTGCAAATGGTATTATTATTATAATTGAAGAGATTAGTATAGACCCTCTTTGTGTACACTACTTGCTCTGTCCCTGCGCTAATATAGCCTGTGGCCTAACCCTGCTTTCTCCCTCTGTCAAATGGCGATGGATTGCTGTGCAGGCTGGTATTTATGCTTTTCAAATCTCGCGAGAACCTAGCTCAGAAATACGAATACATCGCGATGACGTTTTGCAACGATTATGATTCCGAATGGGCGAGAGATTACCGAGCCTACTCGGCTCGGTACTCGGATAGGCGATATTCGGATGGATTCGGATCTCGGGGAACCAAGCTTGCCATCTCTAGTTATCAGCAGCTTTTAATACAAAAATGTTTGTAAACCATGTCCCAAAACAGTTCCAATTGTCCCTGCTTGAAATGTCCAATATAAATTTGTAATTCTAATTGTCCATGCTTGTAAATATCTTTTGCTCTTCTGGCCAGAAGGGCCCCCATATTTGTAATCCAAACCGAAACATGCTTGGTTAAAAAAAAAAAAAAAAAAAAATATGACAGACGACGCTGAAACTTGTACAACCTCCGATACGCAATGACTATAACAGAGCCGCAAGCTCTATTTATAGTCTGAGGGATTTTCCTACGCTGTCATGGGTGACAACTTCTACAAGAAACTATTAATTTTTATAGAGCCATGTTTAATTTAATTGAACAACATCACCTGGATTAAAAAACGAGTATCACAGACATATCGGGCCTGATTTAGGCACATATATGTTAATTTTGAGTGTATCGTACACAAAGGACACTTGCTACAGCCTACGATTTCAGGGAATGGAAGGGGCATTTGGCCATAGTAAATTTACAGGAGGGGGGTGCCACACTGGAGTGCATGCAGCCACGTCCGAAGCCAGCTCTGGGCAACTCAATGCGACTTGTTTTTCTGCCTTGTCTCTTGCTCAGGCTAGAGGGCTAGTCTAAGTCCTGATCAGTAGTGATGACAGTCTCATATGCAGGCTATAACATGTGTTTACATTCACAAGCAACTGTAAAAATATATTCTATACTCGGCAGACATTAAGAACATCCTATTAACTGGGTTTTTTTTATGGGGGAAAAAACACTTTTTTTTTCTTTTTACAGTTTTATCACAAATGTCTATATTATTACTTGGTGACATTTTTTTATTTTTTTTTTATTTTTTCTGTGTGCTCTTTTGCGAATTTATAATCCACATAGGTATTGGACATATGCTGCAGTGTCTTGTGTAGTACAGCAGACCTGCCCTGTGTTTATCAGCGCACATATCTTCTGCTCCGGTCCTTGTTGAATTCAGGAGTACGTAGAGCCCATTTACGTGTGTTTTTTAACACATGTGCTCAGTATACACGCATATATATATATATATATATATATATATATATATATATATATATATATATATATATATATATATATATATATATATATATATATATATATATATATATATATATATTACAGAAATATAGTTTTTATAGTAGGTTAATTTGTCTATATCAATCGCAGTCCACAGTTTGACTATTTGATTTATATGGGGAGGTTGCATCTTCCCTGAGGATTGCTACTGGTATAGTGCAGATTAGTTGCAAGCGCCATCAGGAATTTGTCTTGGTTATTTAAATATGTGGAATATGAAGTCACAAAAGAACGCACGAGAAGAAATAACTATTCAATCAATGTCATCTGTTAATACTATAGTCAATACAATGAAAAAAAATATATATATCAGCCAACATAAATCCTTCTGCACACAGTCGCTTCCCCTGTACCCATTGTATACTTGGTCTGAGCAGTGTTTATAAATGGGTGGACACAGCTCCACCGATACTACATATAGAACTCATTGACCCTTTACTGGCAGAATGGTAAACACAGAACATAATGAAAAGCATCAGTCTCAGGAAAGCAGCCATGTGTATGAGCCTTAAATCAGTTCCAGTCAGAGGATACGGATCAATCAGCAGAATAATCCGGTGAAAGACTTGAATTCACAGCTGGAGCTATGTACACTAGCTGATGGAGTAATTACTCAGATACTAAACAGCAGACAAATAGAAAAAAACATATGGTATATGATTACAATGCAATCAATTCAGCTGCATGTTTGTATAGAAAAAATTGCATGCATGTAGCATGCACCTGACTTGATCATGCCACCATGCAGCCTGGGTCTTCTATGTGTGTGCAATAATAAACAGCCAATCGGGCAACCCTAAGGCTGATGTCCCAGGAATTGTTTAAATGTACTAATAGTATTGTTGCTAAAGCCAAATTAGTGTTTTGCACACTTTTCTTAGATGAAATGTGAGATAAAGTATCATTTGGGGGGAGATTCAATTGTCGGCGATGTGGCGTGCAGACATCGCACCGCACACATTGTCGGCAATTATGGTAGGAATCTCTGCTCATTTTCCTGTGAGGAAAAAGGAGCAGGGATTTCTAATCAAATATCTGCCGCGTCTGTTATAATTTACTTCATATGAATGCACATGTTTGTTGACTTGTGCAATGGATAAGAGGGCTCACCCTTCTGTGGCCACTTCAGAGTTAAATTATTTCACTGCTACGGTGTCATCTTTTTTTCTGTTTCCCTTCAGGACCACGGAGTTGTCTTGGGGAGAATCTCGCCCGCATGGAGATCTTTCTCTTCTTCACCGCTATGCTGACGCACTTTGAATTCCAGTGGCCGGATCAGAAGTCACCCCCTGACCTCACACCGGTGTTTGGGATTACTCAGGCGCCTAAACGTTTTAAGATGAGGCTGGTGCCCCACACATAGGACTGATTAATCAAACATTACAGCTCCCCTATACTTCAGGAAGACCAGCAATGATATTATGCTGACTTTATTTTATTGCTGGTTTTCCACCTGTATTATACAGCATCTGACTGTTTAAATCTATGGGGCATATTCAATTAAGCCACAACATCGCGGCTACGCTTTTTAATGGTTATTACGGTACCGCAACATTGCGGATTTCTCATCACAACCGTTGCAAAATGCGCAGTGTTGTGGTAACGCAAAGTGCCTTCGGGTCCGTTCCGGAGGCATTTTGCTCTTAATTGAATATGCCCCTATAGTTTTAAATCTATAATCTATGTTTTGCTATTATGCAACATTTTTTTTAATTACAGTAGAAACACAAAGATTTATTTTTGCAGATGAAAATCTAAATTTGCAGGGTGTAAACCTGAGAGATTATTGGGTTGTAGTTTTTTTTCAATGTTTAGTAGGCAGCCAATCAGAACTTTGTTTGTAAAATAGCAGTTTATGGTCCAACAATGTTAAGCAATCGGTAGTACTCCCAGCACGGCCAAACAATTAATGGCAGCCTGGACACTTGTAGTTAATCATGGACAAAATGGTTAATTAAATCTATATTTGTACCAATTTACTCACACCCAACACCAAGGGTTGCTACCCTAGTGCTTTTCAACACGGGGCTGGTTAAACTAAAGGGTCTCATCCCTGTAGGGAAGTCAGCCCCGTGCTGACCTGCCATGGGCTGGTTTGGCACTATGGCATGGAGACACACACTGTGGGATTCCCTGCTCTAATACCACCAGCCCTGGTTAGCATAGCCTAGTGCTAGAGCTGGTAAATTCAGTGGGACCCTATGCTTTATGTCCCACCAATTTTGCCAGATCCAACCTAAGCTGGTAGCACTAGGGCTATTTAGGTTTATTTATTTTTTGGAAGTGGGGGCATACTGTTTTATTTTTGTCTTTTGTTTAAATTATTTTTTAACACACAACATGGTCAATAATGTAAGGAGAGATCACACCCCTCTACTGTACTATGTCTATACATGATCGCCAACTCCACCCCCTGCTTCACCTCTATAAGGTGCAAGAGCAGACAGAGACGTTAACGTTTAGACTGCACAAGAGAAAGCTCTTTTGGGCTTACGAAGTTGGACTTATGTCCAACTATACATGAACCCCCACAGCCTCTACAAGGGAAAGCGCTTGGCGACACACAGACTGATTACTAAGCGCTTTCTCCTGCAGACACTAAATGCATCCACTCCACTCTATGAATAAGTTAAATATATTGTCCCACAAATTGATATCTTGTCCTTGCATGTGGGGGACCTACAAGGCACATGAGTGAGCCTAGCCCACATTTAGGTAGGAATGCCTCAATCCACATATTTCCTCCCAAAATAAGATGAAACTGTTACACCCTCTGCAGAAACCACAATCAGATCAATGCCCTTCCGGTATAATCAGGGTCATGATGTCACAGCATTTCTACTGTATGTAATGTTCCCTTAGTGACTGCAGAGGGATTTATGTGAGCAGTGTGGTAATGACATAGTTGCCTACTCTCCCGGAATGTCCGGGAGACTCACAAATTTTTTGGGAGTTCTCCCGGACACCCGAGAAAGCAGGCAAACCTCCCGGATCCAGCTATCTCTGCTGGTGAAGTGGGAGGGGGCTGAGCTAAACGAGTCATCATGGTCCCGCCACCTGCTTGCGATTGGACGAAAATGGCAAAGATTGAAAGGGTGGGGCCTAACGACGCAATTCACGTGGCCACGCCCCCTTAACGGACCCCCTCCCATACAACTTATTTGAAAAGTCGGCAAAGTATGGGTAATGAAGGTATTGTGGAGGGAAAGGAAGTAGTCGGGTGGCCAGGAGCCAAAGCGAGAAGCCCATGATTAACCTGACATTTGCTCAGTTCATAAAAGTTAATACATGCTTCCTCTAGGTTGGCAGATATCTTTAAATAACTATTGTAGCCTATGGCAGCAGTATAAACACCTGTTAGTATGTACTCTTATTGATGAAGCACTCTAAAGATCCTCAAGACAAACCAATATGCACATACATAGTAACACACTAAAAAACACAGTAGAAACTGACATTTAAGTGGACCCATATATTCATTGCCACCCTAGACTTTTTTTGCTGATAGATATATATATATATATAGATATAAACCGTAGACACGATACATGGATACAAGAATATAGTTATTCAGGATGCACACACTAATGAACACATTCATATTCAAGACAATACATTTAGAGCTTTATTTATCAAGGAGAGAAAGGGCTAAATCCATTGATATAATTCCCTATTTAACAAAGCCCCCGGGCCTGTGAAGGCTTTAGAAAGTATAGTAGTTCCAGACTACATCATTACATCATTAGGTTTAAAGGACATTCAAAGCAATTCAGAGAAACACAGCATTGAAAAACTGTCCATGTGACAACAATTGATGGGAATCTGCGCTTTATGAAAATGAAAACCATCATTGAAGAGAACGCCCATGAAATCTCTTGAGAAAAAGTCCACATTATAAATGTCTTACAATCTTTTCAACCCTTAAATCTAAATAATAAAATACAAGTCTTCCAAATATAGCATCAGCATATTCAGAATTTACTCGTCTTTATCTTCCACCTCCCTATGTAGTGTACTTACAGGAGATGAAAGTTTAAAGGGTTGTCTAATAAAAATTCTTTCTGCTACACGGTGACTCCTCATTGATCTGGATACAAACTAGGAACTATATCATGATGCTGGAAAAATAAACCAGATCAAGAAATGTGGATACAGATAGCATGCAATTAAATCTCTCTCAAATATCCTGTGGTTGCCACTCAGGGAGATAAAGACCAGCTAGTTTGTGCCCAAACTGGCTTACAGAAAAGGTTTCCCCAATGTCTCCCTGCAATATCTCTGCCCATTCTGATCTCTGCCATACCCAATTGGATCATCATTGCTCTCCCCTCCTTCCCTGTACCCACCATGTCTCACCTGTTGGACTCGCCATTCTGTCCTCCTGGATGATAACTGAAGCATATCAACTCAGTGCCTCAAGCGGTGGTAATCGTTTTCACGATTACCACTAATCCGACATCGAAAAGCTCTACAAAGAAAATCAGAATTACTGAAAAACCATTGGAAAATAAACAGACTTACCTTGAAGCCGACGCTGGAGATCTCCGATTGGATCACCATGCTGATAGCAAGGTATTCCGATTGGACAAGTGTTCGGCACTGCAGCTTGATGTCATCATGACCTCTGTCAATAGAAATTTAAAGCAGCAATGTCGGGTTAAGTGTTTAAACACTTAACCTTAGGGGTCCCCACATTGCCGCTTTAAATTTCTATTGACAGACGTCGCGATGAAGTCAAGCTGCAGTGCCGAACACTTGTCCAATTGGAATAACTTGTTGTCAGCATGGTGATCCAAACGGGGATCTCCAGCGTTGGCTTCAAGGTAAGTCTGTTTATTTTCCAATCGGTTTGCCAGAAATTCTGATTTTATTTGTAGGGCTTGTTGATGTTGGATTTTACCTCATCGATCAAGCGTACCCAACCGCCTCAAGCTATAGCCTGGCCCAAAGTCCGACCCCTAAAAAAAGCTGAAAAGCCCCTTCACAAAATTACTATGATTGTCTTTAAGGATAAAAAAAGTGGGGCTTTCCAGGTACACCACTATGGCCCCTATTTATTAATAAGAAAAGATAAGAGATTTTTTTATCGCCGATTAATGCAGCAATAGAAAATCATTTATTTGCACAATTTCCAAATAAAATATCGCCAGAGCAATATGGGCAATACTGGCTGTCGGTGGTCAGAGTAGTCTTCACCAGCCAGTCTTGGTGGATCTGCGCATACATTACCCGACTTTCCGGCTCACGCACACACAATGAAACTAAAAAAATTTTTTAGAAACCATAAAAATATTGTAAAGAACCAATTTAAATGAATGGGCCAGTTGACAAACATGCTTTATTAAAATAATAAAGCATTTTATTCTTTCTTCCAGAGGTAGCAGCAGTCAGAAGTTGGAGGATATTGGTAGCGACATAGGAAGATATCTCGTATGACGTCCTATGTATAGCCTGAGATGGCTATAGCAAAATGAGGATTGCGGCAGTACATATAACACCTCAATCCTTGTTATAGAGGCTTCCCCATTCTATGTATGATAAAGCCGGAATATCTTCGACAGCCAGAGATAGGGCTTTTCTCTAATTAATAAATAGACACCTGTTGGGTGCAGACAGCCTAATCGCTGCATTCAACTCAGCCAAGTCTGCTCTATCTTTACACAAGTCCATCAGATCTAATCTTTCATTGCAATAATTTTTCTCCTGTTGATCTAAACAATTAAAAAACACTCAGTAATGCCTATAGAGATTTGACCTCAATGGGAAAGAGATGAAAAAGAGGAACATATCATTTGCAAACTATCATGTGGATTCTGGACATTGTCATTTCATTTGGGTCCTTAGACAATTTGCCTTAACTCTCAATAGTTTCACACCGCATTGTACATCATATCTGTATAAAATAACCAAATAGAAATTATTATGCTGTATTTGCACCAATGCTCAGGCCCGGCGCTCCCATTAGGCAAGGTTAGGCACTTGCCTAGGGCGCCGGGCTCTGGAGGGCGCCACAGAATGGTAAATTACATTAAAACTGTGCGGCGACCGCTGACCATACCTGTCACGGCCGCCGCACAGCATTCAGATGCACGGGGAGGGGGGAAGAGGCGCCGATTTTTGCGGGGGGGGGGCGCCGATTTTGTAAAAATGCCTAGGGCACCATGGACCCTAGCACCGGCCCTGCCAATGCTTATATACTTATAGTGTGTAAATAAAAATCATTCAAACACAACACTGAAAAAAAATACTAAAAACAATGATATTCAATGTGAGCAGAATAATTTCCTCTCCCAGAGAGAGTCCCTGGCACAAATCAGCGAGGAAAGTCCCTGACATGGGCTGGAGCGGAGAGTCACTAAGACCAGTCTGCAAAAACCATCCTGCACATTTAAACCTTGGATTATATTTACTAAACTGCGGGTTTGAAAAACTGGAGATGCAGCCTATAGCGATCAATCAGATTCTAGTTATCATCTATTTAGTATATTCTACAAAATGACAGCTAGAATCTGATTGGTTGCTATAGGCAGCATCTCCAGTTTTTCAAACCCGCAGTTTAGCAAATATGCCCCTTTGTCTTTAAGCCATTAGGGAACAGTTTAGACAGTTTGTAACAGTGTCATAACTAGACATTTTAGTGCCCAGGGCGAGACAGGGCACCGGCGCCCCCCATCTAAGTGGGAGTGATATTTGCCAACCTAATGTGGGGGTGTGGCCAACCTAATGTGGGGGTGTGGCTAGCACTTTACTGAAATAATTCTGTTACATGTCTGCGGACCCCAAACATGACCACAAAAGCATGGAGGAGAAGAAGAAGCTCCTCTGTAAGGTAAGGTACAAGGGGTCTCAAATGCGGGGGGGGGGGGGGGGGGGGGAAGAGGGAAGAGAGAGAGAGAGACCCCTGCAAGTAGTCAATGTACAGTAAGGACGTGCCAAGCTCCAGCGCATGCGGCAATGTTCGATTTGAGCTCTGGGCATCTCTCAGGTACGTGTTTATCTGTCGTATCTCTTGCACCAGATACAGATACAGGTCAGGTGTACGTTTAGATTACTAGTAATGATGGTTGTGTATGCTGGAACATGTGTTTGCAATCAGTTAAATACATTTTATGTACATTAAACATTAATAACATCTGAATAAGTATATTTTTATGGAAGAAGAAAAAAAATCCCTTTTTATTTTTCTATGTTTTGTCATTAATGACTATATTATTAACAGGTGACATTAACAGAATTGTTTTTCTTTCTGTGCGTTTTGTTGAGACTTTATATTGCACATATGTATTGGACATATCCTATAGTGCATTGTCTGTTAGAGCAGAGTGGACCAAGACATTCATCACCAGACGTATGTGCCTTAATGAATTATGAATTAGACCCTCTAGTTTTAAGGCCTCTTATTCATTAAAATATTAGGGGCTTATATATTAGGGACTGTAGCCAGGTGGCGGGGCAATGGGGAATATTAGCATCCATAGATGCAAATGCTAAAGGTCTATTAATCGATCTTATGTTGTCCAAGGAATTTTATGAATATTCATGCTGTCCTTTCATTAAGAGATCAATAACAGGGGAAGAACTTATTGCACCCAATTTGACTTTACCCTTATGGCAGCATTGATTGAATAGTTTGTCAGATGACTGCTCAGCCACAAAATGCTTAGTGTGGCAAAATTCACAAATACTGTTCATGGGACCACAGTTATGAGCATTAATATTTGTTTCATCAAAGATACCGACATCAAGAATGGCGTGGCATCTTGTTCTCTGGCATTGATGTGATGTTACCTTTGTCCTGTTCGGACTTCGATTGTTTTCTCTGTGACGGGCAATTTGCTGAGGAGTCATATTTGCATGGCGATGATTATCATGTTTGCGTTCTCTTTGATCATCAGTCATAGATTGTCATCGGGCTTTATCCCGCTCCACCCTTCGTCTTTTTGCTGCTTCTTGCTGTGCAGTTAATCCCACAGCAGACATTTGCCTTTTAGGTGGCATCGCAGTTATACTTTGTTGCTTAAATTAATTAGTATATTCCTATTAATTTAGCACTAAGTGCAAATTAAACAAATGGATAGAAAATCGAGTCAATTTGGAATAGCAAAGGTTGTTATAAATGGTAACTGCCACAAAAAACGAAATAAACCAAACAAAATTAGTCCAAGAAATTAGGAAAATCTAACCAGTAGGAATAGTCAAGTACACAAAAGAGTCATTTGCGAACATTTTACCAAATTTGTTTGTGTGTTTATTTATAAAGGTGAGGAGCAGTGTTGGACTTATATATATATATATATATATATATATATATATATAGATAATGGTTGGGGCTGGTTGCAGGGAGGGAGGCCCAATTTAGGTGACTGTTCCAATTAGTCAGGATTTGGTCCGACTGCAAGGACAGTTGCACGAAGCCTGCCAGGGAGTCATCTGAAGTTTCCTCTCCCCATAGGATAGAACGGTTAACTCCAACTTCAGATGGTGTTAACTGTTGGTGTCAAGCTGCAAATTTCGGAGCTTGATAAATAGGACGTTTTCACAGTCCATATAGACATCTATGGGGACTGCATATGTTATTGAAGGTGCTGGGACAACAGCAGATACCTCCGATCCTCTAATAATAAATAAGCACCGTTCTTTAAAATGTTGCAATCCTCCAAAAACTTCTATATTCAGAGGGCATTTATCTGGAAAGAAATTCCTTCAGCGGTTCATATATAAGACTCTTAATTATGAAACCTAAGTAAGGTCTAACATTAACATAACAGAGTCTGTGACAAAAGATGAGATTCTTCACCCTTCTTTCTCCCCCATCCCCAGTGAGTAGAGATGGGCGGGTCCGGTTCTCCGAGAACCGAACCCACCCGAACTTTGGGTATCCGAGTACCGAGCTGAGCAGCTCGGTACTCTCCCGCCCATTCCGAATCCAAATCGAGGCCGAACGTCATTGTGACGTCGTCGGATCTCGGGGCTCGGTTCTCGCGATACTTCAACTTTATAAATACACGCCTCCACAGCAATCCATCGCCATTTGACAGAGGGAGAGAGCAGGGTGTAGTCATAGGCTAATTAGAGCAGGGACAGAGAATACAATATTGTTCTTGCAATTGCTCTAACCAAAATCGCTAGTGCAGAGAGGAGGATAGAGGTTTATTATTTTTTCTTCATATTTGGCACTCCCCAGCGCTTTTGGGGTGTCCCCCATAATTGTGCATTAATATTTCTGGCTGTCAAAAGTCATATCTGTCAGCAGTATCTACTAAATAATTTTTAGCACTCCTCAGTGCTTTTGGGGTGTCCTCCCTAATTGTGCATTAATATTTCTGGCTGTCAAAAGTCATATCTGTCAGCAGTATCTACTAAATAATTTTTAGCACTCCTCAGTGCTTTTGGGGTGTCCTCCCTAATTGTGCATTAATATTTCTGGCTGTCAAAAGTCATATCTGTCAGCAGTATCTACTAAATAATTTTTAGCACTCCTCAGTGCTTTTGGGGTGTCCTCCCTAATTGTGCATTAATATTTCTGGCTGTCAAAAGTCATATCTGTCAGCAGTATCTACTAAATAATTTTTAGCACTCCCCAGTGGTTTGCGCTCAGAATGGATTCAAAGCAGTCCACATATGATCAGAATGAGCAACCAGGTTCTGTCACCAGTCCTGATGTTAGTGTTCCCAGTACGTCATCTGGCCAAGGCGATGTCAAACAACAGAGTGTTTTCAAATTAGTGCAAAAAACAAAAACCAAAAAAAAAATTTACTGTATTGAAGCGAAAAAGAAGTGTAACTGAGCAAAAGTTAAGTGACGATAAAAAAAAAAAATTGCAAACATGCCATTCTACATAGGCAGTGGCAAAGAGAGAATGAGGCCTTCACCTTTGGCTATTAGTGGCAGATCCCAAAAAGTTACCCAGCCTACAATTGGTGCACAACTACTGTTACGCGTCAAAGCCGAGCTGCAAGATAACAGTGAGGCATTACAGGAGAATATTTGCTCTGATTCACAAATGACAACAATCCCTGTGGAGAGTCCATCCAACAGGGGGATGTCTAATCGTGAGCATTCTGCTGATGTGTGCCTTAATAGCCCGAGTGTAGCCGGTGATACCCAAATTGAGGATGCCACTTTGGAATTAGAAGAGGATGAGGGGGAGATTTGTGTAGGCGACGAGGGCGCTAATGAGGATGTTGATGAGGATGAGGTTGTTTGTGTAAGTCCTGCACCAGTGGCAGCAGTTCTGGCACGTGACAAGAAAAAGGCCATTGTCATGCCTGGGCATAAAACAAAAAAATCCACTTCTTATGTGTGGAATTATTTCTACCCAAATCCAGACAACAATTGTATAGCCATTTGTAGTGTATGTGAAGCCACAGTCAGTCGAGGGAGGGACCTTAACCATCTTGGAACCTCGTCTATGTTACGCCATTTAACGAGAGTTCATGGCAAAGTGTTGGGAAAAGCTGAAAGTTCTTCCCAAAAGAATACAAGCACTCCCTCATCAGCTAAGACCCTCCGCTCACCGACATACAGACGGCTACAAAATACACCCACCACACCATCCTCCTCAATATCCTCAGTAGCGCTCGGAGTTAGCCCGGCATCCCACTTAAGGCTGGATGACTCCGGCACTATTATTGATTCCTCTGAAGAAAGCGTTAGTCCTGCTGCTGCTGTTGCTGCTGCTGGGGGTGAATCGTCATCCCAGAGGCAGGTTAATAAAATGAGCAGTCCTACATTTCAGCAATTAACTGTGAAACAATCATTTGCGAGGGGAAGCAAATATGACAGCAGTCACCCAGTCGCCAAGCGAATCACAGACGCCATGGCTGCAATGTTAGTGTTAGATCTGCGTCCAATCTCCACAATAAACGCAGCTGGTTTTTCACAGTTAATTGAGGTTTTGTGTCCGCGTTACAGAATTCCATCGCGACACCATTTCTCCCGTAAAGCTATTCCACAACTATACCAAAAAGTGTGTAAAAATGTAGAGATTGCGCTGAAAAATGCCATTCTGCCCACTGTTCACTTAACCACAGATATGTGGACAAGTGGAAGTGGCCAAACCAAAGACTATATGACTGTGACAGCCCACTGGGTTGGTCATTCACCTTCACCAGCAGGAACAGCAGCAGCATGTACACCACTACGTAACATTTGTCACAGGCAGGCCACTCTTTGTATCACCGGCTTCACTAACAGGCATACGGCTGACAATTTGTTACGCAAACTGAGAGATGTGATTGATGCATGGCTTATACCACTCGGACTCTCCCCAGGGTATGTCATTTCAGATAACGCCAACAATATAGTGCGAGCATTACAGCTGGGTGATTTCCAACATATTCCCTGTTTTGCTCACACCATCAACTTGGTGGTGCAGAGCTTCCTACGAAATAACCGCGAGGTGCAGGAGATGCTTTCGGTGGCCCGTAAAATTTCAGGCCATTTCAGGCATTCAGCCACAGCATGTAGGAGATTACAGCAGCTCCAAGAGCAGTTTAACTTGCCCTGCCACCAACTTAAGCAAGAGGTGGTAACTCGGTGGAATTCCACCCTGTACATGCTTCAGAGGATGGAGGAACAGCGCAAAGCCATCCAAGCATATTGCACAAGTCATGACATTGGGAAAGGAGGGGGGATGTATTTCACTCTTGCACAGTGGGGAATCCTTTCAGTGCTGTGCAAGGTGCTGAAACCATTTGAAGTTGTGACATGTGAGGTCAGTGCAGACTCTGCTAGTTTGAGCCAAGTCATTCCTTTAATTAGACTATTGGAAAAGCAGCTTGAGAAAATAAGGAGGAGCTGAAAAAAAGCAATTCAGCAAAGTATGTTGGCCTTGTCGATCAAGTACTTAATTCGCTTCACAATGATCCTCGAGTTATTAAGATCTTGAACTCGGATCAGTATGTTTTGGCCACTGTGCTTGATCCAAGGTTTTTAACCTACATTGAGTCTTTACTTGTAAATGAGCGAGATGTGAACTTTTGCAAGGAGCTATTGCTCAGCAAGTTGGCCGCTGAACTGGGCCTCGGCTTGACGACGTGTCCTCCTTCACTTTCTCAAGCTGTTGCTCGTAAAAAATTAAATTTCCAAAAAAGAAGCAGGGAAGACACAGGGGGCAGACCAGAACAATTTAACATCTGGGCTGGTTTGAAGGATTTTTCAAAAAAATGTGTCACTTTGCCCATAACTCCATCCAATATGAGTATAAACATGCAAAGGATGGTGGAGGATTACTTTCAAGAGGTAGTTGATATGGAAATGTCAGACAGTCCCTTTCCTTACTGGGAAGAAAAGCAGGCCATTTGGAAACCCATGTACAAACTTGCTTTGCAATACCTAAGCTGCCCACCCTCCAGTGTGTACTCTGAACGAGTGTTCAGCACAGCAGGGAACTTAGTCAGTGATCGCTGTAAAAGGTTACTTCCCAAAAATGTGGAGAAAATGATGTTTATAAAAATGAACTACATCTTCCACGAGGAAGGCCTTCACCATCCAAGACATCCAAACACTGACTTTTCTCTAATGGCGGATTCAAGCGGCGATGAATTGATAGTCTGTGATGATGACGTACACACTGATGAGGGTGAGGATTAAGCTGAAGATGATGCCGATAACATCTTTTTAAAACTTTCTATGTAAGTGTAGGGTGCAATCTACCCCCAAAGAGGAAAGGGACTTGTGGCATTTCCATATCACATACCATCTTGAAAGGCTGCTGTTAGGGCAATTTATCCTTAAGGGTAGGTTGTCATAGACAGAGTGACCCTAAACTGGCTTTGTCCATTTTTCATAATATTGTACAGTCTATAATGGCTGAATTTTTGGGTATTTTATACAAGTGGAGGGGGGCCTAGAGAGACAGAAACCAAACTGGCTTTTTCCATGTCAATTAATATTGTACAGTCTATAATGGCTGAATTTTTTGGTATTTTATACAAGTGGAGGGGGGCCTTGAGAGACAGAAACCAAACTGGCTTTTTCCATTTCTTTACATATTTAACTATAAGTGTAGGGTGTAATATACATTCAAAGACGATGGCTGCATTGCCAATATGCATAGATGGAGAGGAAGACAATCTGTTTTGTGTGTAGAATAGGCCTACCAACGAAGAATTAAACTGTTTTTTTGGATGATTTATTACCTCAACAATTAGATTACTTGTCTCTAAAACAGTTGGAGCACTAAATTGGGTTATTTTAGGCCCAAAAACATGGATTTTCCAAAAAAATAGCAAAACAAAACCAAACAAAACCAAAACCATAACCAAAACACGCAATGGCGGTTTTGCAAAACCAAAACCAAAACCAAAACACGACGGTAATCCAGATCCAAAACCGAATCCAAAACCAAAACACGGGGGTCAGTGACCATCTCTACCAGTGAGTAAAGCAAGTAGTCTACATCTAAGGGGTAATTTAATCAAGCTGCAGGTTTGAAAAAGTGGAGATGTTGCCTATAGCAACCAATCAGATTCTAGTTATTTATTTAGTACCTTCTACAAAATGACAGCTAGAATCTGATTGGTTTCCATAGGCAACATCTCCACTTTTTCAAACCCGCAGCTTGATAAATTTATCCCCAAGATGTTAATATATGGGAAATTGTACACCCTATGATTAAGCTGCACTGATGATGTTCAATTGTTATTTTTTTTTTACAAACAGCATAACATACTTTCACTGCCTTTTGTTCATATTAACCTCATACCGAATTTATCATGTTGTAACCAGTTGTTACTAAGCAAGGGCTACTTTCACACACAGTTTGACAGACATAAAACCTAAAGTTTTTTATTCCTTCTTTTTTTAAGCAATTTTCAAAATTAATTTATGTTACAATATGTTTGGTTTAGAAACATTTATTGGGACTACAATTATGCATGTTGTTTTAACTTCTATTTTTTACACTAAAACTTTACTTTTTCAAACTATTATTTTCTTTATGACGTTACACAAGTATATCATGCTGTGATTTGTGTTGATATGGTATAGCGTAGATATAATGAAGGTCAAGGCAGATATAGTGAACAAAAGAGTACTCTTTTTCACTAGATCGAGCTTATCTGGTTTCACTTCTGCGGGTGTCTGTCATTACTATTATTTTTTTATCATGTGTAAGCAACTTTTTTAAGTATCAGATGAAGATTTGGCAGTGTATCTCCCAAATGGTGAGATCAGTTTCTAGGGGCCTGATTCATTAAGGATCTTAACTTGAGAAACTTCTTATTTCAGTCTCCTGGACAAAACCATGTTACAATGCAAGGGGTGCAAATTAGCATTCTGTTTTGCACATAAGTTAAATACTGACTGTTTTTCATGTAGCACACACATATCAACTTTAAATTTCAGTGTACAAATAAGCTATCAAGTATACATGAAAAAACAGGCAGTATTTAACTTATGTGCAAAACAGAATACTAATTTGCACCCCTTGCATTGTAACATGGTTTTGTCCAGGAGACTGAAATAAGAAGTTTCTCAAGTTAAGATCCTTAATGAATCAGGCCCTAGAAGAGAACAGATCATTCTGTGTTACCCTTATCCAATCCATGAAAGTTGCAACAATGGTAAAATGGCTCCTAATAGCAATAATGTTCACAATTTGTATGGAAAGGTTTATATGTATGTTATAAATGTATGTTATATTATGGTGGCATTGGACTGTATATGGTGGGTACTCGGCTGTATGTGTTTGGCATGGGGCTGTTATGCTGGCATAGGGCTGTAAATTGTGGGTATATGACTGTTAGGCACATAACTGTAAATGATGGGGCTTTAGGACTTAATTCAATTGTAGTGGGCAAGTGGCTGGTATGATGGTAATCAAACAGTAAGTGGTGAGCATTGGGATTGTATATGATGGACGTGGGGCACTGGGTCTGTTGTTGGTGGTGTGTGTATCATCATTGACACAAGCAGCCTTTTTCCCTTAAGGCTAGAGGGGCTTAAATGTACTCGGTTGACCCCAGGTCTTGTGCATAACTGAGATATGTTTATGGCACATATCACCCTACAGGGGAGTGAAAGAGAGGAAAGGATCCCAATTACTAAGTTTAGTGACCAGTGTTCAATAGCTGACTGGTCAACGCCAAATCAGTTCACCAAACAAGCCAGGACTTTCAGAGTCAGGAGGGTAGTTATGCAAAGTTAATCAATCAGAACTGGAAGGAAGTCAGACAAGCCAGGTTCAGTACACAGAAGGCCGGAATATATAAGCAGGACATTGGATTACAAGCACAACATTGTGGCAAGGTTCAGTATCACAGAGGTAAATTTTCTATAGGAAGGGAATTAGGCCTGTACATGCTGATTTGGATGCATCAGCATTGCTGGTTGCTGTATTGTTTTTATTATAGCGTGGATGCATGCGCATTACTAATCTTGACATATCTCTAATAGTATGGCCTCAAAACTGGACATGGCCATGTGACCTGTGAGCTTGTGCCCAGCTAGCAAAGCTGGAGGACCCTAGTGACCACAGAAGATCCAGTGGCGGATCCAGGGGGGGGGGGGGTGATAGGGGCGATCGCCCCCCCCTAGCAGACACTTGCTGCCGACGGCTGCACACTGTGCAGGTCCGTCCAGCCGTGACAGGCAGCTACAGTGTGCTGCCCGGCTGCTCTGATTGTGTTTACAATCAGAGCAGCCGGGCAGCACACTGTCCCTGCCTGTCACGGCTGGACGGACCTGCACATAGTGTGCAGCCGTCGGCAGCCTAAGATTTTAGAAAGGGGCGGGGCCTAAATCGCCCCCCCTAAATCGCCCCGGGTACAGTACTTTTCTAGATCTGCCCCTGAGAAGATCAGATTATATCATGGAGCGCAATGTGTATATGAGAGAGAATTTGGGAGCACGACAGCCTGCCACCCCAGGCATGGATTTCGACACCAACCCTTTGTTTTAAATAAACATATACTCTGTATTTCTATATCGTGCTCATTACAAGAATAACATTCCGAACTGTTCATGTCAGAGAGGTGGTAACTGGATATATTACTGTAATACCCCGCGTGGTGTTATTTAGAGTAATACGTTGAAATTGCACCAGAGAGGTAAGGAGATTTATCTAGAGATTTAAAATGACACAAGTGTATTCTTAACTTACTTCCTTTTATTAATAAGAACTACTCTGTTATTTTTAAACATTATCTTATCAATTTGACACTATTTACAACTGACAAACTTTTACATTTACCATACTAATAACGCTAATAATTTATTGGAATTCTATGTTTATGGATGTTTCTGCCAGAGCAAATTATTAATCTTCACATACACATATATATATATATATATATATATATATATATATATATAATTACCTAACATTAATACATAACTTAACACGATTAAGAGATTAATTTCTCAACAGAACTTTAAGGGGGGTATTCAATTGTTTCTTTTAACGCGCTAAAACAAAAAAAAACGAGCGCTCGAAAAAAACTTCATATTATACGGTAATTTTGCGGGCGTAAACAGTTAATACGGTACTTACTCGCTGCCAGCGGGCTGAATTTCAGCTCGCTGCTCAGGGAGCTGCGAGATGAAATTTAGCGAGTAATTACCGTATTAACGGTAATATTTTTAGAGCGCTCGTTTTTTTTTTGTTTTGGCGCGTTAAAAGAAACAATTGAATACCCCCCTAAGACCTACATTATATATTTCAATATTTATTTGTAGAAGTGGTGCACGTGGTTGGGGCCCATAAATTACTTTTTCACGCCAAATATTAAGTATTACACAGTCTCTCTTGTGTGTACTCAAAGACCTCTCTATTTTCTCTCCTCTCACACTGTCCTCAGTACGTAGCTCAGTCTCTGTTTAGTGTGATTTCACAGATCTTTCTACTGCTTATTTGTTTTCAGCACTTTCCTTTTTACTCACACCTCTCTTGTGCTCACTTCTTCTCTTCTCTTCTTACACTTTCTTCACTTTTAATCTGCTTATATAGCACTTTGTCCGGTTCTCATCCTGTCCCTATATTTCTCTCTCAGTCTATCCAGACACAGGGATCTCTCTCAGCGGTCCTGAGTATCGCACTCCTCTCGCTCTGTCACCCCCGGCAACCACCAACCACTCCCAACTGTCACCCCCGGCAACTACCAACCACTCCCCACTGTCACCCCCGGCAACCACCAACCACTACCAACTGTCACTTCTCTCTCAGGAATTCTTTTTTTTTTTTTTTTTTTAATCTTTATAAACACTTATAACAATTAACAAATTACATTAACAAATTAAAAACATAGATACACCTCAGGGTACTCAGGTTTTGGGGTATCACATTACTATAAAAATGCTACATTAATACTATCCCAGTTGAATGTGAAAAAAAATTTAAAGCTACTTTTTAGCTATACACTAGTACAGAACTTTCATTATCTGCTGCCTCCGGTTAATATTAATCTGTGGTGTGTAATTTAACGCCAAGCACTATGACAGCTTTTCTCTGGGAGGGGGGAGGGTATCTGGGAAGTAATTGTGTCGTTATGAAAGTTATGTTCTGTGACATTCACTAAGCCAACAAGAGAAGAGTAGAGAGGGGCTGTTATAGTGCTGTCTACTAATACATGTGCTATCTGCGGTTCACCTGGAAGTTCTTGCTTAGGAGTGAAACAACAAATTGTCTATTTACAGGTGCAACTAGTCCAAATCAACAGCAGACTGTGATCAGCAGTCAGTGCCCAAGACTCTGCCATCAGCCATCATGGAGCTCAGCACTGCTCTGCTACTAGGATTCGTCCTCCTGGGATTACTGTGGTGGAAGAAATTGACTCGTCCAAAGGGTTTCCCTCCTGGTCCTCCAGCACTGCCTATATTCGGCAACATGTTGCAGATGGGCTTTAACCTAAAGGATCTGCGGAAGGTGAGTGTATGGAAAAAATGTTCATCATTTGGTTCTGATGTGCAGATCTTTATGCATAAAGCATTTGTCACCAGACAGGTCTGTCTAACATGGACATTGAATCTAATTTACACTTCTGTATATTTGTGAGGTTTGTGCATGTCCAACAACGGTTTGGTTTTGCAGGTACTTGTTTGCATTGTTCAAACTGATATTTACTTATGAAAATCAATGTAGGTAAACTCAACCTTGGGCTTACATTGAGAATGCCAATCTGCTATTAACAAAATGTACCAAGAGGACTTCAAAGTTTAAGGGATGCTTTTATGGGGTAGATCATGTTGATGACTTTAATCAACTTATTTCAAATGTTCTAGTTCATCAGTTATCCATTCTGTGTTCTAGACACAAGATACGCCCAATGTGACATAAATGCTTAAATTCGAAGATCTCCTGGCAGAAAGAAGATTAGGGCTCTATTTAAGACCTGTCGCTATCGCAGCTATAGAGAATCTTCTTTCATTTAATCATTAAAAGGTCGCCAGAGTGGCGATACTTGCTGGCAGTGGTAAGAGGACTATTATCATTTGTCAGACCAGTGCAGGGTCCCTTGGCGCATGCGTGAGCCGCCAAATTATAATAACTTTTGTGATGTGAACAGAACCACCTGGGGAACAGAAGCTCACGTTGTCTCAATTACCTTTGGTAATTGGTTGTTAGGTATGCGTGTAATGTATGATATACATAATTTCACAATTCTAAAAAAATAAATAATATGTCCTGTCATCTGTATGGCTGAGCATCCTGGGAGATGTAGTTCAGCAATAGGTGTGGGGCTAAAGGTTGCACTGTATTGTGGTATTACCATAGTTGTCAACATTTTGAAACATTTTAAAATATTTTGCTTCAGAAGCAGGTGAGGGTCAGGATCCACGCTGGGCGGTTTGTTGATACGTTCACTATCACTGGGAAGGCCAAGGATGTGTTGGTGGCGGCTAAGGCAAGAGGGGGCATAGTCGAGGAGGCCTATAGGTCCTATGTAAATTGGATGGAGGGCATGTTAGTCTTTGCCACCTGCTATTCTGAGTCAAGGCCGGAGGAACACATGAATGTGATAAAGGACATTTACATGATACAGGAGATTGTACAAAGAGTATGATTCCTGGCACCACATATATGTGATTCAGTAGTTAAGACAGTCTAAGTATAGTGCATAGAACAAGTACATATTTGGTAAACCAGACTCACAGGAGAATCCTGATGGTTTTATTATATTCTATTGTAATTTTATGTGCAAACTATTGGGAAACAGAATTTAATTAAAGAACTATGCACTATACTTAGACTGTCTTAATTACTGAATCACATATATGTGGTGCCAGGAATCATACCCTTTGTACTTTGAACAATTTATGTACAGCTTGGATAAATGTTATCCCAGTGCAATACCATTCAGGGGAAAGGCCCTCAACTTGTACCCATTGATAGTATATGTACACGGCAGCCTAATAGTGATTTAGGGAAGCGCTTATCTTTTCTTTGCTCTTGTAATGATACAGGGGATGTATGTACATTCCAAAGAAATTAGGTGGCACAAGTATGATGAAGCTTTCCGTAAGAAACATGATGGTCTGCTTGTGATGACCTTTGGTTGCAAAGCCGTTGGTGTGACTGGAGGTAACGCAAACTAGAGGTACTGTGCCTGATGGTGGGGCTTCCAGGAGCAGGTCTGGGTAAGTAACCTGACACGACCTTTATTTCCAGGGGTCAGTATTTTGCCTTTAAAAGTTGACATTGCGATAGATGCTCAGCCTGTCACTTCCGGCATTCTTGTGCGGGTGTGGAGGTGGTCACCCCAGAATGGATTGTACCAGACTTACAGGGTAGGCGTCAATTGAACGTGCATTGTTCGGTGGCACCCCTCGTTAAAGTTTTTTTCTCCTGTGATGTTGGATGAGGTAGCCAAGTGGTTGGACTGGTATGTATGATGCTTTCTTTCAGTGTGTTATTCCTCCATATTTCTAGTTGTTGCTGAAACCTTTGCTGGTGAGTATTGTGTGGCATTCTTTTGTATATTGGGCCAATAAGAATGCCTCTGCTCATGACTTGACTATCTTCCTGGGGGCCATGAGCATTCTATGGTTGGGCATTAGGGGGATGCGTTGGGATTCATTGTAGATGCTGTCTACGTATGAAGCTCTGTTTGAGATTCCCAAGGTGCTGGTTCTCCATTTGGGTGGGAATGATTTGTCAAAGATTAGGGATCTAGTCCTGATAGCCAGCATTAAGTATGACCTGGCCTCAATAGTGGCTTGTTGGCCAGGAATTCATTTGATTTGGTCCAATATTATTCCAAGGAGGGTATGAAAGGGGGCTAATAGCCCAGCTCACATTGATAGGGCCCACTCTAAGGTGAACCTGGTCATTGGTAAATATTTGGCTGGGGTGGTTGGATCCATGGTGGTGCACCACACAATTAAATTTGAGTGCATCTCACTTGCATAGATCAGATGGCATACATGTTACAGAGGATGGATTGGTTTGTTTTGTAGAGCAACTTTTTCGGGGTCTTGATGAACATTGAAGGGTCATGGTGGTGGTGGGCTTCGGTTCTGGGGTTTGGAATCTAGGTTTGGTGGAAAAGCAGGCCAATCAGCAGCCATCAATGATGCATTCGGGTGGTGGTGGAGCACTCGCCCTCAAAAGGGAGGTTCATGTTACTAACACTCCACTTTGGGGAGTTATGGGGCACTGCTTTTGATGGACGAGTTCTAGCTACTGAGCCAAAAGAGGGAGAGTGGGACTATGTTACCTAGATGTGTCAAGGTATGTTTTTGTTTCGTTGTCTAATAGCTGATTGGTTGTGATTTTTATTTGTCACTACGCTAATTGATTTATTTGCAATAAAATACATGAATTTTTTCTTTACCAAACAAGTCTCACGTGTCTTTATTTATTAAGTTAGAGAACACTTGTAAGGGCATTTTGTGAGGTATCAGTAAATATGGAATCAACTGCTAGGTGACTTTGGGTGACAGAGGGCAGGTAATTGGCCCGAAGGCATAAAAAGCGTAACCGCAAATACGGAATGAACCGCTAAGTGACTTATAGTATACTTTTTGCATTTAAATTGTCCTTTGCTGTAAATATTATCTTCTAAAGCCTAGACAATAACAATAGATGGTAAGAATTGCATGTAACAGAGAGGAATGTTATTATGCAGTTGATCAATATTGAAATATATGGACTGTTACATTGACAGAAATTTTCAGGGACAAGTCAATAGATCCCAGCATTCTCTGGAATCTAGGGACAGTGGGGAACTATGTATTATTACCCGTCTGTGCTCTTCAGTGTGCATTATTGCAGGGCAAAAATGAGTGCAGCAGTATATCAGGCAAGACCAGTAACACGGGTGCTGCACATGTGATCATGATAAGTCAATGTTGTGGCTATGACCGTGCATATTTTATCCTTATCTAAGTGACAATATGTTATACTGTATGTAAATTCAGTTTTAGAACATTACTACAGATTACAACACATTCATAGTTACCAACATATTCATTTCCAGAGGCATTTTGCTGCTGATATAGTGTTATCTGGGTGCTCCCACATGATAATGTATTGGTGGACCTTGGAGCACTACAGGGTCCATCATGCCATGCTTACAGAATGTGGATACAATGCAGTTTTCTTAATTTTTTTATGTACTTCACTGCAATAGGTAATAATTTATATGGCCTAGAGAAAGATAACAGACGATAGCAACAACATCAAAAAGCTTGATGTTATACAGGGAAGCTATGTGTCACTATGTGCCCAAGTTACATTAAATGGGACTCATAATATTTGACACCACCTTAAGCAGTGGAGAGAATATGGCCACAGCTTTTTATTTATTTCCTTCATAAGTTGAAGGAAAGTGGTGTACCAGGCAACCAAGTGCCACCTAAAGGCCACGGGCAACCATGCCCCTAACCACGTAGGCCATGCTTAGCCAAACCGCTCACCCATTCATCTGTCCCGGTGACTACCAAAACTAGGAAGTAATCACCCATTCCGTGTGACGGGAATCCCTTTTAGTACCACTGTCAGGTCCTGTAGTACCCCCCTAAAAAATAAATGTACAGTCCTGTCCTTTCCAAGGGACCACTAATAAGCCCCCTCCCTTTAACTACAACACAGGTTGTGACAAAATCATGTTAAATAACCTTAACAATTATATATCCATTCTTTAATTAACATTAATTTTAGGTGCAAAATTAACTGATCAGTTTTTATCTTTCTAGTGCAAGTGAGACAATGAATGCAAATTTCTGATTGGTTGCTATGATTTTGTGCAAATATTACACCTACATGCAAATGAGCCTTGATTTAAATAATTATGATAATCACTCTCCACCTAACATTTTTTTACCTTATACTACCTAGTTGTAACACAGCATAACTTTACCCTTTCTATGTTAGATGTCCAAGGCTTACGGTCCGGTATTCAGCATCTACATGGGATTTACGCCGGCTGTGGTTGTCCGGGGGATCAAAGATCTCAAAGAAGTTCTGGTGACTAAAGGCATTGAATTTGCAGACAGGCCTCAGAACAGACTCATAAAAATTGTCTCAGGAGCCAGAGGTAACTCGTGTGCTCTACACCAATTCTCTGTCTTGTCTTCTATCTACGGAATGATAACAAACTGGTACAGATGTTTAGAAAACATATCCTGAGATTTGCGTGTACAATGAAAAATATCAAGACCAGCCCAAGTATTCATCGTTGCAAAATATCACAATAGAATGAAAAGCTTAACAGAGCCGTAACTTAGAATTCTAGCGCCTGGGGCGAGAAAGACAAATGCCGCCCCCTAGCCTCAATTTTAACCAAATTAACCTAAAATATTCCTAAATTGCGCCCCCCTTCAGCATTGCGCCCTAGGCAGTCGCCCCTGTCACACAGCCCTAGTTACGGCCCTGCCTAGCTCCCTATCACATGATGATTTAAAGGGTCGTTTATTCAGGAAAACATCCAAAGTAAAATTCACATTTTAGTTACAAACGTAAGTGATGTATGTAGATAATGCTCTGTTGAGTTAGTAATGAGGAGACAGGGAAGTTCCAAGCATATGACTTTGTATGAGGTGTATCCGCACAGCAAGTGCTGCAAATTGTGCAAGCAAATAGCTCAGGTGATGACGGGAGTCTGGATGTCCAGACCCAGTTAACTAGGCATGGCAGAGGTTTTGCAGAGCTGCAGCACAGGACACCGTACCTCCCAACACTGGAGGATTGCAAAGTGGGACAGTTGACAAAAGGGCGTGTCTGTGTCATCCCGGGGGAGTGGCCACAACCCCGGGGGAGTGGCCACAACCCCGGGGGAGTGGCCACAACCCCGGGGGAGTGGCCACAACCCCGGGGGAGTGGCCACAACCCCGGGGGAGTGGCCACAACCCCGGGGGAGTGGCCACAACCCCGGGGGAGTGCCTAGCACTCTAACAGCACTAGGCCGCACCTTATTCTCCTCGCCTAACCATAAAACACCCTTTCATTGCTGTGTGCAACAGTGTCAGTGTTATGCAGAGCAGCATTGAATACATTTGCCTCCCAAAATTCTGGCCTGAGTGGGACAAAGCTGTCCCTCAAATAGGGACTGTCCCGTCTGAATCGGGACAGTTGGGAGGTATGGAACACTCATTCCTCCTAGTAGACCAATTTAGTCTGGTCTGTTATTCTTTATTAATGACATGACCCACCCAGTTATGTGAGGAAGGAGTGGAGCTATCATACTCCATATAGATCTCTACCCTGCCACATCAGAATTTCCAATATTTATCCAAGTAAAATGTGATACGATAAGTCCCACCCACTATCTGCACAAACCACTCCCCTGATTCATACAACCCTGGTCTGCCCTGGTCCAGCAAAGAGATTTGTATATTCCAAATGACCCCCACCTCGGTGTATAAATCCATGCACAGTACAGAATATCTATACACATGTCTTACAAATGCTGATTTGTGAGGTCACAAATGTGCGTCCAATTTGAGGCAGTAATAAATTATTTTCCGTGAGTGGATTAGCACTTCTAAATACTTACGGTTTTTCTATTCAACTGTGTAGGACAGTAATGACTAATTTTGCCTATTTAAATGTATAATTTGTAAAGCATGTCACTCTGCATCATGTACAAATGGCAGTGTGGTGCAGTTAGAGGTGAGCAGCATTTGTCTGTTATGGCTCTGTTCAAAACTAATTCCTTAATTACAGCCATGGAGCCAGACATGTGCAATAAACGTTTAAACTGTTTATTGCAGAAAAAGCATAGTCCAGGGAAAGCAAATAAACAGATAGCAGTTCAGGCTGAATGAAACGATGGACTTCCAGATATTGCCAAACAACAGGTAAACAATAATGAGACACAGCAAATTATTTACCTGAAGCAAGTTCGCAGTAATAGCCAGAAACATGCAGGTAATCCAGGGACAAAGAAACATGAGCAGGCTTAGGAACTTGAATGACCAGCAAAGGATTCTGGTATAGGCAGGCATATATAGGACACAGTCAGGTGTGGCTGATTAGCTATCTGTTCTAGTTAACCCCTGATAGTGGGAAAGGTAAACAGCGGCACCTCTGGAGGATCACAGGTACTGCAGAGCAATATGCACTCAGAGATACAAGGCAGATACTAACATTGTTTAGAACAATTGTTGATCTGTATAGTATTTCTACACCATTATTATTATGTAAGCACTTCATAGTTTTAGTTAGCAAAGCGATATGAACATCTAACACTTTCACAAAAATGCTGGAAGGAATTTCCCTTCCCCAGAATTCATATTATGAACATCTACAGAAGTGTTTCTTACCTCCAGTCCTCACGCACCCACAACAGCTCATGTTTTGAGGAGTATCCCTCCTGGAAGCTGGAGGGATAATTACTGACTCAGTCAAATAGATTAACTCCCCTGTGCATGATTAAGGAGATCCTGTAAACATGGGCTGTTGGGGAGGTGTAAGAACTGGAGTTAAGAAACATTGATCTACAGTATATCTAATCTGCTTTATTGTACACTATTTCCCCGCTGATATAAATATCATCAATCTCTTTAACCCTGATTATTACAAGGCTTAGCAGTTGGGACACATGCCATTATACTTGTACCGCTAGTCTTAGCTGTATTAATCTCTTCAGGTTTGGTGTTTGCTACATATGGACGAGCATGGAAGGAGCACAGACGCTTCACCCTGTCCACACTCCGGAATTTTGGGCTGGGTAAAAAGTCCATGGAGGAAAGAATCTGTGAGGAGAGTACATACCTAATTGAGGAATTAAGAAATAATAAAGGTGAGCCTAATATGCCAAACATCAAGACCAATCTTGACGTTAACGTACTTCTCTCCGCAGTTTCAAACTATGATCCTTTCCTCTTTCAAATCCTCTTAAGGTTTTAGTTTATTAATACTTTTAATATCATCATCATTTATTTATATAGCGCCACTGATTCCGCAGCGCTGTACAGTGAACTCACTCACATCAGTCCCTGCCCCATTGGAGCTTACAGTCTAAATTCCCTAACATATACACACGCAGACACACAGACTAGGGTAAATTTTGTTAGCAGCGAACTAACCTACCAGTATGTTTTTGGAGTGTGGGAGGAAACCGGAGCACCCGGAGGAAACCCACGCAAACACGGGGAGAACATACAAACTCCACACAGATAAGGCCATGGTTGGGAATTGAACTCATGACCCCAGTGCTGTGAGGCAGAAGAGCTACCACTTAGCCACCGTGCTGCCCAATTATATTAATACTTTTAATATATTTGAATGTTTCTATCATATCATCTCTGTTCGCTTTTGAAGTCTTTCCTGATAAGTTTTGTTATGCAGTTCATGCACTATACTAGTAGCCCTTCTCTGGATTGCTTATATTTTTGGAGACAGGGCCACCAGAACTGTACACATTACTTGAGGTGATATCCAACAAGTGACCTATAATGTGACATCCCTCTTCCTGCTAATAATACCTCTTCTTATATGACCAAGTTTTCTACTGACTTTTCCCACTGCTTGACTACCCATATCTCTCTTTTGTTGTTGACTATACATCAATATTTGTTTTACCCTTCTGGGATATTAACCCTCTCACCTCAATCACGTGAGGCTGACAGAGGTTAGAAGTGGTCGGAGGAGTGTGCGCTGAGCCCTGCTTGGGTAGTGGATGCAAAGCAATTGAGACAAATTAGGAAAAAAGAAGGGGTAATGTGGGACACACTGGTGAAAATGGGGGCATGTGGGTATTAATCTGATGAGGAGGGGGGGGCATGTGGGGGAAAAGAGGGTGAGCAGGGGTGCATTTGATGGAAAAGCCGGTGGTCAGGGTGTCATATGAGAGAAAAGGTGGTGGGCAGGGAGTGGCATGTGAGAGAAAAGTTGGTGGGCAGAATGTGAAATGTGAGGGAAGAATTAATGGGCAGAGAGGCATGTAAGGGGAAATTTGGTGGGTTGGGGGGGGGGTGTAAGTGAGGGGAAAACTGATGGGTAAGGATGTTAAGTGATGGAAAAGTTGTTGAGCAGCAAGGGCATGTGAAAGAAAATCTGTTGAACAGCAGTGAACAGCTGAGAAAAAGCAGGTGGGCAAGGGGTGGCATGCGAGAGAAGCTTGTTGGCAGCAGGAGTATTTAAAAAAAATCTGATGTGTGAAGGGGCATGTAAGGGAGAAGCTGGTGTGCAGGTGTGAAAATAATGGAAAAACTTATGGGGGTGGCATGCGAAAGAAAAGCTGGTGATCAGGGGGAATGTGAGAGAAAAGATGGTGCGCAGGAGGTCTCGTGAGGGAGTACTGGTGGACTGTGGGCGTGTGAGGGAAAAACTGGTGAGTACAGAAGCTCATGTGAGAAAAAAGCTAGTGGACAGCAGGGGGAGGGGCATATTTGTGTGTACCAGGTGTGAACTTTCTATAGTGATCAGTGAGTAGGGTAAAATGAGTAGTATTGACCGATTGGAGGAAGGGGCCCAAATCAGTATTTTGCCTATGGTCCAATGGGATTTCCGATCTCTGGTGTGCTATACTGGTTACCAGCCCGTCATCATTTAATTGACTACAACATCAAATTTTCTGTCCTATGGCCACACCTTTATCCATTCCACTATTTTTGAGTCAAATACAGGGATGATAAGTTTGTGAGTTAATTTATTGTGGGATATCGTGTCATTAAATACACTATATCCACTAAGGAAGGGGCCTTATCCGAGGCTGAACAAATGGCAACTCATGGAATTGTGTGAGAATCAAGGGATGAGCCCTAACCCTGTGTATACGAAAGCAATGATAATCAGGCGGCTGGAAAAATGGAACTGGGCTACAGATAGAGAAGATGATAATGAGATGGATGAAGATGCAGACACTGATGCAGTAGGGGAGGAGGCATGTCTGCCTACTCTTGCAGACATGCATCTGGCTGCGAGGATAGTAATGATCCAGTCACAGTATTGCTGTGGTTCCTGTCAACCCTAGGCTCAGCCACTACTGCCATCGAGATGGCTTTGCCCATTGACTATGCTCTGGGAGTGCAAGTCCGGATACCAGCCCCTTCAAAGTACAGCTGCTCAGCAGTATGCAACACCAGATCAATGCCTTGTCTGGGGATACAGGGAGTTTCCCTTTTTTAAGGAAACTTTGACTGATATTGTTAGCCATCTTCAAGTGTTTGAGTCCATGATGGGAGTAGATGGTATCAAGTAGGCAGAGATAATTAGGTCCCAGTCTGACAGAATGTGCGCTTAAAGCATGCCATGCGTTGAACCCTGCAGCATGTGGCTCATTTTGCTGTAACCCCAAAGACCTACAGTTCCAAGTTCCTGTCACTAGGCAAGATTCGCAAGTGGAGTTCATGAGCCAGTTGTGAATAGCATGCAACAGATGGATGAAAGGGGAAAAGGCAGTCAACGTGGCTGAAATTAAGAACTTGGTAATGTTGGAGCAGTTTCTGCTAAAGCTAACTCCTGAGGTCAATGATTGAGTGACTGCAACCCACAGTCCCCTCTAGATGTAGCCAAGCTGGCTGACAAGTATGTGGCAAGTCGGCCACTGTGGAGAATGTCTGTGAACTGGGATCATGGAAGGAACAAGGTCCAAAGATGCTGCTAACAGGACCAGTGAGAAGCATCAGGACGCAACAACTCCCAGCATCCTCACTGAGAGTAAGATGCAGAGAGCTGCCCAACCCACTGTGTTTCTTCAGTTGTGACTGACTGTGTCATATACAGAGGGACTGCGCAGAGGCAAAGAACTTCTTCCAGGAGTTAGCCCTGAGCTGCCACATGGACCCTTCCTAACAACAGGATGGGGGAATGCTACCCTGATGTGCCAGAGGAGGTGTTAGCATCAGAAATGTATTTTGTCACAGGTGTCACATGCCCCTGACTAAACTGCGAGATGAGACCGATATGCCCAGGAAGGGGTTAGAGAGTGTCATGGGAGTCATCAGAGACTCCCATGGCAGTCTATACTCCCCTGGATGATGACAATTACATGACCGATGAAGTCCTGTCAGGTATCACTAACACTATTGATCCTGCAGGTAAAACAGCCATGGAAACCTCCCTGTCGCTGGAGGAACTGCTCTCTGTGGGTATATCTTTTAGGCCGGGTAGGACCCGGCAGTGATGGACTCCCATCAGTGCTCTATGTAGCACTGTTGGACCTTATTGGCCCGGTGTCACGGTTGGCTTACAAGAAATTGATCCCTAGGCTCTGCTGAACATGGCTAGGCCCACCCACGGTCGCGGAGTCTAACAGACAGTTCGTTTTCACCAGGAACTCCCACAAGGAGGTATGGTCTTAGCTGCACCAAGTCTGCAGGACGCTGTCCCGTTAGTGAGTGTACAGCAGAACGATGTGGGGGAGCCAGGTGAAGTGGATGGAGACGATGGAGTCCACAGACGAGTGGCATAAATACAGGCACAACAATATTATAGGCTGCTAGTCAGCAGCCAATAAGTCACTAGGAGAATAGGTGCTCTGTGGTATACAACGATAGGACAGAGGCTGTCACTATGAAGTACTCTGGAGATGGTAATGGAAGTACTGGAGCAGCAATAGTTCAACACAGCCAGAGGCTGAAGGCTGACTGGAGTGGTGGAGGTAACTCGTAGTAACAGCTGATGAGTCCCAGATGAAATGGCAGCTTTGAACGGTAGCGATGAGAGAACTGAAGCTGTCACGATGATGTACTCTGGAGATGGTAATAGAGGTACTGGAGCAGCGATAGTTCAACACGGCCAGAGACTGAGAGCAGGCTGGAGGAGTGGAGGTAACTTGTGATAGCAGCTGAGGAGTCACAGGAGTAGCGGCTCTGAGTGGTAGCGATGAGAGAACCGGAGCTGTCACGATGAAGTACACTGGAGATGGTAAGTGAGGTACTGGAGCAGCGATGGTTCAGCACAGACCACGAACTGAGAGCAGACTGGAACACAGGCAAATCACAAGGAGAACAGGAACCAGAACCACAGGCTGCAGGAAGTGAGTTTGAAGAACAGGCATCAGACAGGTGAATCCAGGAGGTTTAAATAGTGCTCCAGAAGTGCTTAGCCAATGAAAAAGAGGGAGGAGGTCCTGAAGTGCAATAGGCTTGCACCTGCACAGATCTGAATATAGCTGAATGAATGAACTGAAGAATGTCTGATGCTGGGACATGGCAGTCTCCAGATGAATGGAATACAGGTAACGAGACAGGCACTATCTGCGGGACCGGAGCGTTACACCCGGTCCTGCTAGAGCTGTACAAGGAGATGGTGGTGGAGGACAGAATGCCTCCCACTCTGAGGGAGTGAATGATTACAATCCTGTACAAACGCAAGGGGGAGAGGTGTGACCTTAAAAATTGGAAGCTCATCTATCTCCTGTACATGGACTACAAGATCCTCGTCACAGTACTAGCCAACAGGCTGAAGGGCGTCATTGGGCAGATAGTTCATTCATATCAGACTTGCAGCTTTCCTGGTTGCAGGATTGCAGATAGCCTTGCACTGCTGAGGGACACGGTCCATTACATCAAAGATCGCCATGCACATGTGGCCCTGGTCAGTCCTGATCAGGAGAAGACCTTTAATCATGTTTCTCATGAGTTTATGCGTAGGGCTTTGTGCAGATTTAGTTTGGGAGAAATGTTTTGTTCATATGTTAATCAGATGTACCTTGACATTTACAGCTCAGTGTTGGTGAACAGCTGGAAGACTGACCCTTTCCCTGCTATGTCTGAGGTCAGTCAAGGTTGTCCTCTTTCACCTCTCCTTTTTGTTTATTGTATAGAGCTCTATGAGATGTGCATCAGTCAGAAATAAAAGGTATCACCGCAGCAGGTTCAGACCGACAAGAGGCTAAGTGCTTGCTCTTCATGGATGGCGTCACTGTCTTCCGCACTGACCAGTGTTCGGTGACAGCACTCATCCAGACCTACAAGAACTTCAGCCGAGCTTTAGGGGCAAAGGTCAACTGCAGGAAATCAGAGGGGATACTCTTCAGGCAGTGGCATCTGTCATCCCCCAGTGCATAACCCTTCACAATCAACTCAGACTTCATCAAGATTCTGGGAGTTTGGTTTGGTGAAGAGGAGGAGGCCCTGAAGTAATGAGAAGAAAGATTGGCAACAGTTTGGCAAAAGATTGGTTTGTGGACCTCACCATCTAAGGGAAAGCACTGGTGCTGTGCAACAAATTTCTTCCCATTCTGTAGTACACGGCCCAAGCTTGGCCACTTCTTGCTGCCATCTGCAAGACCATCATGAGGACAGTCTTCCACTTCATCTGGGGCTCCAAAATAAACAGAGTGAAGTGGTTTGCTATGTACAAGGAGCTCCTCAAAGGTGGGAAATGGGTAATCAATATCCCCACCATGCTGCAAGCCTTCTTTGTTTGTAATTGCATCTGCAGGACTCTTATTGAAAAGAACACTTGCTCTGCTGGAGAGTCCATGTCTTGCTTTTTCATCCTGCCCCTTTGGAGGGTCCATGGTTGGGACCAGTGGGACAGCTCCTTTTCTTACAACTGGACTACACCTTGGTTTTACCTGGATGTTGGACGGTTTGTGAGGAAACACCATCTGGAGGGACTTAAACCAGACTTGTAGAAGCCAAAAACTATCCACAAGCTCAGTAGAGCTAAGGACGTTATGGAGTCTGTTCCAGGGCTCCCTGCAGAAACTGCTAAACATGTGAGAGAATGTGGCATTTAAAAGGTTGACTAATACACATAAAAACATTGCATGGATGGTTATCCAGCGGGGTTTGCCTCTCAGGACACTTATGCACTCCTGGAACCTGTGCAGATCTGTCCACTGCCCCTTCTGCATCACCAGTAGGAAAACAGATCAGCAATTTTTTGGGGACTGCCGTACTGCTCAGGCACAGTTGGATGTCTTGGAACATGAACTTAAGGACAGTGTGCTTAGGACTTACCTTTCATACCATTCGATATTCTATGGATTTTTTCCTGGACCCACACTCTTGGAACAATCCAGGAGGCCTGGCGCCTTATGAACTGTTTTAAGGACGGTATATCGCTTGCCAGGAATCGCCTCATTTTGAAAAGGGAGTAGATGTCCATCCAGGACTGTCACACGCTGATCCACAGCCCGCTAAGAGACTATAACTCCATTGACAGTCCTGAAGAAGAGGAAGATGATTGATTTTGTCTCCCTCCTTCTCCTCTGTGTGTCTATTTTTCAATAAGGCTTTGGACTTGTGACTCCCCCTCCCTTAATCTCTCCAACCCATCAACCCATCACTGTTTTGTTGATATGCCTTAATTTATTCACGCTCCCTTTATATAGGTCTGACCTTCAGTAAAGTTTTGGCCAGTGATCCCCACGTTCTCCCTTCACCTACCACCCCCTCATATCCATTGCTTATTTGAATCTGTTGTGTTGTCAAAGTGATGCATGGTTAGTGCAGTACTTGATATATAGTGTAAGATGTCATATCTTGTACCTTATGTCTTGTATTGTACTAAAAAGTATGTCTGATTAGGTTCACAGTTCATTGGGCTTACAGCTGGGTTGCGGCACAGTACACTTGATTTTAATGTATGTTTTTTTGTGCCTTATACAAAATAATTATATTTTTTCAATCAAAAACAATCTATTCCTCTCCTGAGGGGGAGACTTTTTGTAATACAGGCTTTGATTAGCCTGTACTAAAAAAAAAAGAGGCATTATCACAGAGGTGACAGATCTTTTGTAAAAAAAAAAAAAATACTTTATCCATTAATTAGTAGTAAGATTTACAATAACAATTTGCAAATCTTTGTATTTTTATTTGGAGATATGAATTTAAAATATAATGAATATCCCCTTTAAAATAGCGAACAAATGTTGCTGGTGTTATTATGTATACAAAGTGCTGTATCGAAAACCTCTTAAATATTAAAAAACAGATTTTTTTTTTTATTGAAACTTCAAGTGCTCTAAATGGTGACGCTAAGCTACATATAGTTTATATCCGATCCACTATCATCATCATCAGCTATTTATATAGCACCGCTAATTCCGCAGCGCTGTACAGAAAACTCACTCACATCAGTCCCTGCCCCATTGGAGCTTACAGTCTAAATTCCCTAACACACACACACAGACTGAGAGATACTAAGGTCAATTTCATAGCAGCAGAGTGTGTGAATAAACCGGAGCACCCGGAGGAAACCCACGCAAACACAGTGAGAACATACAAACTCCATACATCTATATTTGTTATCTACACTATGCCTATGCTTTATTCATTCATTAGCATACAAGTTACCTGTACTTTAATTGGAGTATTATTACAATATGCTCTCTTAATAGTTATCTGATTATTATCTAAGTACCAGAAATTATCTGCTTCTCTATATTTTTGTTTAGCAATTATCGCTGGTGTTTTTCAGACACTCTGTATGACCCACACTTTGTCATTAGTAATGCCGTGTCCAACATAATTTGTTCCATTGCATTTGGGAAACGCTATGAGTATGAGGACCCAACATTCAGAAATATTCTTAAGGCGCTCAATGAACATATGAAGATGGTTTTTGGTTTTTGGGGTCAGGTAGGTCATTTCAATCTGCCTTTACTTGATGGTCACCAGTGATACAATGAATATTGATACTTTGCAAAGTTTGCTTTTAACGCTTTAAATATGTAGTATATGTAAAACTTATGGACGGAAATGGTCTATTTGCCTGTCTCATGCCTATGTAGTTGTACACCTGCATTCTGGTTTTGAAAGCCTACTTTTGAAGGTTGTGGCTCTGACTGGAAATGTACATTGTGGAAAGAGTGAAAATGTAACTTCAAAGTCTATTCTACTTAACACCATCCTACCACCACAATTCTCCTATCACCATGCTACTATAACCATTCTACCACCACAATCCTACTATCACCATGCTACTATAATCATTCTACCACCACTATCCTCCTATCACCATGCTACTATAACCATCCTACCACCACAATCCTCCTATCACCATCCTACTATAACCATCCTACCACCACAATCCTCCTATCACCATGGTACTATAATCATTCTACCACCACTATCCTACTACCACTATCCTACCACCACAATTCTCCTATCACCATGCTACTATAACCATTCTACCACCACAATCCTACTATCACCATGCTACTATAACCATCCTACCACCACTATCCTACTTACTATCATCCTACCACCACAATCCTCCTATCACCATGCTACTATAACCATCCTACCACCACAATCCTCCTATCACCATGCTACTATAACCATTCTGCCACCACTATCCTACTTACCATCATCCTACCACCACAATCCTCCGATCACCATGCTACTATTACCATTCTACCACCACAATTCTCTTATAACCATGGTACTATAATCATTCTACCACCACTATCCTACTACCACTATCCTACCACCACAATCCTCCGATCACCATGCTACTATTACCATTCTACCACCACTACTCTACCACCACAACCCTCATACCCCATCCTACTATAATCATTCTGCCACCACTATCCTATCACCACAATCCTCCTATCACTATGCTACTATAACCATTCTACCACCACTACTCTACCACCACAATCCTCATACCACCATCCTACTATAATAATTCTACCACCACAATCCTCATACCACCATCCTACCATAATCATTCTACCACCACAATCCTCATACCACCATCCTACTATAACCATTCTACCACCACTATCCTACCACCACAATCCTCCGATCACCATTTTACTGTAACCATTCTACCACCACTATCCTATTACCACTATCCTACCACCACAATCCCCCTATCAACATCCTACTATAGCCATTCTATCACCACTATCCTACTACGACTATCCTACTACGACTATCCTACAACCACCATCTTCGTACCACAATCCTACCACCACAATCCTACTACCACCATCCTACCATCACAATGCTACTACCACTTTAGGACAATCCTTTTCATTAATTTAATCTTTTCTGTTTTTCTCCAAAGATACTGTTTGGCTTAATTATTTGCTTCATTTAAGTCTTGTATAAATCATAAGAGTGAGGGGATGTCAGAAGTATTTTTATTACATGTTTCTAGAAATGCACTTTCCCATATAAAATGTACCTGGAAGGTATAAAGGATCTGCTGACAGCTGTTTTCCACGATCTCCAAGGATGTGTATAAATGCTCTCATAAATAGGAGGACCTCCATTAAGCTCACCTTCTCTACGCCTTCAATCTAATTTAAACATATTCCCACAAAATGTAATTTTGTTTTTGCATGTGGACGCCCTGATCCCCCCCATCTCCTCCCATCAGAACATTTTGTACACCCTTTGACCTCTACTTTTTCATATACAATCCCTATGCTTATTACAGTCAGGTATGACTGCCGAAAAATAGGTGCAAATTGCATATGCATTATAGGAGGAGCACGTTTTGCACTTTCACAAATGACTCTCAGGGCTAGATTTACTAAGCTGCGGGTTTGAAAAAGTGGGGATGTTGCCTATAGCAACCAATCAGATTCTAGCTGTCATTTTGTAGAAAGTACTAAATAAATGAAAGCTAGAATCTGATTGGTTGCTATAGGCAACATCCCCACTTTTTCAAAACCGCAGCTTAGTAAATATACCCCTCAGTGTGCTAGAAAGCGTATTAAAGTATCAAAATTAACCATACAGAAATTTCCTTTAAGAAAGTATTAGGTTATTATTGCAATAATCTAATACACAATAGCACAAGGCTGAAAAAGTGAGTAGGGAGCATCACCTGCATGAACTTAAGGGTCAACTTAAGGGTCTCTGGATAAACAGCCATCCTCTCTCTGACTGTAATACAAGCATGTGAATATTAACCTGTTTCTCACACCTGTTTCTGTTCTTTTTGTTTTTTAGCTATTTCCCTCTCACTTTCCTTCCCTCTCTACTTTTCATTGATATTTCTTTCACACCTTTCTGCTTTCCTTAGTTCAAACATTATTTTTCTTTCTCACGCTCTTCCCAACTCTCACCTCTCATTCCCTTTCTCCTCAGTTATTTTCCCTGCATCTCCTACTCCAACTCCTTCTCCTGCTCTCTTCTATACTGTCCCCGTCATAATCACTCTCTGTAACATCGTGAGACCGCTCAGGGAATCAGATGCCAATGGCAGCATGCCGCTTCCACGCCCCCTACCATTCACACCCCTGCTGCCATTTACTTGTTTTGCCAATGCAACGCCTCTAAAAAGCTAGATAATTGTAAAAAAAATGCTAAACTTTGAAATATCTAATGCTGTTATACGGTGCCAACAATATTAATGTTCTATGTTTTTTTTTTCATTTAGCTCTACAATTTATTGGGATTTATAAAATATCTTCCCTTAGCACACCAGAAGATTTTCAAAAATATAAAAATAATTTTTGCATTTCTGGGGAAGATTTTAGAGGAACACAAAAAATCCAGGGTCCCCGGACAACCTCAAGATTACATAGACTGTTATCTGGAAGAACTGGATAAGGTAAAGCATTTGTGGAGCATGTTGTACCAAACTTCTGAAATTTTGCACAATGTGGTGTATTCATTTATGGGTCAAGCAGGGTTGGGTATCTCAGTAACTGTGGAAGTTCTGGACAGAGGGACCTAAGACTCTGTCAGTTATGGGAGATGGGGCTTCCAAAAGGTTTCAGCTGGGAGTGCACTTTTGTTCTTGGCTGTTGTGAAAGATGGTGTGTGCTGTGGGCACAGGTTCATCCACTTAATGCACGTAGAAATAAAGTTATTCTTACCTACTCGTAGCCATGGAGCTTGTGTTAGTTTGCCGTAGTGTTATTATACAGGAGATGTGATCTGTGGATGTTAGATATAGATATGCAGTCATGGTCCGTAGAAGGTGGATGAGTGGACTGGATGGAAGTAGACCTAAGATTGCAAGAGATAGTAGCATGAGTAATGGAATGAGCACTTTTAGGTTAAAAATACAGTACAACCAAATATAGTGAAAATATGCTGAAATATTACAGTTAAGGCAGAGTGGAACAAGTAGAGTTCTGTATTATGCTAAGTGTAGAAGTAGAAAAAGGTAGGGCAATAGGGACGGGTCCTTGGTGGAAGTGAAATGGTGTGTAGGAGAGGGAAGAGTATGGGGAAAGATCGGGGTCCGGAGAGCGAAGGGAAGTACAGGGCAGGGGATAGAATGGGGGGGGGGGGCTTTGTGGGGATGTGTGCAAAGGTTTATGAGATGGGAACAAGTAAGTGTTAGGATGTTTAAGGGAATAGATGGTGAAAGTTGTGTAAAGTAGGTAGTATGGGGGATATTGGAGTGTGAAGTAGGCAGGAGTTGTGACAGAAAGGGTGAGGTGTTTTAGAAATGGCAGAGTAATAAAAGTGCGGTATGGTGAGGTAGGGATATATCAGTAGTTAGCACAATGAATTCAATAAGTTTAATCAAATAAATTAATTAAATAAATAATAAGTATTACAATATTTATTCAAGGTTGGAGTTGATTGTATGGGATAACAGTTAGGGTAATAGAGGAAGTAGTAGCAAGTACCTGTGAAATAGTCTTGAAATAGATAAATAAATGAAAATGAAAAAAATATAGAAACAAATAAAAAATCAATAAACAAAGGAATCAAACTGCTAGGAGTGTAGGATTAGTTGCAAACACGTTTCACCATGTTGCCTGGCTTCTTTAATGGGTTCTATCTCCAGAATGCCTTCTACCTCCTACCTCAACTCAACCCACTCCTTCACCTATAACAGACCGCAATAGCTTCTCTATTTCCAAAAGGTTTGTCTGGACTCGTTCTTTGAAGACAAATTGTGTGTAAGACAATTATAGGTTCACTAAATGGGCTAATTTTCTTGCAGTTGCATATGACAGAAGTCTTCATTTTGACCATTTGAATATAAAATAGTGTGTACTGTACTTAAAAGTACTAAAGACTCTGACCTGACTGAGATTAGGCCACGATGTTCGGTCCTGAATGTAGGTGTAAACTTTTGGCAGAAAATTGCAGCGTTACATGTATATTTTCAGTTGCACATATCTTAAGACACGTGCAACTCAAAATAAAGTGTATAGATGTGAATGGAGTAAAGATAAAGCTACAAATTGTTGGTGATGACTGCAGTATTTACAATGAGTTAAAAAAATAATGCTGCCCCTCTCCCCCCATAAAAACAAGTAAGGAAATCAGGCGTGCAAAAATGGAGTGCCCCCCCCGTCCCAACTTAGGGACAACCATCCCCATACTGAATAGCACAGGGACTCATCTTGACACCTCTGGGGTGATGGATGCCTGAGTTATAATAGTAGGATGTGAAAGATAGAGTACTAGTACCGGCATGTCTATGGCTGCCAGAGCAAGCTAGAGTTTATGGAACTACAAGCGCCAAAATGTCCTGGCAGCCAGGGCCTAGTTCCACAATAATACAAGGGGGAAAACAGACACTAAATGAAATATCAACTCCAAAATCCATAGAATGCTTCTTTCCTGAAGTAGTCCTTATGGATTAAAAGTAAACCATAACATGGTCTTTGAGGTCAATTAAGTGATTCATTTGCATTGTCACACTGCTAGGAGCAACTAGAGTTGTTCCGTTATGGCTTTTAATTTTATTAAAATAGAATTAAAAAACCCTGTGGACTAGTTCAGGAAAGAAGACAGAAGATTTGCTATGGATTTAGGAGTTAGACAAAAATTGTCATCAGTGAGTATTATTGCAGCAGCCTTTAGGCAATATTTTGAGATGCGGCCAAGTGTAACTAGGCTGTATCTCCAGCGGGCGTTCTATACTTGAGTGTGCATGCGCCTACGGTACGGAGTGTGCACTTGTCCGTAAGTGACCATGGGCCTGATTCATTAAGGATCTTAACTTGAGAAACTCCTTATTTCAGTCTCCTGGACAAAACCATGTTACAATGCAAGGGGTGCAAATTAGGATTCTGTTTTGCACATAAGTTAAATACTGACTGTTTTTTCATGTAGCACACAAATACTTGATAGCTTATTTGTACACTGAAATTTGAAGTTGATATTTGTGTGCTACATGAAAAATCAGTCAGTATTTAACTTATGTGCAAAACAGAATACTAATTTGCACCCCTTGCATTGTAACATGGTTTTGTCTAGGAGACTGAAATAAGAAGTTTCTCAAGTTAAGATCCTTAATGAATCAGGCCCCATAAGTTGGTTGGTCTTATGACAAAATCCAAATCAGGTCATAAAATTGAATAAACATATTTAGGAGTGTAGAGCAAAAGTTTCCTTGTCTCTGCAAAGAAACAAGTATTTGATGCCGCTATTCCCATGCACATCCTCACACAACTTAATATGGTTCCAAAGGCAGAGAACTAGAACAACCTTTTCTTAGGTTTGACTCCAAGTATCTGCGTGTCATTATTTTGGCCCCCAAATGAGTCCATTCCCACTAGAAAGGTACTGCATGTCTGACCGTCAAGGGATCAACAACAAATGGGGGGGTCACCTCTGGATTAGAGAACTCAAGAAAGCATTCTAAGGAGCGGGTGTATCAAAGTGCATCTTTTCTGAACCACAATGTAAAATGTGATTTTTTTCAAGAAGAATTCAGACATCAAGACATATTTATTCAAAACGGTAGATTGCAACCAGCCCTTCCGGTTCTGCAATACAGGGATTGGCAAATCAATATAACTAACCATCTTTAAATGGCAGTAGGGTGGGCAGGGGGTGGTGGGAGCAATTATAAGTGGCTTGTAGATAGTTCTGCCCCCATTTTTTGTCTGGTGCTGTGAGAGAAACAGAGAAATAAAAGACTACTCTGAGCAGCCCCCAGGGCTCCTGGTAGGGGTCACATTAGGAAAATATTTTCTTATGTGGTAGTGCAGCTTTAAACATTTTTGCTGAAAAGAAGAGATGAGAGGTGAAGGGTGAAAAAGAACTCTAAGATATTTGGGGGTATATTGGTATATTTACTAAACTGCTGGTTTGAAAAAGTGGAGATGTTGCCTATAGCAACCAATCAGATCCTAGCTGTCATTTATTTAGTGCATTCTGCAAATTGACAGCTAGAATTTGATTGGTTGCCACAGGCAACATCTCCACTTTTTCAAACCCGCAGTTTAGTAAATATACCGCTTGGTCTATTTATGTTTAACTGGAAGTTCTGGAGAAAATGTTTCTCAACTGTGCTGGACAGTGTTTTGCAGTCATAGGTGTACCATGAGTTGTCCAGCTTTTAATGTATCTTCCCCTTGTTATGTACCCAGGAGCAGGAAGACGGTAACCAGTCAACCTTTGATGAGGAGAACCTGTTCACATGTATGTTAGACATGTTTGTTGCTGGGACAGGGACCACATCTGCTAGTCTGGAGTGGTGTCTTCTTTATATGATACTGCATCCGGACATTCAAGGTAAAGTCTACCCAAAATGTTCAGTCTCATTCACTGATGTTGCTATTGCTTCATGTTGGACCTGCCTATAATGAAGTGGCTGTTTCAAGCAGGAGGTTAAGACAAATAATTGAAATACTAAATCTTAACAACTGATTTCTACTTTGTTGGATCTAATAATAGTCAAATTGAGATGACATATATTAGACTTCTAAAAATGTGTATACAAGTTTGTGTTTGAATATTTAAAGGTTTGGTGATCTCCAGCCAGTTTATTCGAGTCTTAAATTTTCTTTGTGATTCAGGTTACGATATTTTGCCATTAGTGTGTTAGAAACAATGGTGACATAGCACATGTCTTACAGCAAACAAAAATGTAGGGAAAGCAAGTGTGAGAGATAACAGTCTACGTCTCACAGGATAATGTTTTGGAACACTTTTTGAGGACAGAAATGACAATGTGAGTATTACAATGTATCATATTTCATTCCAGAGAAGTGTCGGGATGAAATAAATAAAATCCGAGGAGACAGAGAACATCTAGACTATGAGGACAGAGTGGGGATGCCGTACACACAGGCTGTGCTGCAAGAGGTCCAGCGCTGTGCCTCAGTCGTACCACTGGGAGCCCCTCACTCAACCATAAAGGACGTACAGCTGAATAGCTATACTATACCAAAGGTGAAGAAATCCTTTTAAAAAAATAAGGAAATAATTAGGATGTCAACTGGATTCATCTATTATGGCTACAAATAGGTCAGGGTCAAATCTAGATAACAAGCCTTTACTTTGATAGCCCAGCGGACATGATAAATTTTGGGTGTCACTGATCTGTAAACTGATTTGTAGCCACTGGCCCAGATTGGAATTCAACACAACACTGTAAGGCCCAACGTAGTATATAGCAAACCTCCAATCTCTGGTGACCAGTGTATAGCAGACAATATGTGTTGTATACTGTACAGCAAGCTTGGAATCTCTAGTTGCTAATGTATTGCAGATCTCCAATCTCGGGTGGCCAGTGCATAGTAGACCTCCAATATCTTGTGGCAAGAGTATAGTAGTTTTCCAATCTCATGTGGTCAGTATTTAGGAGACCTCCAGTCTCTGGTGGCTAGTGTATAGTAGTTTTCCAATCTCAGGTGGTTAGTATTTAGCAGACCTGCAGTCTCTGGTGGCTAGTGTATAGTAGTTCTCCAGTCTCGAGTGGCCAGTATATAGCAGACCTCCAATCTCTTGTGGCTAGTGTATAGTAGTTTTCCAATCTCAGGTGGTCAGTATTTAGCAGACCTGCAGTCTCTGGTGGCTAGTGTATAGTAGTTCTCCAGTCTCAGGTGGTCAGTATATAGCAGACCTCCAGTCTCTGGTGGCTAGTATATAGCAGACCTCCAGTCTCTGGTGGCTAGTGTATAGTAGTTCTCCAGTCTCAGGTGGTCAGTATATAGCAGGCCTCCAGTCTCTGGTGGCTAGAGTATAGTAGTTCTCCAGTCTCGAGTGGCCAGTATACAGCAGTCCTCCAGACTCTGGTGGCTAGTTTATAGTAGTTTTCCAGTCTTGGGTGGTCTGTATATAGCAGTCCTCCAGACTCTGGTGGCTAGTTTATAGTAGTTTTCCAGTCTTGGGTGGTCAGTATTTAGCAGACCTGCAGTCTCTGGTGGCTTGTGTATAGTAGTTCTCCAGTCTCAGGTGGTCAGTATATAGCAGACCTCCAGTCTCTGTTGGCTAGTGTATTGTAGACCTCCAGTCTAAGGTGGTCAGTATATAGCAGACCTCCAGTCTCTGGTGGCTAGAGTATAGTAGTTTTCCAATCTCAGGTGGTCAGTATTTAGCAGACCTCCAGTCTCTGGTGGCTAGTGTATAGTAGTTTTCAAATCTCAGGTGGTCAGTATATAGCAGACCTCCAGTCTCTGGTGGCTAGTGTATAGTAGACCTCCAGTCTAAGGTCGTCAGTATATAGCAGACCTCCAGTCTCTGGTGGCTAGTGTATAGTAGTTCTCCAATCTCAGGAAGTCAGTATTTAGAAGACCTCCAGTCTCTGGTGGCTAGTGTATTGTAGTTCTCCAGTCTTGAGTGGCCAGTATATAGCAGACCTCCAGTCTATGGTGGCTAGTATATAGCAGACCTCCAGTGTCTTATGACTAGATATAATAGACATCTAGGGGTAAATGTATCAAAAGTTTTCCAGCGGGCTTGAAAAGATCAGATTCTAGCTATCATTTTGTAGAATGTACTAAATAGCTAGAATCTGATTCTTTTTTCAAACCCGCCGGAAAACTCTCAGCTTGATACATTTACCCCCTTATCTCTAGTGGTTAGTGTTTAGCAGACTTCTAATTTCTGGTGCCCAGTGTACAGAAGAACAATGATCACCCCTCCCTGTGGGTTATTACTATCTTGCCACTTGCATGTTGTTAGGGTAAGAGCTGCCAGGGGCCGTTGGTTATATGGAGCGGATTTGTTTATAGTATCTCACAGTCATGAACAGACCAGACGCTAGCAGCCCTCAACTAGATGTAGCTTACAGCTCTCAGCAGCTCTTCCCTAACAATCAGCAAGTGGCAGAGCAGTGGGTATAGGGGGGCCTGGTTCTCAGGACAGACACATGGCACTGGCCTGATCATGGACGTGGAATGAATCACTGACATAGACAATCAAGGAGAGCAATAAGCACAGGGCGCCAGTGAGAGTCAGTGGTGCAGAGGCCAATATGGAGTCACTCTCGCAATCTGGGCAGTTAACTGACCCAGACCAGAAAAGAAGGAAGACCCTCAAACATATCAAACTTTAAACAGCAGATTACAAGCATCAGATCACACCATTGAAACACTGTATTTATTATTTTAGTTTTGATCCCAGTCACAAATTCTTCTCACAATGTAATCTTGGCACTTCCAGGTCCACATTAGGATATTAGTGGACCTACATAGCTTTATGCAAAACATAAAGCTCACTTGCAGCTGTATCACGTATGTCAATTATATCAGTAAGACTAGAAACAATTACTGTGACACGATCCACCAAGATATTATAATTACTGTACTGTTATCAGCTCTTTAAAAAATTCAATCACAATGTAACTTTTGGCTACATCTTGCTGCTTTGCACTAATGTGTGCACCGACGTACAAGAGCACATCATAATAATTTGTATACCTAATTCTGTGGCACATTGCACTAAATTGTTTAATGTGATCCATGTTGTCCATCCAGGGAACGGTGATTATACCAGATCTGTCCTCAGTGCACTATGATGAGAGTCAATGGAAATATCCACATGAGTTTAATCCAGAGAATTTCCTGAACGAGGAGGGAGACCTGGTGAAAGTAGACTCCTTCCTACCCTTCTCTGCAGGTAACACAGGGCAATAGGGATGGATAGCGGGGAGTTTGGTGGGTGCATAATGCGTGAACAATAATTTTTATTACTAGTAAAGAACAATGAAGATAAGATTAGATATTGACTTTATCCATCTATATTATCTCCGCACACTGATTTCTAGTTATTTGACTCTGTCACTGAACACTTGGATCTGTGAGCAGTTTAGTCACTTGTGGATATCCAGATTGCACAGAAATGGTTGATCAGGCAATGGGTTGAATGATCTCATCACAATGGAAAGTTGGCCACAGATACTCACAGCCATTTCTGGGTCAGCCAATGAACTCACAGACACGCCAATAGGGATAATTGGTAAATACCATCCATCTGGATTGAATTTTGATATGTTAGAATGGGCCAACACAACTGTGTCCACCATGTGCATTACTTTAGGACATAAAGACCTCTCGTGCGGGCAAAATGTTACAAATCAATAATAATAATAATAATACTTTCTCATATTTGTTCTACAGTTTAGTATGGTAGCACACGCTACTTATACAAAGTAAATTCAAATTCAATGACAGAGCGCTTCCTGCTGGCCACAAGTGGTACTGCATATCCGTACTGCACACTCCAGTTTACAGCAATCCTCTCCCCTGTCACTGCTATTGTTAATGGTCTTGGGCAGGCGGGGGACACTGTATGAATGTGTTATTTATCCCTGCTGCCTTCCATCCAGGCACGGTACCACACTGTTACATTCAAAGCTAGTAATAGGCTTCTTCCTTCTGCCCACAAGTGTTACTGCAGAAGCAGTCCTCTGATTTGCGGAGACTTAGAAAAATGTAAATTAAATATAAATGTGTATGTGTAATTATTCCTGTCTTCTTCTCACAATGTAATAATAGTCTGTATCTGATGTTCTCACTTATTTCCATTCAGCAATACCCTGGGCTGAATTAAATAATTTATGATATAGAAAAAAAAATATCGTTTTCATGTTAATTAATTCAGCGCAGGTTACTCAGGTCAGAAATAAATGGGAAATTGCAAGTTATATATTTTTTGTCATATCAGCAGTCCATGTTGATTTGCTTTATTGACTCTCTGCTGAGTCTTAGTTTTTTAGGGAAGAAGTGTTGTGTGTTCAAATCTCTGCAAACATCAGCTCCTATCAGTGGATCTGCATCAATCAGCAGAATAAGCTAACACTGGCCTTCAATAAGTAGCTGAAGCAATGTGCACTAACTGATCAATTTAATTAACTGTGTATGGCAGAAATCACAATACTTACTTCCAACTAAGCACTCTACTGATACTGTGACACTCACTAGGAGGCTAGAGGTACTGTACCTGGCTTAGCACCCTTCCCTCTGCTGTTAAACTGCTTCACTTGGCTTTAAAAAGATCAAAGCATGCAGCTGCAAGTTAAAATAAAAACCCATTCTATTCTATGCAACAATACCCATTTGTGTTCATAATTGCTTCTTCCTGCACTCACATTTTCTTATGCTGCTTAATCCATTTCAGTGTGTTCAAGGCATGAACTCTTGAAAATGTTCATGCATCTCTATTGGAGTGAATTGTGTATAGTGGTTAAAAAAGCATTCCCATTCATGTCAATGGTCCATTCATTTAAATGGTCCATTCATGTTAATGGGCTTGTATGCTGCATGCAGTAATGTCTACTATTTTAGTATAGGGCTGGATAGGGGTCTTAGGAACTTCAGTACATATATTCGTACCATGGATAAAAGTTTTATGAGATATGCCTTTAATGTTGTTCATATGTGCCCATACTTACATATTGCAGATTCAGTGCTCTCCTCTGATCACCCCTCTGTTTTCTCTCAGGACCACGGAGTTGTCTCGGGGAGAATCTCGCCCGCATGGAGATCTTTCTCTTCTTTACTACTATACTGACACATTTTAAATTCTATTGGCCAGACACCAAGCCACCTCCAGACTGCACCCCGGTGTTTGGGCCTTCTCAAACTCCTAAACGTTTTCTGATGAGGCTGGTACCCCTCACATAGAACTGATCATCTGAAGACAAATAGAGGAGAAGAATGCAGAGATCATAGCCCCTCACCACCTTCAATAAACTATTCAGCACTGATATGATAGGAAAACTAGCCATGTTTTGTGACGATACCTGATGTCTGAATACAATAAAATGCTCAGTGTTAATAACTTTTATCATTACACTTATACCTTAATGGATGAACACTTAAAACCTTCTTATCTAAAATAACGACATGGACACCAGATATAAGTTTGGCAAAAAGGGGCGTATTTATTTAGTGGAAAAATTTTATTTCAAAACTCTGAATGGCAACGAGAGCGAAGCAGTCAGCTAACAACTAAAAACTTTAAACCAATACAGCATAAGGTGAAACTCAATACCACTGTTCCAAGACTTTACGAATCCAAAGTCTTTACGATTGGTCGGTACTAAACTTGGCATAGTCGTGACTGCCCCCTTCTGGACTCACATTGTCGCATACGACAGGATATCCTCCACCCCAGAGGCCCAAGAGTCAGGTTACTGCAAAAGGGGCAGTGACGTGCGGCCAATTAAACGGTAGCACCTTCGATTACTGCATTGCTCTCCTACCCATAGCCAGGACCCTTTAATGGGTACCTGGCCCGCCACACAGAGAAAGCACTAAGGGACCTAAATGCCTGTAAACGTGAATTATGAACCACTCCATGCCCTCATCTGGGAGGTGCGCCCCGTCTGTACGGAAAAAATGAGTGCGCCTCACCGTGATCCATGGGTGAGCAATAGCAAACCCACCTAAAGCTTCAACCACTTTACTCGTGGCCTTATTGACCTTCCGAATTATGGTCTTCATAACGGGAGGGGCGATGGGAATTCTCCAAGCAAGGCAGGGGATAATGTGGGACCTACCTATCCTAATCCCAGGCCATCTAGCGTGCAACGCTCTCAAATCCTCTCTTATACCGATAATTAAATCCAAGGATTTGACATGGCCTAGCTCATTACCGCCTGCATGAACCAATAGAATGTCAGAGGGGCCAAATTGGTTAATTTCGTTGTCCAAAAGTGGCATGATAGCATGCCAAAACAATCCCCTCCTTCCAACCCATCTGAATGTTATAGGGTTGGAAATAGGGACCAGTCATAGGCCATATGATGTTTCTCGGCCCAATATACATATGAGTGGCCTATGACCCATACTTTAATCTTCCGCAAACCTAAGACCAAAAAATATAATTGGTTAGGGCCATAAAATTAATTTGCTCATTCGAACCAAACATATATATATATATCTGCTGGTGTGAACCAACCTCTGGACATCACAGTAGGTCATTACAAGCTAATCCTGAAGCTTAAACACCCAGCGGTCCATGAGCAACTAATTACCATAAACTTTTTCTCATAACAGAGAAAATTGGAGGTATCTAAAACCAAGCAGGTCTGGGTGTAAATTTAAAGAGACCACTTTAACCTTATAACGTATTAAAAATGGAGAAACAACAAAGTGGGTTCCGGTGCAACTAACGAACCGCTTTATCATAAATTAGTATACCAAGCCGGTCCAAATGAACTATGACACGGCTTTAAACTCCATAAACTGCAGTGTACACATACTAAATATTGAAGGTTCAAATACCAAGCAGGTCAATGTGCACCATAAGACCGCTTTATCCTCCAAAGCTACAGAACATAAATATGAGTATAAAAGGTTTATTTAACAAACACAGGTTGACTGACGTATGTCATACCTTTTATACTTAAAGTACAAAATTATCGGGGGCTTACAACCAAGCAGGTCCAATGAACTGTGAGACCGCTTTATCCCCTAAAGTGACATACGACAGCTAAAAACTATAACATGCAGAATAATGTTAATGTTAACCAAGCAGTTCCCATGACTGTGGATCCGCTTTACTTCGTGTGCAGTTCTAACTCCTTACTAGATACTGGACATTCAGGTCAAATTCGCACGCCATTAAAATCTTGCAAGAAAGTGGCCCAAATCTTAAGATCTGCCCGAATATCGGATGCTAGGCGTATTCGCACATGAGGCCTTGTCATGCCTGCTGTGTCCAATTGTAACTTCCTGCTAAATATCCTGCCCATAGGGATCACCCTACAAGCAAAATTCAATGCACCCAGAAGTGACTGGATGCGCCGCAGAGAGCTAGCGTCTGCACTCAGAACCTCTGATATGATTGTTCGCAGTTTCTCAATCTTATCCCTGGGTAAGCGGCAACATCCTACCGTGGTGTCTATCTCTATTCCCAGAAATGATAAGCAGGGGGCTGGACCCTCTGTTTTGTAATGGGCTATAGGAACTCCCATAACAGCAAAAAGAGCTTTTGCTGCAAACAAAACTTCAGAGCAAACAGGGGATGAACCTGGGCCTATAAACAAAAAATCGTCTAAATAGTGTGCTACCCCAACGTGGCCCGTTCCTGCTTGTATACACCAATGCAGGAAGGAGCTGAAGCACTCAAAAAACGAACATGACACAGAACAGCCCATAGGAAGACAGCGATCAATATAAAAGCCGTCTTGGAATTTGAAGCCCATGAATCTAAAAGATTCTGGGTGAAGCGGGAGAAGCCTAAAAGCAGACTCGATGTCCAGCTTAGCTAGAAGTGCGCCTTTCCCATAAGATCTCACAAGGGCCAAAGCTTCCTCGAAAGACTGGTAAATTACCGAGCTGTGGTGAGCATCTATGGCGTCATTTACCGATGAACTGAGGGGGTGGGACAGGTGCTGAATTAACCGGTATTTACCCTCAGCTTTCTTAGGCACTACTCCTATAGGGGATAAGATTAAGTTCGCCAACGGAGGAGACGGAAAAGAACCCTGCATCCTTCCTAAGGCCACTTCTTTATTAACCTTTTCGAGTACTACTTCTGGCAAGACCGACGCCGACTTCAAATTCCGGCCATCCCCGGATCGTACCGGCCCGGATATGGGAAGCCTAAAACCTACAGTGAAACCTTCTTTCAGAAACTTGCCTTGTGCGGCATCAGGAAAGAAACCAAGCCATCTGACCAACACATCTAACTTAATGGGCGATGGGGCCTTGCCCAGTGGGTCCCGACATGCCCCGCCCCCTTCCTGCACCTGGAGCATTCCTGGTGCATTCCCGCACTGGGTGCGGGCCTCTACAGATCGCACAGGCATGCCTGTACGTGCAGGTGTCCCCCCTGTTGCAGGTGGAATTATTGAACACAAAACATCTTTTCTGCTTACGCCCCCCTCCTCCTGGAAACCTGACACTCGACCGTTGCTCTTCACTCTGAGGTCGCATAAGCTTCGACCACGTTTCAACATCCTTGCATTCAAAGGGGATACGCCTCATCCCGTTGGCTTTTTCCCTGAAACTCTCGTCGTACCTACGCCATATTGTAGGCCCATCATTGACTACCATCTCCACAATGAGGTGCAGGTAGCGCCATACGTCTACCAGCGCCTCGGGTCTAGTTTCCACATAACAGGCCGCGAATACACAGAAGCCTGACAGCCAGTTATGAAATGACCGGTAAGCTTCCTCACCTATTCCCCCTCTACTACACGCTGCTGTCAACTGCTTTTTGGATTGTTTTGTTAAGGAAAACACATCCACCAGGAATCCTTTGTTGATCCTGTCCCTCACACATGGTCTCACACCTGTCAGTAGCGCTGTATTGTCACACAACACCATGGGGCCCCCTATAGCTGCGTGAGGCAAGGCTACTGCGGGAACCGCTTTCACTGGTTCAACCAAATGTTCCTTTAATAATTGCAGCAGCTTGCGCGGTCCTTGCTCGTCATCTGACGAATCGTCATCAGTAGATGACATTGGAGCACTATGTGTCAATGTGTGTAGTGTCAATAAAGAAGGGTTCTCACCAGCAATGGTAACCGCAATCCCTTGTCCCGGCTGTGGGGCGATGGCCTGAGAACCAACGGCCGCTGTGATGATTCCTGGCGTCTCGGGTCCACTGGCCGGCATACCAGCTTGTTGTATCGGAGCTCCTCCTCCAACCACGACCATTCCATTATCTGGCTGTGCCTGTGTCACTGGGCGAGAAGAAATGTTAGCAGATGGCAAAACATCCATTACTGCACACCCATGCCCCACACCGCTGAGCGACATGAATGGGACCTGCAGGAGGGAATGTATCCTGTCTCAATGAAAAGTTTGCTCCGATCTGTGGCAGGCTTCTCTCCTGCGGCGGATAGGGAGCAATCCATAGTCTGGCCACACTCTGTTCCCCTTGTGTCTGAGGGGGAGGGTAAGGGAGGGACCAGGCTGCGTTATTACTTGCCTGAATGTTATGGACGTGAGAGGGCTGCCCGTATTGGAACTGATTGTTATAGGCATTAAAGGGGGGGTTCCCCGGCTGCGTTACAGCCTGCCCTTGATAAGGCAAAATATTGCCCACCCCCGAAGGAAACCAAGATGAGCCAGTGACTACTTGCTCCAACATAGGGGACTGTGATCCAATTATGCTCGGGGCACCCAATGACGCTGAAGGGCCTCCCGATGAAAGTGGGCGGCCTCTAAACCTGGACCATCCTTCTGGCATTAGCGGGGGAACTCTTGTGTGGGCATATCCCGTTTGGGCACCACCGATGTTATGACTACATTGACTGTCAGGGGGAGGGGGCAGCACGTTGGCGTTGGGCATCACCAAATTCTGTGTAGTGGGGGGTGTTTGTGCAAAGAAACTGGCACCTTGTGCATTAACATAACTGTCATTACTTAGTGCAACCACACTTTGCTCTCTTACATTCACTGTTGCTGAACTACTAACAGGATTTCCCATCCTTGTGGACGAATTAATTTTCCGGCCGCGATTCGCCGATGGGGATATCCTCCTACCCCCCCATACCTCTTTTCCCTCCCATTTGTTTACTTGTTCCAGAATTAGTAGGGCGCACAGCCCGTTCAGGAGCGCGTGACCTTCTGAAGTTGCCCCTCTTAACATTAACCTGGCGGACAGAGGCGCTAGCAGTCCCCTGCGTCAGTACCATTAAATTGCCTGCAGCGGTTAGAGGGTCCCCTCCCCCGTTAGCAGGCTCCACAACAATCACACTCCCCAGTCTACTAGCCCCCCTGACTAGCTGTGCCCCCAGGTGCTCCCCCAACCAGTGACCCAGTGGTGGTATGGGGATCCCCCCCACCCCTCACAGGCTCCCCCATACAAATAATCCCACCCTCATTGAAAGTCTGGCCACCGAAGCCCCTAGTGAGCTCCGGTGCTAACATCACCCCTGAGCCTGTGGCGGTGTGAGGCTCCCCTCCACCGCTCACAGGCCCCTCTGCCCCCTTAATGCCTGGCACCAGCTGACCATCACCAGCACCTGCAGCGGTGAGCGGGTCCCCGCTACCGCCAACAGGCGCTTCCATTAATACATTTAAAAATCTATGGTCTCCATGGCAACCGGAGCCCCTAGCGATCTCCGGTGCCACAACAATGTCCACGCCTGTAGCGGTGCGCGGGTCCCTGTTGTTTTCGGGGATTTACTGCTAAATTACTATGTATCATTCTAGCATTGCAGCAGATATCTCAGATATCTGCTGCTTTGCATGTATTAACGTTTTTCTGAGCACTCCCCATAACAGTCTATGGGGAGTACTCATTAACGCTATGTATCAAAGTCTGCCCTGTGAAATCTTTCTCTTTTTCTACATGTAAATGTAGAAAAACAGAAAGATAAAGCTGGCGTACATTTTCTTAACTGAAAACTTTCTCATCTGCCAGCTCTGCTCTGAAGAGCAGAGCTGACAGCGCATGTGTAGAGGGATCATGTGATCACTCCCTGTCACATGACTCACCTTCTTGCCGTCCAGAATGTTAGTGCTCATGCCCGAGGGTTTCGGTCGGCGCATGCGCGCTAACAAAAAGAAGGGGAGAAGATCAACGCAGCTTTCTGCGGATGAGAAGAGACTGCGATGAAGAGGTGAGTCTCTTCTCAGGGACAGCAGGTTATCGGACTGCTGTCCCAAAGATTTTTCTTGATACATTGCTGGAAACTTTCAATCCTCATCAAGGAGATAAGGATTGAAAAGTTTCAACAACAAAAAGTGAAGGATGATAAATAGACCCCTATGTGCTGACAGCTCTGACCCTCCACGTATCTCCCATATTGTCAATTACTGCTTTGTTTTAGAGATACGATCAACTGGACAGTGTGTGTTCTGGGCGTTTCACCCAATTATTCTGCCTCTCAGAGACCAATTTGGATTGATTTACTCGGGAGAGCTATTGCACAATGAGACCGAGACCAAATGTGATTTTATTTGTTATTTCCAGTTCATGGACTTGCTGCAAATGTTACCATATGTTGGTTTCTATATGTAGGATGCACTACAGGTGTCACGAGCCGCGGCGGTACTCACAGCCGCCCCAGCGTCCCGGCCGTCACCTTGACGACCGGGACGTCATTTCCTCTTCCTGTCCGGCCGTTACCAGGGCAACGGCCAGACGCTAGTACACTAGCGCTGCGTCCCGGCGGTGCTGGTAGCCGGGCGCATGCGCATAGCAGGCAGCCTGTGGGCTGATTAGGCTTAGTACAGGCATTAGCCTGCAACTGTGTAGGTCAGGGGCAAGCCCTGATTGGCCCTGCTGGATACTAGTAAATTAGCCTGCAGGAGTGTGTTCAACTGCTGATTGGTCTGTGTCTGTATTTAAGGCAATGAGAACTGCTGCCTCATTGCCGGTTATAGCTTCTGTGCTCCAGTCTGCTGACCTGCTTGTTCCAGTTCCTGTATCCTGTTACCTACGTTTTGACTACCCGTGTTTGACCCTTGGCTTTGTATTGGACTTCGCTTGTGTTTCCTGTGACCCTGATCCTTGGCTCGTTTACCCGTTCCGCTTCTCTGCCTGTGACCTTTGACCTCAGCTTGTTCATCGATACTGATACCTGCTGCCAGCCTTTTGACCTCTGCGTGGACCTGACTCTTCTTGCCTGGGTTCTCCCCAGCCGGTACACACTTCACGACCCTCTGCCAGTCTGCAGCCCAGTCTGTCCCCACCATCAGGGGCTCCAGTGAACACCTGACTGACAGAGTAGACTCCGGGTTGTGTTGTGCCGGCTGGAGGAGTTCCTAACATTATAACCGGCCCACTCACGGAGACAAGATTAGGATGGATGCAAGTGGATCCACACCGTCTCCGGCACAAACCCTAGCAGGCCATGTTGAGTCTTTGTATCAGATGATGCAGGGATTGGCTGAGAGTATGTCTGTTCAAGAAGAAGCCACAAAAGCTTCACAATCTCCTCCAGATCACATCTGTGAGCCCAAAATGAATTTACCGGATCGGTTCTCCGGAAATAGAACCTTGTTTCGGAACTTCAGGGTGAGCTGCAAACTCTATTTTCGGATGAGACCCCGCTCCTCCGGTTCAGAGCAGCAACGAGTTAGGATTATTATTTCCCTTCTACAGGGTGACCCCCAGTCCTGGGCGTTTTCTTTGCCACAGACCAGTCCGGCCATGCAGTCCGTAGACTCCTTCTTTGAGGCATTGGGTTTACTATATGATGACCCGGATCGAGTGGCCTCCGCGGAAGCTCATCTACGGTCCTTGAAACAAGGCCGACGGTCGGCAGAAGAATACTGCGCGGAATTCCGTAGATGGTCACCTGACAGTGGATGGAACGACCCTGCCTTACGTAGTCAGTTCCGTGTCGGCCTATCCGAACAGATTAAAGATTCGCTGGTGCAATACCCGTCTCCTAGCTCTCTGGAGAATCTGATGCATCTCTCCATTAAAATTGACAGGAGATATAAAGAGCGGAAAACTGAAAAGGAAACGTCATCACCTCCATCCGCCTTCGTTCCTATCTCCCAGGATGGTGAGGAACCAATGCAGTTGGGAGCATACCGTCTTTCCTCTGAGGAAAGAGACAGGAGACGGTCACAAGGCTTATGTTTATATTGTGGCGCAAGAGGCCACTTCTCCCGTTCTTGCCCAAAGAAGTCGGGAAACGAGCATGCCTAGGGAACGAGGGGAGAGTTCACTTAGGTCTACAAATTGTCTCCCCAAAAAATGCGGTATTGGTTCCTGCACAGCTCACGTTCAGTGCTTGTTCTGTGGGTCTGGCGGCCTTCATTGATAGTGGAGCTGCAGGTAACTTCTTGGACTTCGAGTTTGCCCGCTCTGCTGGAATTCCGCGGGTTAAACTCAAATCTGCCATCACGGTATGTGGCTTAGATGGTGCTCCATTGCCAGGCGGTAAGGTTACCTGGGAGACCCCGCTACTACAATTGAGGATTGGGGCTCTCCACTCCGAATCTATAGTCTTTCGTCTCATTGAATGCCCGTCAGTGCCTTTGATTCTAGGTCATCCTTGGCTATCCTGTCATAACCCTGTCATAGATTGGGCAAAAGGAGAGATTGTCCAGTGGAGCCCTCATTGTTCACAATCCTGTTTGACAGTACCTCTACGTGTGGTTCGGTCCATTCCGGAGCAGCTTCCCTCCCAGTATCATGACTTCTGGGATGTCTTCTCTAAAAAGGCTGCTGATATTTTACCACCACACCGGGAGTTCGACTGTGCCATCGAGTTAATTCCAGGTACTAAACTACCCAAGGGACGTTTGTATTCTCTCTCCGGTCCAGAGACCAAATCCATGCAGGAGTACATTGATGAAAATCTGGAGAAAGGCTTCATCAGGCCATCTAAGTCTCCAGTAGGGGCTGGGTGCTTCTTTGTGTCCAAGAAGGACGGTGGACTCAGACCATGTATCGATTATCGGGGACTGAATATAATTACAGTTAAAAACACCTATCCGCTTCCTCTCATCTCTGTACTCTTTGATCAATTAAGAGGAGCAACGGTCTTCACAAAAATCGACCTTCGTGGTGCTTATAACCTCACACGCATTAGAGCAGGTGATGAGTGGAAGACGGCGTTCAACACGCTCTCGGGCCACTACGAATACTTGGTCATGCCGTTTGGCCTTAGTAACGCTCCTGCTGTGTTCCAGGATTTAATTAATGAGGTGTTACGTGAGTTCCTGGGACACTTTGTTGTTGTCTACTTAGATGACATTCTCATATATTCCAATTCATTGCCGGCACATCGGAGTCATGTCAGACAAGTCCTACAGAAACTACGGGAACATCATCTCTACGCGAAACTCGAAAAATGTGAGTTTGAGGTTAAGAAGGTATCCTTTCTTGGCTATATAATCTCTTCAGAGGGTTTCTCCATGGACCCCACCAAGGTCCAGGCAATCCTGGATTGGGTACAACCCAATAACCTCAAGGCAGTTCAGAGATTCCTAGGATTCGCCAATTATTACAGGAGATTTATTGGCGGTTTTGCTGACATCGTGGCTCCTATCGTTTCCTTGACTCGCAAAGGGGGTGATCCGGCTGTTTGGTCACGGCAAGCAATTAATGCATTTAAAATCTTAAAGGAAGCTTTTGTGTCCGCTCAGGTCCTCAGACACCCGGACCCAAAGGTACCATTTATTCTCGAGGTAGATGCTTCTGACGTCGGTGCTGGAGCTATCTTGTCACAAAAGGATCCTCAGACTCACCGCTTGCATCCATGTGCCTTTTTTTCCCGCCAATTCTCCTCAGCGGAGACCAATTATGACGTGGGAAATCGAGAATTGCTAGCAATTAAATGGGCCTTTGAGGAATGGCGACACTGGTTGGAAGGCGCTGCACACCAGATCTCCGTTATAACGGATCATAAGAATCTGCAGTATATTCAGTCAGCTAAACGCCTAAACCCCCGTCAGGCTCGGTGGTCACTGTTCTTCACCCGATTTAACTTTATTATCACTTATCGTCCTGGTTCTAAAAATATTCAAGCGGACGCTCTGTCTAGAAGTTTTCTGGCACATCATGCCCCAGTCACTAACCCAGAGCCTATTGTTCCTGTATCCATGGTCCATGCCGGATTAACTCAAGATCTGAGCTGTACCTTACAAAGGTTTCAGAAGTTGGCTTCTGACAACACTCCGGTAGGACGGTTGTTTGTCCCAGTTCATTTAAGGAAGACAGTTCTTGCTGAAGCACACAACAGTCGGACTGCTGGACATCCTGGCATCTACAAAACACTAGAGATACTTTCCCGTACCGTATGGTGGCCGTCTCTATCTGCCGACGTCAAAGGTCACGTCCTGTCCTGTGAAGTTTGTGCCAGGAACAAGGTTCCCAGGACTCGCCCGGTAGGGCAGTTGGTTCCATTAGCCGCTCCTGCTAAACCTTGGACACATCTATCCATGGACTTTATAGTTGATCTACCACTCTCTGCGGGACACAATACCATTTGGGTTGTGGTAGACCGGTTTAGCAAGATGGCGCATTTCATTCCACTAGCCAGGCTTCCTTCTGCTCGAGATTTGGCCATCCTGTTCATTCAACACATTTTTCGCCTCCATGGACTCCCTACAGACATCGTCTCCGATCGGGGTTCTCAGTTCATTGCGCAGTTCTGGAGATCATTCTGTACCCTCCTGGGAATCAAGATTAGTTTGTCATCAGCGTACCACCCTCAGTCAAATTGGCAGACGGAAAGGGTTAACCAGTCTTTGGAGAAGTTCTTGCGATGCTACACGTCGGAGTTCCATGACAACTGGTCCTCCTTGTTGCCCTGGGCGGAATTTGCCTGTAACAACTCCTGTCACTCCTCCACCAAAACCTCTCCGTTTTTTTGCAATTATGGTTTTCACCCCAGATCGAACTCTTTGTATTCTCTCCAGTCCGTTGGTATCCAGGAGATCCGTTCCACTGCCAGGGATCTCAGAGTTATCTGGAAGAAAGTGCACTCATCTTTAAGACAAGCCTCACTTGTTGCAAAAAAAAATTCGGACCGACACCGTACCATCTGCTCTCTTAAGGTTGGCCAGAAAGTCTGGCTGTCTACAAAAAATATCAGGCTGAAGCAACCTTGCAAGAAGTTGGGCCCTAAATTCATCGGGCCGTTTTCCATCATCAAGCAGGTGAACTCTGTTGCATTTAGGTTAAAAATTCCGGGCTCGTTAAGAATTCCAAACACATTTCATTGTTCTCTGTTAAAACCAGTTCTTTATCCAGCTCAAGCCCAGTCTTCAGGCAAGCCACAGAGGTACAGTGTTCAGAAAATCTTGGATTCCAAAAAAGTGCAAGGACAGGTGCACTTTTTGGTACAGTGGAGGAACCGCGGGTTAGAAGAACACTCTTGGGTTCCGCGGAGACAACTCCATGCTACCAAACAATTGAAGGAATTCTTTAGGAAATTTCCAAGAAAACCTGGGTGTCGGGGTCCCTTGACCCCTCCTCAAGGGGGGGTACTGTCACGAGCCGCGGCGGTACTCGCAGCCGCAGCAGCTCGCTTCTCATGCGCCCCAGCGTCCCGGCCGTCACCTTGACGACCGGGACGTCATTTCCTCTTCCTGTCCGGCCGTTACCAGGGCAACAGCCAGACGCTAGTACACTAGCGCTGCGTCCCGGCAGTGCTGGTAGCCGGGCGCATGCGCATAGCAGGCAGCCTGTGGGCTGATTAGGCTTAGTACAGGCATTAGCCTGCAACTGTGTAGGTCAGGGGCAAGCCCTGATTGGCCCTGCTGGATACTAGTAAATTAGCCTGCAGGAGTGTGTTCAACTGCTGATTGGTCTGTGTCTGTATTTAAGGCAATGAGGTCTGCTGCCTCATTGCCGGTTATAGCTTCTGTGCTCCAGTCTGCTGACCTGCTTGTTCCAGTTCCTGTATCCTGTTACCTACGTTTTGACTACCCGTGTTTGACCCTTGGCTTTGTATTGGACTTCGCTTGTGTTTCCTGTGACCCTGATCCTTGGCTCGTTTACCCGTTCCGCTTCTCTGCCTGTGACCTTTGACCTCAGCTTGTTCATCGATACTGATACCTGCTGCCAGCCTTTTGACCTCTGCGTGGACCTGACTCTTCTTGCCTGGGTTCTCCCCAGCCGGTACACACTTCACGACCCTTTGCCAGTCTGCAGCCCAGTCTGTCCCCACCATCAGGGGCTCCAGTGAACACCTGACTGACAGAGTAGACTCCGGGTTGTGTTGTGCTGGCTGGAGGAGTTCCTAACAACAGGGTATATTTTAACACTATATGATATTCATTTATATTTGTATTCTATTATACATTTTTTTCTTTACAATTTATAGATTAGCGCACTGATCAAATATTATTTTATATATTTCTTACATTTATGTTTTGTCTGTGTTATGGTTTTAAGTTTATGAAACAAATAACATTGTTTTTATTCATTTCCACGGATTCTACTATATTTCATATACATATTTGATACTATTCTAGATGGCGGCATCCCAGCATTGAGCACTGTGATATATATTTTTATTAATCTAATTCAAGAATTAAAGTATAAAGGTACAACTATATAAAAGGTAAATACAGGTCAGTTTCTTCACAAACTGGCTCAAAAAAGAAACATCCTGGCTTACGTCTACATCACACTTTGAGGTAATGTGGTGTGGTGGGAAGGCGTAATATGGTGGAACATGGCGAATCGCGTCATTTTGGCTCCGTCCGCGACAAAATCGTCAGTCACACCATCATTTTTAGGGCAACCAATTAGTAAATAAAATATGTATTACTTACAACTAGACATGAGCAGTTCGGATTTGGAATTTTGGGGTACCGAGTCGAACCGAGTCATTGCCCGCACTAAATTCGGATCTGAAAACAAGACAAAACATCATCCGATATGATGCTAAATCTTGCAAGTTTTGGGTTTTAGAAATGATAGCATGTAGGTAAGACATTTGCTGCAATTCTGTGCTCATAATGTGGCTTGTAGAGGGTTGGAGAGGGTGCAAGTGGAAATGTATATTTAAATACTGCACAAATCTGTTTATATACAGACCAGTCGACTGAAAATTGTGTGAGAGAAAACGAAGAGTAAACAATCAGTGGCTACTGGTAGTAATAGTATATTAGTAAACTAATTAGAAGTGGACTAATAATATTCTTACTTGTTTTTAAAATCAAAGGGCCTGTTTCATCAAGGCTCACATACTGGGCCTGAGTCATTAAGGAAAGTAAGGCAAAAAAAAAGAGTAAATGTTCTCTGGGAAAAAACATGTTACAATGCAAGGGGTGCAAATTAGTTTATTATTTTGCACAGGAGAATACTTGTTGCTTTTTCATGTAGAACACAAATACTTGATAGCTTTATTTTTACACTGAAATTTAAAGTTGATCTAGGACATTCCCTACCCCAACTATAAATCTGTCCCCATTTTAAATTTTCCTCCCCCTCCAATGCAACATGGTTTTGTCCAGGTGCAAAGTTACTCCTTTTTTATGATTTGCTCTCCTTAATGACTCAGGCCCACCGAGCGCCATGTGCCTTTGTTTTAAAACGCACGGAATAAGGCCACAAGCTGTCTCTGGGATTCAAGCTGCCATGTAAGTTTACTTTACAAATATGTTTATTTTCAGAGTTTTGAAACATTTATAGGATCTACAGTTATGCACGTGGCTTTAACTTGTGTTTTTTACACATTAATCAGTGGCGGAACTACTGGCGGTGCAGTAGGTGCAAAGCCCATGGAGACAAGGGGGTCCGCTGCACTGCATCACGTTTTTAAAATTAGCAATTTTTATTCTTATTACTTTGTGACAAGTCTTTGTCACCAGGCAGGGGTTGGGCCGGGGGCATGGATCGTCATGATGAAAAGAATTGGTGGTCAGTGGACATCAACAGGCAGCCAATCGCCAGGCTGCCTGTTGCTGTATGGGGTTCCAGAACACCGTGCGTTCAGACAGGAAGTGTTCTCTTCCTGTCCGATCGATATAAGCAGCGAGGAGCAATGCTTCAGAACAGCGCCAGCCGTGGAAGATAAGTGAGGGGGTTCTTATTGAAAGGGGGTGGAGCAATGAGAGACATGGAGAGGGGCAGAGTGAGAGAGACATGGAGAGGGGCAGAGTAAGAGAGACATGGAGAGGGGCAGAGTGAGAGAGACATGGAGAGGGGCAGAGTGATACCGTAGGGGCACAAAACGTTATTGAAATTGAAGAAAGTTTTGTTATGGGAAAGGAGAAGAAGGGTTGTTCATAGTGTTTATGTTCTATATTTAAATTTCCTATACTTGAAATTTGAAGTCAACAAAACAAAAAAATACTATACGTTTTTTTGTTTTTGCATGTGGTGGTGGGGGGCCCACAACTCGCTAGTTCCACCTCTGATTTTAATGGTTTACATTTTCTAATTATCTTTCTTTATGTGTTTTGAGCACCATTCTCTAAACTCCAGAGACTGTTGTATGTTAAATTGGCCACTGAGTGCATATACATCTGAGGAAAGGGTTAACCTCCTGGGAGTCAGGACAAAGTCCCCCCTTTCCTCACAGGAGAGGAATTTGGACCATTTTAAGGGCTCAAATTAAGTCCAGGCTTGGCTGGTGTCTGGGGAGGGTGGAAGTCTTACACCTCTCCGATGAAGGAGAATATATGATGACCTTTCTGCATTGCTTTGATTTACTCTTCTCATCTATTGATGCGTTATGCTGTGGGTCTCACAATAAAGCTTCTGCTTGATCCCAACTCAAGACTTTGGCTGATGATGTTGTTAACCTACTACAAACACACATACACTGTAAACACAATACACAGTTACAAGAATATAGAAAATACATCATAAGAAACATACAGATGTGGACAATATTTTGGTAGCCTTACACCTCATTGAAACAATGCTTCATTCCTCCTGAAAAGTGATGACATTCAATGGAACAGCTGTCTCGTGTATACCTACATGTCTCTGGTCATAGAATAAAGCAAAGAAACAGTGAAAAGAGATAAAATATTGCTTATTCTCCAAAGTTATTTTAAAATGGGCCAGACAGATTTGTTAGTACCCCTTAGAAAAGATTATAAATAATTGGATTATACTGATATTTCAAACTAACTGCTTTCTTGAAGTAGCATCACACATGTCTTCATTCTTCAAACCAGTCATTCAGCCTACTTGCATAAAAGCAGTAACTCTGCTGTTTGGTATCATCATGTGCACCAGACTGAACATGGACCAGAGAAAGCAAAAGGACAGAGTTGTCTAAGGAGATCAGAAGGAAACTTATAGACAAGCATGTTGGGACTGTAGCCAACCTCCCTGGACTCGGCCGCAAGAGGAAAATCTACCACAGAATAAACAGAAGGATTGTGAGAATGGTAGAAAAAGAGTTAAACTTCCAAAGAGATACAAGCTGAACTCCAAGGTCACGGTACGTCAATGTCTGATCGCACCATACAACACTTTTTGAGCGACAGTGGGCTCCGTCAAAGAAGACCGAGGAGGACTCCACTTTTGAAAGAACAACATAGAAAAGCCCGATTGGAATTTGCTACAATGCATATTGACAAAGCATAAAGATTCTCGGAGAGTGTCCTCTGGACAGATGAGTCAAAACTGGAGCATTTTGGCAAATCGCATCAGCTCTATATTCACAGACGAAAACATGAAGCTTTCAAAGAAAAGAACACCATACCTACTGTGGGGCATGGAGGAGGGTCTGTTGTGTTCCGGGGGGTACTTTACTTTGTCTGGCATGAGGTGCCTTGAATCTGTGCAGGGCACAATTAAATCTCAAGACTGTCAAGTCATTCTGGAATGAAACATTCTGCCCAGTGTCAGGAAGCTCTGTCTCAGCCACAGGTCATAGGTGCTACAACAGGATAATGACCCAAAACATACAGCTAAAAGCACCCAAGAATGTATAAGAACAAAACATTGGACTATTCTGAAATGGCCTATGAGCCCTGATCTGAATCAACTTTATCTCTTACCTCCCTGTCTGTATGTATTACCCAGTATTGTTTTATTAATGTTGGTACCCAATTGTAAAGCGCTATGGAATTTGCTGGCGCTATATAAATATTGATGATGATGATGATGATGATTGTACTCCAATTATCTGGTCTGATGGATGTCTCCTGCAACAGCTATATGTACACCCTTGGCTAGATGTGACTAACTCAAATGTTGAATTCATTTATTTAGTCCTTAAACATTACTATTGACAGGAAATGTTGTATAAAGAATATGCACAATAAGTGGAGAAAGCATACAGCGCTGTAAGGAGACTCACAAAAGTGTAAACCAATTGATTTAAATAACAATTGATCAATCATAAATTGATATCCAAGGCAATAATACAAAAATCACTTTAATAAAATAACACACAAAAACCAAAAATGGCAATCATATCCAAAATGATAAAATGTGAAATAGTGAAATATATGTCGACTGATTAATATATTTGAAACAATACTGCAATATTGATGGAGAAGTTAATAATACACAGGTCTGCTGTATTTGCCAATCAATTTGCAAGTAGAATATATTTGCTGGCTGCAGGACACCGTGTAAGTTAAAAAAAAACCAAAAAAAAACAAAGAAAATATTTTTCATGTCCTAACTAACGAGTAAAACTGGCTACTTACAGTACACAGAGGCACTCCTCTAAGTCTTTGCAACCATAAGTTTGATATAAGTATCTACCTTAATCAGGAGATGACACCACAGGACTGTGCCATACGTTGCTAAGTGGTATAACCTCCGGGGTTTTGAAATTTAAGAGTTATAACATTGGTGTAGGCGACCAATAAAAACGTGGGACTTTTAGTTCCAAATGATGGCAATAAGGTTGTACTTTACAATCACATAACGCAGAGGTGCTCAAGTCCAGTCCTCCAGAGCTACCAGCAGGTCATGTTTTTAGGATTTCTCTCTCTAAAAACATGTGGGATAATTAAAATGCATAGTGTTGATTCCCCTCTTATGTGAATCCCCCTTTTGGGTTAACCTTGCACCACACTTACCAACCCAAAAATAAAGACACGGACACCGACTTAAGTTTGGAAATAAAAAGGTCCTTTTACTTTTGTTATTATTTTTTTTTTTTTATTATTTTCTTTATTTTATTTTATTTCTATCAAATCTATCAAAAGTTTCTATCAACAATTTGGACCTTTTATTATATAGGTGGCTAAGAGCAGGGCAGCCAGCTAAAACCAACATAAACCAATTAGGTGGAAAATCGTCTCCTTTCCACCAACCTAGGTTAAAACCTTATCTATTGGCCGGTACTATCGACTATAAATTAACTCAATACCCTCTGGACTCAAACTGGTTAAGCCCTTTCAAGGCAAAACCTGATACTCCTTACTAGAACATCAACGAGTCTGATAACGACAAGGGAACCAAGGCTACATCGCCAACACTTAAGTACCGTATGTTTAACAAACCATCTGACTGCCATGCTCTCCCACCCCTCACACACCTCGTTCCTCGTGACAAGGAAGTATTGCAACTGAATATACTTAAAACAGGGCGGGTGGGTGGGTATCCAGGAAACAGGAGGCTCTCTCCTCCTCCACTGCTGGATATATTCTTTCCACGACCACTCCCACCTCATCTCAATTGGCTGATTCCATCACAGACTTAACCCCTAATTAGGGATGTGCACGGGCGACTTTTGAGGTCTCGTGTTTTGTGTTTTGGATCCGGATTTTCTCGACGTTTTGGGTTCGGATTTGTTTCGTAAAACACCTGCCGAAAGGTTTTGGTTCGGATTTAAGGTTTTGGATTCGGATTTTTTTTGAAAAAAGCCTAAAAAGTTAAAAAAATCAATTTTTTTGGGCTTATTTTCACTCCTACGCTATTATTGACCTCAATAACATTCAATAACAAGCATTTCCACTAATTTACCGTGTATTCTGAACACCTCACAATATAGTTCTTAGTCCAAAACGTTGCAACGAGCTATCTTTCTGGACTGCGTAGTGGAGTGGTCCCCACAATATAATAAGAAAACCATCAACTGGTATGAATCGCACCGAATAATGTACCTGGACTGCGTAGAGGAGTGGGTCACCACAATATAAATTAAAAACCCTGAACTTGTATGATTCGCACCAATAATGTACCTGGACTGCGTAGAGGAGTGGGTCACCACAATATATATAATAAGAAAACCATCAACTTGTATGATTCGCACCAATAATGTACCTGGACTGCGTAGAGGAGTGGGTCACCACAATATAAATTAAAAACCCTGAACTTGTATGATTCGCACCAATAATGTACCTGGACTGCGTAGAGGAGTGGGTCACCACAATATATATAATAAGAAAACCATCAACTTGTATGATTCGCACCAATAATGTACCTGGACTGCGTAGAGGAGTGGGTCACCACAATATAAATTAAAAACCCTGAACTTGTATGATTCGCACCAATAATGTACCTGGACTGTGTAGAGGAGTGGGTCACCACAATATATATAATAAGAAAACCATCAACTTGTATGATTCGCACCAATAATGTACCTGGACTGCGTAGAGGAGTGGGTCACCACAATATAAATTAAAAACCCTGAACTTGTATGATTCGCACCAATAATGTACCTGGACTGCGTAGAGGAGTGGGTCACCACAATATAAATTAAAAACCCTGAATTTGTATGATTCGCACCAATAATGTACCTGGACTGCGTAGAGGAGTGGGTCACCACAATATAAATTAAAAACCCTGAACTTGTATGATTCGCACCAATAATGTACCTGGACTGCGTAGAGGAGTGGGTCACCACAATATATATAATAAGAAAACCATCAACTTGTATGATTCGCACCAATAATGTACCTGGACTGCGTAGAGGAGTGGGTCACCACAATATAAATTAAAAACCCTGAACTTGTATGATTCGCACCAATAATGTACCTGGACTGCGTAGAGGAGTGGGTCACCACAATATATATAATAAGAAAACCATCAACTTGTATGATTCGCACCAATAATGTACCTGGACTGCGTAGAGGAGTGGGTCACCACAATATAAATTAAAAACCCTGAACTTGTATGATTCGCACCAATAATGTACCTGGACTGCGTAGAGGAGTGGGTCACCACAATATAAATTAAAAACCCTGAACTTGTATGATTCGCACCAATAATGTACCTGGACTGCGTAGAGGAGTGGGTCACCACAATATATATAATAAGAAAACCATCAACTTGTATGATTCGCACCAATAATGTACCTGGACTGCGTAGAGGAGTGGGTCACCACAATATAAATTAAAAACCCTGAACTTGTATGATTCGCAGCAATAAATGTATCTGGACTGCGTAGAGGAGTGGTCACCACAATATATATAATAAGAAAAGACTCAAGCTTTCAAGTGTAGTGTTTATAAAATATAAACAACAATACAGTAGTTTTAGTCAGAGCACGTCAATACCTCTTGTTTTAAATTATGACAGGGCATTTTACTTTTGGTTTAATTTCTTGAATTTGTTTAAATTTGGTTTTACTTTTTGAACATGGCAAACGACTGTTGATTGGTCATATAATGCAAAAAAAAAAGTTCCAAGATGGAATTGTCCTTGGGCCCTCACACCCACCCTTATGTTGTTGAAATAGGACATGCACACTTTAACAAACCAATCATTTCAGCGACAGGGCCTACCAAACAACTTTGGCTGAAATGATTGGTTTGTTTGGGCACCCACACCAAAAAAGCTATTCATCTCTCCCTGTACAGACTAAACAGGCTCTACTGAGGCAAGATGTCGTCCTCATCCTCAACCTCTGATTCCTCTCCCCCTACAGTGTGTACTTCCTCCTCATCACACATTATCAATTCGTCCCCGCTGGACTCCACAACCACAGGTCCCTCTGTACTATCTGGAGGGCAGTGCTGTACTTCATTGAGGAATTGATTATTCATTTTTATAAACATCATTTTTTCAACGTTATGAGGAAGCAACCTCCTTCGCCGCTCACTGACCAGGTTTCCCGCTGCACTAAAAACTCTTTCCGAGTACACACTGGAGGGGGGACAACTCAGATAAAATAGAGCCAGTTTGTACAGGGGCTTCCAAACTGCCTTTTTTTCCTGCCAGTAACAATATGGACTGTCTGACATGTCTACTTGGATGGTGTCAGCAAAGTAATCATCCACAATTTTTTCTATTGTGACAGCTTCCAATGCAGCGAGAGTAGACATGTCTGCAATGGTTGGCAGGTCCTTCAGTCCGGACCAGATGTTATCAGCATCCCCGCCAGCGCCTCTTTTGGGAAAACTGAGCTTTTTCCTCGCAGCCATAGATGTGGAAGAAAATGAGGGTGGAGCTGTTGGCATGTCACGGTCCTCTTCAGAGGACAATCTCCTGACCAGCAGGTCTTTGCATCGCTGTAGACTTGTGTCCACCGGAAACAGAGACACAACATACGCTTTAAACCGAGGATCGAGCACGGTGGCCAGAATGTATTCCTCTGACTTTAAAAGAGTGACCACCCTCGGATCCTGGCAAAGCGTACGAAGGGCTACATCCACAAGAGCTACATGCTTGGTGTAATCGCAATGGCTTACCAGCTCCTCCCTCACTTTCTCCAGCTGCTTCTGCAACAGCCTGATCAGGGGAATGACCTGACTCAAGCTGGCAGTGTCGGAACTGACTTCTCGTGTGGCAAGTTCAAATGGCTGCATCTACCCAGTGGGCTGTCACAGTCATATAGTCCTTTGTTTGCCCAGAACCACTTGTCCACATGTCCGTGGTTAAGTGGACAGTGGGTACAACCGCATTTTTTAGAGCACTGAGGACACTTGATCGTACTTCTCTGTACATTTTTGGTATCGCCTGCCTAGTGAAGTGGAATCTCGACGGGATTTGGTACCGGGGACACAATACCTCCATCAACCCTCTAAATCCCACTCCACTGATGGCGGACACCGGGCGCACGTCTAACACCAACATTGCAGTTACAGCCGCAGTTATACGCTTTGCAATAGGGTGACTACTATCGTATTTGGTGGTCATGGCAAACGACTGTTGGACGGTCAATTGTTTTGTGAAAGACTTAGCGGTCTTACGACTTCCCCTCTGGGAAGATGACCGACTAACAGCAGCAACAGCAGCAGTGGCAGTAGTAGGCGTACCGCTGCAGGATTCCTCGGATGAATCCCGTATTGAGGAGGACTCAGTCTGGCTGCTGACTTGGGCTGCAGGACTGAATCTGATGGAGATTGTGGAGGAAGTTGACGAGGAGGGTGTTGCTGGTGTGTATCCAACTAGACCACGGGATTTAGGTGTCCCTGTACCGATGAGGGTCCTAGCCCCAGTTCCTGAACTAACCACTGAACTATGAAGGTTATTCAGGTGACGTATAAGGGAGGATGTTCCTAGGTGGGCAAGATTCTTACCCCTGCTTATTTGAGCTTTACATAAGCTACATATGGCCATACATTGGTTGTCTGGATTTGGATAAAAATAACTCCAGACCGAAGAGGTGCATTTTTTGGTCTTCTGACCAGGCATGACGATGGGCTTTTTCATCCCATGGACATCAGCTGTTTCCCCCCCTGGTGCCTCATTTACAATAACCACATCACCATCTTCATCATCAAGTTCCTCCACAGCGCCAGCTACATCATCAATAGCCTCCTCCTGAGCCACCTCTTCCCATACAGTGATGGGAAGGTCAGGCTTGACAACCACCAACACCCTTGGACTCGCCTTGAGGATTTGTGATAATTTCTCTTTAGAAGGCAGAGTTGTTTGCTGTTTTGTTGCTGACAGCATAACTCTCTTCAATTTTTTGGAGGGGGGGGGGAGGAGGAGGAGGGATAAGATCCGTGGGTGAAGCTGAACCACTAGTCATGAACACGGGCCAGGGCCTAAGCCGTTCCTTGCCACTCCGTGTCGTAAATGGCATATTGGCAACTTTACGTTTCTCCTCAGATGATTTTAAGTTTCTCTTTTTGCTACTTTTTCTTAACTTGGGCTTTTTGGATTTTACATTCCCGGTACTACGAGATTGGGCATCGGGCTTGGAAGACGACGTTGATGGCATTTCATCGTCTATGTCATGACTAGTGGCAGCAGCTTCAGCATTAGGAGGAAGTGGGTCTTGATCTTTCCCTACTTTATCCTCCAAATTTTTGGTCTCCATTATATGTAGCACAAGATACTGCAGAATGTGTGAACTTGGTAATATTGCAGTACCAATGGACTTATACTGCTGGATTGGTTTTGCAAATTTGGTTATAATTACTTTTTTTTTTAATTTTTTATTTTAATATTTTTTATAATTTTTTTTATTTTTTTTAAAAAACTTGGGAATAATGGGGAAATAACTATGCCATTAGAAGCACAGAGCACAGGACACAGCACCACTGGACTGAACAGGACACAGCACAGGACCCAGCAGCACTACGGAACTCAGCAGGACAGAGCACAGGACACAGCACCACTGGACTGATACTGCAGAATGTGTGAACTTTGTAATATTGCAGTACCACTGGATTTTTACTGCTGAATGTGTGAACTTGGTAATATTGCAGTACCAATGGGCTTATACTGCAGAAAAAAAATTAAATTAGTTTTTGGTATTTTTTTAAATAACTTTTTTTTATTTTTTTAAACACAGGGGAATATTGGGGAAATAACTATGCCCTTAGAAGCACAGAGCACAGGACACAGCACCACTGGACTGAACAGGACACAGCACAGGACCCAGCAGCACCACTGACCTCAGAAGGACAGAGCACAGCACACAGCACCACTGGACTGATACTGCAGAACACAGCACAGCACAGCACAGAACTAAACAGCACAGCACAGAACTAAACAGCACAGCACGAGATCTACCAGGACAGAGGACCACCTAACACACCCTCCCTCTACCCTGATCAATGCCCGAGTGAAGATGGCGGCGACTAGCGGGGAATTTATAGGATCCGAGTATCGCGAGATCCGACAACGGGATTATGAGTCAGAGCCTCAGTTTCAGATTTGAATTTGGCGCCAATACCCGGATCTGTCTCGGATCCGACTCGGATCGGCAACGTTCGGGTGGGCTCAGATTTCAGAAATCCGAGTGCGCTCATCTCTACCCCTAATGGTAAGTAACATTGTCAGCTCACAACACAGGCTTTTAAACTTCTTTGGCTTAATGGCCTCTCTCACACTACTAACCCAGAAAAGTAGATTAACTCACTAGTGCAGGATTAAAGAATTCCTGGAAACAGGAACTGTTGGTAGTTCTTGAGCACTGAGTTTGGGCACCTCTGACATCGTGTATTCACCTTTTACTGCACTCCGTTTTATTGTCTATAAGGAACTATTCTCATTCTCTTGTTGATTAATTGATTTTTAAGATAAATTATTTGTTTAATGATGTGTGTTTAGATAAATTGTTTTAATTAGTTAAGGCAATTCAATGATTTATATCCTGCCATATATAAAGGTTTTTATTTTTCTCAGTGCTGTTTATTATATTTACAGTGCAAGTTTTATCCTGGATGTAGGAGATTGGCTTATGTCTTGTTTGGCTTGGCTGTTTCCTGCCCAGTTATCTTATCACCGGGGCTGAGAGAGAAACAGCTGGTCCTCAATTTGTCTATTTTCAAGGGTCACAAGTAAGTAGAGCCACTGGTTGAAGTATATATGTATATCGGCTGTGCTGAATATTATGCCTAAGAGATCTGGGGTGTAAGTATATAACTAAATATATGTCCATCATGCTTTCTTGTACTGCTCCTGTGGCGGCTTACTCTGATAGGAGGGAGTTGATTATCTAACTAAATAGGCAGGCAGTGACTAACTTGCTGTGCATAGATAAGTCCGGGAGAATCACAAATTTTTGGGCGTTCTCCAAGACTCCCGGGAGAGCGGGACAACCTCCCGCTTCCTGTCCTCTTCGTTGGTGAAGTGGATGGGGGCAGGGTAATCCTGGCCCCACCCCTGCTGTAATTGCCCAGAATTGTTATACTTTGACAGGGGGCATGGCCAGGATGACGTAATCCATTTGGTCACGCCCACAGGATGCAGCTGTTTTGGAAATCTCTTGGATGAAATATTCCATGTGAGCATGGTCTGTGATAGGATGCCACCTTTGTAATAAATCGGTTTGTGAAATTTGATCCTTGCTGGATAATCCATGGTCAACTGTAAGTGATGTTATTAAAAAGTGAAAGAGTTTAGGAACAACAGCAAATCAGCCACAAAGTGGAAGACCACGTAAAATCACAGAGCGGGGTCAATGAATTTGAAGGCCGATGATGCGTAAAAGTCGCCAACGCTCTGCTGATTCCATAGCTGAAGAGTTCCGAACTTCCACTGGCATTAATGTAAGTACAAAAACTGTGCAGTGGGAGCTTAATAGAATGAGTTCCTATGGCCGAGCAGCTGCATGCAAGCCTCGCATCACCAAGACCAATGCCAAGCATTGGATGGAGTGGTATAAAGCACACTGACACTGGACTGTGGAGCAGTGGAAATGTATTCTGTGAAGTGACGTATCGCGCTTCTCTGTTAGGCAGTCAGTCTGGATTTGGCAAATGCCGGGAGAACATTACCAGCCTGACTGCATTATGCCAACTATGAAGTTTGATGGTGAAAGGACAATGGTATGGGGCTGTTTTTCAGGCTTTGGGTTAGGCCCCTTATCTGCAGTGAAGGGCAATCTTAATGCTTCAGCATACCAAGTCATTTTGGACAATGCTATACTTCCAACTTTGTGACAACTGTTTGGGGAAGGCCTTTTTCTATTCCACAATGACTGTGCCCCAGTGCACAAAGCAAGGACTACAAAGACATGGTTTGATGAGTTCGGTGTGGAAGAAATTGACTGACCTGCACAGAGCCCTGTTCTCAACCCCATTGAACACCTTTGGGATGAACTGGAATGGAGACTGCGAGCCAGGACTTCTCGTCCAACATCAGTGCCTGACCTCATAAATGCTCTAAAGAATGAATGGACACAAATTCCCACAGATACACTCCAACATCTTGTGGAAAGCCTTCCAAGGAGAGTGGAAGCTGCTATCGCTGCAAAAGGGGGACAAACTCCATATTAAAGTATATGTATTTGAATACAATGTCATTACAGTCCCTGTTGGTGGTTGGTGTAATGGTCAGCGTCTGAATACTTTTGTCCATATAGTGAAGTAAACACATAAATGTGAACGAATCATGATTTCCTGGAAACTGATATTACAGTAGAACTTGACACTGCAATTGAGTTTAGAACACATATAAGAAAATGTTTTTCATAGCAGACATTAAAGCAGATATTTTGTGGACTGATCCAATATTTATGAGAAAGAAGAATAAAACCCAGTGACATCAGTAAGGCACATAGTTCATATGAGGTGAAATGTAATGTACTCAGGTGGGATACCTGCCACCTGTCTTACGGGATAGTTTACTAGTATACTGATTGCAGCACTGAGAACCTCGTGGATGCTGTGCTAGTCTACTGCGAGGTACAAGCAGACAACAAATATAATATCGGCTTTATTCACTTCCAAATACTTGGATTCTTTCTCTGAATATTAACAGCAGTTAGTTGATATACATGTAGGATTATTCCTATGACATATTTAGATATTCCTGATCTCCGTGTTATTTGTTACATTAATGTGGATGACTAATTTGTTATATCTCCCCTTATAATGCAGTTTTACCCTCATTCTTATACCATTTTGTACTGTGACTGTCACATACTGTCAATGGCTTTAAAAATATTTTTTATATGAAGGTAAGAGTATTTTCTGTGTTTTTTTTTCTGCCATATTCATCAGATTATACAAGTTTTTTTAAATTTACCTTTGTTACTTTGCGCTCTTTTTGTTTGTTTGTAGTGTGGTTTTCTATTGAGAGGTGTGACACCTTCTCTTATAAGGAGAAGACTTGTGACAATTAAGGATATAGATATAATTTAAGTTAAGGAAGCTCCCAGGAATATTCTTTTTTGTTTGTGGAATAGATTACTAACACTGAAGGTCTCTGTGAACCTGCTTAAACGACTCTATTTAGCAGTGTATGCCAGGTATCGACCATTATAGCCATATCTGAGGACACGGAGAACACACTGTTCCATTGCCTGGTGCCAAGGTCACCACCTGGTATAAGACGAATTTGTCCCGTCGTACATGGGTCATTCTGTCATCATGGGACCTTACGGATTCCTGACTCTACTCCTGGCTGGTAAGACTACTGAAGGGAGATCGGCTCATCCCTTTTTTATTTCAGGATGAAAAACTAGATATTCATGTACATAAGCAACTCTTCAGGAGAATGAATTCCTGGAAAATGCCAGTGGATGAAGGTTTCACCCAGATGGCACTTCCCAGAAGTGACTTTCTTATTTGCAAACTATCACAATAGCTATTTTCAAAGGCTTTTCTTCATACAATCCTGTACAACTACAATTATATATAATAATCTTATCAGAACAATGTATGACCCAGCTTAAAGCTGGGTACACACTACCGAAAATGACAGATGCGATTTCTGTAACGATTTTACCAACGAGCATGATGATTCATGTGTACACACCTACACAATTTACCTTCAGATCTGTGCTATTCATCTCTCACAACCATCTGCTAAAGGATGGTGACTCTGCACACTCTATAGAGATCTGCCTACACTGCTGGTCGTGAGTGCGTACACACTTCCACATTTGCCCGACATCGTTCTATCCTTGATCATGATTTTTAGGAAGTTTATAAAACCAAATCAAACATTACAATGCACTTTGGTACAATAAAACATGATCATGGAAGCATACACACTACTAAAATATCTTATCAAATGGTTGTTTATCGTGTAATTGGCACAATAATTGGATGAAAAACCTATAGTGTGTACCCAGATTTACCTGTGCCTTTGATATGTTAGCTATTATTAAAGTAAGAGTTCTATAATCCTGCTTACCTCCAATTCCCTCTTTAAACCATAGCAATGCTCTTCTCCAATGCAGTCCTTATTGGCTACAGGTTGTCATATCGTTCCCCAGTTCAAAATTGGGTATAAGCAGTGAATGCAATAAGGTACTATTATGTGTAAAAAACTGCAATAATATTTACTAAGGGCTGATTTCAGCTTGCACTTACCAGCACAATTTCCATGTGTAGTCCAATAAATGCACTTAATCCATGCTGGGAACCAAGGCAGCCACTGGAATCATCTTTCCATACAGTGGTTTCTCAAATCACATCAAAACATAAATACTCAAAACTAAGAATTGTTTTCTGAGAAAATGCTATGTCCAATCTCACCAAATAGCTTGTTGTGTTTACTTATAAGACCTTCGGAGACAACAGTGGTCTTAAAACTACTTTTATAGATGCTTTTTGCCCGTCAATGTATTTATTGAAGAAACAAATTAACCATATTGTACAACAATATTTCATTTTGCACTTTACATTTATCAGCGAGTATTTTTTCTGCCAAATACGTGAATAGGGAGCAATTGCTTACAATATGAATGTGGCATGAGAAGTGAATGGTGGTAATCCTTAGTATAATGTATACCTTGCATGCTGCTAGTCTGATAGTAGCAAGGTACTTAGTACTTATACATGGCTTTGTGCTTGACAACACAGGTGGCACACGTGTATTAGGGAAGTGACTGCATTCGTAGCTCAGACTGGCCATAAGATGAATCACTTTTTATGTGGACATATGTACAGTACACACCCATGCAAGTGTGTAACTAGCATAATTGCAGCTGCTATACAGTCCATAGCTGCTGGGGGTCTGCCTTTCCTGTCAAAACCCCATATGTATGTTTTAATCATCCGGTGGTATAATGTGTCCCTTAGCAAAGTTTTGCTTTGGGGAACACAAATGTCTAGTTCCGGCCCTGTATCCATTCATGGCCATAAAAATATATACATAATTTTGCTTTCTGCTTTAGATTAGTAAATTAGTAGTACTGTTATATTGCTGTTATGTTGAGCAGTGTCTACATTGTGTTGTGCCCAGTTTTTACACTGTGAATTGTATGCCATGTTCAGAATATATTTTGCCTTATGTATTAATAAGTACAGAAAACAAGTTGCATATTATGTCTGGCACTAATCTGCTTTTTATTTTTAAGCAAAGCTTTCCCAATGTTCCAATTAACAATTTTACTGTCGTAATAAGAATGAATGCTATCTATTTCCATCCATCTATAATGAACAGGTAACATCACATACGTATATTTGGTGGAAGTACGAGAATCTTAACGTAATCTACATCGTAATGCACTATATCCCATGTCTAACGCCAATATTTCTAACAATATTTTTCATCAGTGTCTGTGGTCTCCGCTCAACCGCAGCCCGCGAATCTCCTGCAGTTCTGGGAAATAATAAAGTGCACAATACCTAACAGCAGACCCTTGGATCAGTACAATGGATATGGTTGCTATTGTGGATTTGGAGGCTCTGGTACTCCCATGGATGATCTTGATAAGTAGGTTTATGAACATAATTGGAGTTTTCATGTGACAGCTGAAACGTCACTATTTTCATTATTCCTTTATGCACCTTTCTTTGTTTACACTATTGATTATCTAATGCCTTTACACGGAGAAGCTCGGATTTACCATTAGTGGACTGTGGACATATGTCAGATTAAAAACCTTAAACTGCTCCAGGAGACAACCATTTAATTCATAAAAATGCAGCCTATCAATTGACTAGGAACCAGTGCAAGCACTTACACACAAACTGATGTCACTGGTTACAAACGCTTCACAGGCTGAATTCTCATAATTATTGTCTGTCTTGGTGCCCAACCACTGGGAAAAAACCCCAAGAAGTAACACTTGAGCTCCACTCATATCTCAGTAATCTCAATATGACGCCTACAATTCCCGTTGATTCCTTAGGGCTTGTTTACATGTATGTAGTTCAAGGTACCATTGAACCCAACAGTATTACATAAAAATACAACTATACCTAGATGCCTTTTAAATGTGTCTAAAAATGTAATAGTAAATTATACATATAATATAGTAAAGTGTACATAACTGTAAAGCTGGTAAAGGCCCAGGTGATCTATGCTCTGGAGTTTGAATTTAAGTTTGGATCAGGAGAATATCATAAAAAATTCTATGCATCCCAGATCTAATGAAAGGAAGAGGACGTGTCTTGCGCATGTAGGGCAGTTAGTGAAAAAGCAAAACCAAGCCATTGTAAGCCAGGAAGCAACAGTGAGAGCATCAGAGGACTTCCATTGGTAAAAGATATGTAAATAAAATCACAAAATAATATTCCAGCACAGCAATATTTAGAGGAAAAATATACCAGCTAAGTGATGAGTCAAGAAAAATTGTCTTGCAGAATATGGACACTTACATGTAAGCAATATTTCAAAACTAAAATAAAGTGACTTTGTTAGTCGTTGTTCTGTCATTCTCCTCCAACTTAGTATCCTGTTAGTCAAGGTAGGTGACTAGACTGATACTGATTGATCGATATATGTTTGGCTATTGTATGGCTGTTACCATCTTTTTACTGCTTTTGAGCCATTGAGGACTTCCAAATGTAACAAAGTATTGTTCACATCACAAAATAACCACCAGCTGATGCAGACCTGTAGAGGTATAGACCACAACACACAGTTGGGTACTGCAGGTAACTTCTTTAGCAGCTCAAAAAACAAGAGAAATGTCATTTGAAATGCAGCAAGAAGTATGAACGTGAACTCAGATCTGAACATACGAGTTAGGATGGTGCCACAGTCCACAATGTCATTCATTTTCAGGGTGTAATTCAGTGTGGGAACATGTGACATTGACCTGTAGGTGCATATTTTTAATTTAAAGATAATCTCATCTCTGTTTTGTTTCTTCTCTTGTACAGGTGCTGTCAGATTCATGATAGCTGCTATGAAGAATACAGGAAAATTGAAACCTGCGATAAAATATTTGACAACCCTTATACAGAGTTCTATTACTACAGCTGTTCTGATAACACCGTGACCTGCACAAGTAAGGGCTATACTCCAATGTCAGCCTGCAGTATTCACACAGTGTACACAATGCAGCATATAAAACATTCTAGATAAGATGACCACAGCCAGCCTTTATAAAGGGAATTCTTATTAAAAACAAGTTAACCCGTGCATGATACTCATGCATTCTAGTCAAATCAAGCTACTTAAGGTGTTAAAAAGGTTCTTGTCATGCATTTGGGCCTAGCGCAGGCCTCCTCAGGGGAAGAGCGTTACTTCCCGCCGCAAGCGCCCTTTTTTAACGTGGCTTTGTCCACATGTCACCACCTAATCATTTTTCTCCATCACCTCATCCTTCATCTTCATCGCCACATCCTTTATCAAGCTACTTAAGGTGTTAAAAACTCCCCACTGTCACCCCCGGCAACCACCAACCACTCCCAACTGTCACTTCTCCTTCAAGAAATATATAGGTGTGTATAACTCTGCCCAGCAGGTGGCACTGCAGCTTGTTTTTTTTTTTTCCCTCACACGCCACTAGGCATTTATATAGTAAATACATATTGCAGGCCTACACTAATTAAACAGGTGATAATTTTGCCCTCACAAACAGTGCTCCTTCAACCCTTTGAATATTGATATAATGATGGGGCTCCTAGAGAAAGGATTCCCACCTTTCTGCTACCAGACAGGAGCTGTTCCTTTAAATAAGCATTAATCAAGTTCACTTTTTTAAGGTGTCAATAAACAATTTGATCCTACTGATAGCCCTTACATCTATGTAGCCAATTGTAAACAACCTGACAGGGCACCATTAGCACACTATATATACACTCTCCGAAGTGGTCACCGTCTGACTGCATCTACTGTCCAGCCCAATAACATATGATAGGCTTTGTTTAGGTGGTTGTGGGCTCGTAAACACTAGGGGGTAGATTTACTAAACTGCAGGTTACAAAAAGTGGAGAAGTTGCCTATAGCAACCAATCACATTCTAATTATTTATTTAGTACATTCTACTAAATGACAGCTAGAATCTGATTGGTTGCTATAGGCAAAATCTCCACTTTTTCTAACCCGCAGTTTAGCAAATATACCCCTAAGCTAATTAGGTCTAAAACAGACCATTGGCCATCAAATTCACACCCTTTAGTAAGAGTTATGAGCAATTGCTGATTCGGTCTCCTGTCCCTTATTGGCATGGGTGGGGTACGATAAAACTATGCTGGTAATTCCAATACCTGTCATGCCTCCAAAAAAAAACCGAAAGAATAGAAAATCGACTTGAAAATAAGTAGACTTACCTTAAAGACGACGCTGGAGATCCCTGACAACAGCAGCATAATGACAGGAAGGCTTTCCGATTGGAGAACTGACCGCCTCTGCTGCCTGACGTCATTGCGACGTCTGTCAAGCTAAATTTAAAGCGGCAATGTGGGGTTCCCTAAGGTTAAGTGGCTAAACACTTAACCGAACATTGCCGCTTTAAATTTAGCTTGACAGGCGCCGCGATGACGTCAGGCAGCAGAGGCAGTTAGTTCTCCAATCGGAAAGCCTTCCTGTCCTTAAAAACGATTACCACCAATTGACATACAATGCCAATGACTAATAATAATGGAGGAAACAAAATACAAATGTACAGTAAGCACCTAATAAAGGTAACCTATAGTATCTGGATAAAATGACTAGTATGTTGCAGTACATGGCTAGTTAGTGATGGACTATTGAATATAAAAATATTAATTCATAGTGGCAGTTCCATTGTAATTATATACACATGATAATATGGTTACACAAAACTAGTGTATGTATACTGTAACAGTGGTAATTATTTCATCCTGGCTCATATATATGGTGTTTTCCATCATGTAGGTGAGAACAACCCCTGTAAGAGGCACATATGTGAGTGTGACAGGAAGGCTGCCGTCTGCTTCTCCCAGGCATCCTATAATGAGCTACATAAGGACCTGGATAAGAACAAGTACTGTCAATGACTGAAGCCGGACATGTAACACCAGTCGTATTCATTCTTACACCATCCTCTCTATAACACCTAGTATACCTGTGATAGCAGCTGTTCTGCACTACAAGTCTGTACCACTTTTAATATCTCTCTATTTTGGTGACCAAGCAACATCTGCCAACCACCAAGACCCAGTCTGCAATATCAATAAATTGTGAGACATACATATATATATCCAGCAAATACAGTCCATTTATTCTCATTTCTTAATAAATAATGACCTATTTATCACTAATGAAAGCAGCCACATGAATGACTGTGAAACTTACAGTGCAGTACCCAACCTGTCTATTTCAGATGTCCAACAGATGAATGGGAATGGGTTATTGGGACACAACTATAAGGTCTCTGTTGTCCACAAAACGTCATTGTCTTGAATCAGTAATACCTTATGTCTGGTAGAACCTCCCCAACCCTACCCATCGATACCAATCAACATAATGTTCTATACAACCTCTTGGTCATGAAACTATTCTTACTGATTACTTCCATCTGCTATGAGGAAGTCTCTGAGTCTTCAACACTTTATGAACTACAACGACCAGCTTTGCCATAAGGTATGGCAATAGGCCAGAAGCCAGCCATGTCTGTCCCTGTATCCATGTGTGGGGCTACGCAGCCAACAAACCAGTAGCATCCAGCAATTTATTCAAAGCCACTATGTATATTTTGACAGATAACTCTTATCTGGCCGCTCATCTTACTGCAGCAATAATTTGCAGTGGTGAGACAGAAAAAGGAACAATGGATTTTTATTCTGAACGCAAAGTAACTGAAGTGAACTGAAAACTTTATAACAAAGGTAAAATAACATTCCCAGGTATAGGCTGTTCTCAGAGTTAGGTATGATCTTCTACTGGAGATCCTTTCTGGGTGTACTTCAGTAAGCAGATTGGAATAGCCTGAAAAATAAGCATATCGGTTATTGTTTGTCTATATATCCTGTGTATCGCTAGGGACCAGCACTTAAATAGGAAAATAAATTAGCTGTACTGATGGGCTGATTCAGACCAGTTCACAGATCAGTGATGGTACAAGAGCAGCAATGAGTACGGTGCAATTAGAACCAGGCGGCTGGCTAACCTGGGCTGATACTTCTAGTAAGAGACGTGACAGCTGTGCAGGTCATCACAGTAATAAGTCACTGCTTTACCTCTGTTCTACCCTTCCACTACTCTACTGCTATGATTGTTTGTCAGGCCTGCTCTCCTGTGCTGTTAACATGCCTGGCAGGCAGTTGCCTTGCAGTACAGCTGGGGGAAGAGATAGACCTGGGGCATATATGGGTCTGCTATGGCTATACATGCCAACTTTCAAGATTCCTCCCCCGGGAGATCCGGGGGAGAAGTCATGTGACATAGGGTAGGAGGAGGGTGTGGTGACATGGTCGCATCACCAAAGCCCGCCTCCACTAAAAATAGCCGAAATTCACGGCATTGAATGGAGAGGGCGGAGCTTTATTAATCGATTAAGCCCCACCCCCTCCATTCACTGTCGTGAATTTCGGCAAACACGGGAGCTTTGCCTACTCTTCCGGGAGTCCATGAGGATTTCCCGAAATTTGGGAGCCTCCTGGGAATTCCGGGAGAGTGGGCAAGTATGCTATAGTAAAACATGAAGGAATGTATTTATTGGTAACATATATGAGCATTGGTGCAGGAGGGTTATCAAGTGTTGAAAAGGTCAAGTAAAAAGACCTGGGGACAGGTGATAGGCGGTATGGTGCAGGCAGTGAACTTACTAATAGGCCCATGTGCAGTGGAATGAATAGCAGCATGTACCAGACGAGAAGGTGTAGGTGGTGATGGTGTAGTACGACTTTACCTGTAAGTGACTGTAGATCACAAATTCTGCAAGGGGACTGGTCACTGTAGTCGGTCGTCCTGGGACCTGGCACATAGTGAAAACAGGAAGGTGACAATGACAATGTAGACTAAGTCACATAATCGTCAACAGCCTTTCATGATATTATACCAGGCAAATGTAAGTTTCTTGGACAAGGATCTACTGTGGTCAGACCCCACCTGATACAAATACTATAATAGTATGAGCGCAAACCTTGTATATATTTCATACTAGCTGTAGTCACCAAGTCTTGTGTGTAACCAATTCCTTCAGTGTTTATTAGATATTTACAAATCAAAACATTATGGATAATAATTACATTTAGATTAGTATAGGAACATGCCAGAATAGGGATGACTGATATATTTTGCAATATGTGGAAATAAGAATCTCTACTTAGAAACATATGTCAGCAGTATAAAGTTTAAAGGGGCTTAAATATTTTAATAGAAAGAGTGTTGAGGGATAAATGTCTGCCTATGGCTAACAGACGTTATTTTGCTTCATTAATATACACCCGATGGTCAGTCTTACAGTGTGAACCTAATGTCCACTTTGGCAACACGTGTAGGCTGCCAAACTGAACGAAATCTGGATATTTTTCTGTTCTGGTCCATCAACTGGACCACTTTTGGCATCACTGGAGCCTATTAGTACAGTCCGAGCATGGTTACACACACTGGCGATAGTGGTAATCTTGCCATTGAAAATTGCGGTTGTTTGGGGTCGCTACGTGCTTTACTATCGAACAAATTGTTGGTTATTGTTGATAATACTGCTTAGTATGTAGCTAGCTTAAGGCTAAATTCAATGCATTCAAAATACAATTGATCTCATGTCACCCGAGTGCATGTGCCTAGGTAGGTGTAGGCAGGGAGAGGTTTTTAATTTAATAAAATGATCTATCCTGCCTAATAGCATTACAGGACAGCCAACCAGTGCTTACGAGCATATCATTTATTTGCTATAGGGAAAGTAGATAGAGGATTGCATGACAAGTACACTTTAAACCTGACATAAATCCATTAGTGGAATACACTACAGTGCCTGGTAGCTCATGTAAAATCATACTTGCCAACCTTTGAAAAGAGAATTCTGGCAGATCCCGGGCAGGGGGCATGGTTGTAGGGCGGGAGGGGGCGGGGCGCGGGCAATCGCATCATTTTGGCTCCACCCCCGCAATAAAAACGTTATTTTGTCGCATGGAGCGGGGTCAAGATTATGCAGTGATTCGCATCATTTTGCAAAGTAAATTCCAGTATGCGGGATACTTGCCTGCTCTCCTGGGAGTCCGGGAGAGCTACCCGGATTTTGGGAGTCTCCCGGACATTCTGGGAGAGTTGGCAAGTATGTGTAAAATATGTAACAAAGAGCTAAATGGCCAATATAAAGGAAATATACACAATTCCCACTGCGCTTTGCTAGTCAGTAAAAAAGATAATGTAACCAATTATACACACCTGTGAATCATAACAAGTGTCCTGCAATATCTTATTCATAATACATAAAATATAAAACTCCTGAAACACTATAAAAACACTTATTAGGAAAACATTTCTCACATCAAGTATAAATATACATGTGTAATAAAAACAAGACAAACAAGCTCAGAAATTATAAAGCTATCAGTAATTGTAGAAAATGATTTAGTCAAAAAACACTATGGGGTATATTTACTAAACTGTGGGTTTGAAAAAGTAGAGATGTTGACTATAGCAACCAATCAGATTCTAGCTGTCATTTTGTAGAATGTACTAAATAAATGATAACTAGAATCTGATTCGTTGCTATAGGCAACATCTCCAACATGGATCCTTGTATAATCGGTTTAAAAACTGTTTTGATGGCTTATTTACACAACCAAAGGGGAAAGATGAACTATTCAGAAGAACACTCTCACTTTAATAATGTGCGGAAAGACAATGGATATCAGAGAAATGTGTAAAATGCACTTATCACTGGGTCACAACGTCAGATACAGCAGGTGGTTAGCAAACCTAAGATGACCTGGATCCGGATAACCAATACATATGTTCGCTGTCAGTGTGAGTAATGTTTTCCTAATCAGTGTTTTTATGGTGTCTGCAGATACGTGGGGTTGTATTCTTATGTTGTATGAATAAAATATGGCAAAGAGCAGTGGCAATTGTGTATATTTCCTTTGTGTTTTTATTGTGTTTGTATTGTATTTGTAAGTGCCTTTTCTAGGGAAACTTTGAGCTATTTTTCTTTCCAAATGGCCACTGTACTTTGCTCAATTAACAAATGACCAATTTATTTTCAGAATAGGCTTATGTTTACCCAGGCATGTATACATTAAGTCATAGATATCTTTTCAACTACATTTGTTGGAAGATTATTCCAAGGATCTACAATGCTTTTCATGCAGTAATATTCATCATTACTCCATCAGCTGCTTAGATACTAATGGTATCAGAGCATACTTGCCAACTTTGGGACTCTGAGGGATCCTGGAGGACAGGCCATGTGACAGGAGGGGGCGTGGTGATGTCTTTGCGTCACCATAGCTCCGGCCCCACTATAAAATGCTGAAATTCTCGGCATTGAATAGTGGGGGCTGGGGCTTAATAACGCCCCCGATATTTAATGCCGTGAATTTCGGCATTTTTTAGGATCCATGAGGTTTGCCTGCTCTTCCGGGAGTGTAGGCACAAGTATGTATTAGGTAACAGACATATGTACAATTCATGTAACCTGACTGATTGTGACTGGCTCTGGTTTTATACATATTACAGGGTAATCACATATTACCACAAAACTAGGCAGCCAAGTGCTTTCCCTTTACTACATATGTAGTCAGTGAAAGTATGAGAGAATCTCACCAGGGCCGAATCAACTCCTCTTGGTGGTGATGTCCTGAAACAAGACATTATATATTAGGATAAACATGACTGCAACAAATATTGTGAATGAACAGATAGACAGACACATAGACATGAGACAGATAGACAGAAAGACAGATATACATTGGATAGACCCAGGGCCGGTGCTAGGGTCCATGGCGCCCTAGGCACTTTGTCAAAATCGGCGCCCCCCCCCCCACCCCGCAGGAACACTTTGAAAATCGTCTCCCTCCTCCTTCCTCCCCACGTCTTTCCTTACCTTGCCTCAACACCGCAGCCTCTCTGCTCCGTCTGCTCCCCTCCACTCACTGACACTGTCGGGCCGTGATGATGATGTCACGGCCCGACAGTCAGTGAGTGGAGGGGAGGAGACAGAGCAGAGAGGCGGCGGTGGTGAGCAATAGCCTCTTCCTCCCTCCCCGTGGTTGTATCTGAATGCTGTGCGGCGGCCGTGAAAGGTATGGTCAGCTGTCGCCGCACAGTTTTAAAGTAATTTTCATTCTGTGGCGCCCTCCAGGCGCCCTCCAGAGCCCGGCGCCCTAGGCAAGTGTCTAACCTTGCCTAATGGGAGCGGCGGGCCTGCATAGACCAGTGGTTCCCAAACTTTTGCAGTTCGCGGCACCCTTAGAGTCTCCAAATTTTTTCAAGGCACCCCTCCAAAATAATTATTGAGCAGTCCTGTTTTAGAAGTAGTTGGGTCAAAAAAATGTAATAAGTATTTAGGTCAGGACAGAAATACTTATTTAGTAGTATGCAAAAATGCCCCCTCTGCATCCAGACACTCTGCTCTCAGGCACTCTGCCCCCTCTGCATTCAGACACACTGCCCCCTCTGCATCCAGACACACTGCCCCCTCTGCATTCAGACACACTGCCCTCTCTCACACTGCCCCCTCTGCCCTCTGTCACGCTGTCCCCCCTCCTCTGCTCTCTGTCACGCTGTCCCCCTCCTCTGCCCTCTATCACGCTGCCCCCCTCCTCTGCCCTTTCTCACGATGTCCCCCCTCCTCTGCCCTCTCTCACGATGTCCCCCCTCCTCTGCCCTCTCTCACAATTTTCCCCCTCCTCTGCCCTCTCTCACGCTGTCCCCTCCTCTGCCCTTTCTCACGCTGTCCCCTCATCTGCCCTCTGTCATGCTGTCCCCCTCCTCTGCCCCTCTCATGCTGTGTCCCCCTCCACTGCCCCTCTCATGCTGTGTCCCCCTCCACTGCCCCTCTCATGCTGTGTCCCCCTCCAATGTCCCTCTTACGCTGTGTCCCCCTCCACTGCCCCTCTCACACTGTGTCCCCCTCCACTGCCCCTCTCACGCTGTCCTCCTCCTCTGCCCCTGTCGCGCTGTGTCCCCCTCCACTGCCACTCTCACGATGTCCTCCTCCTCTGCCCCTGTCGCGCTGTGTCCCCCTCCACTGCCACTCTCACGATGTCCCCCTCCTCTGCCCCAATGTCACACTCCTCTGCCCCACTGTCTGCCCCGCTGTCACACTCCTCTGCCCCTCTGTCTGCCTGCTGTCTGCCCCACTCCTCTGCCCCTCTGTCTGCCTCGCTGTCACACTCCTCTGCCCCTCTGTCTGGCCGCTGTCTGCCCCGCTGTCACACTCCTCTGCCCCTCTGTCTGCCCCACTGTCACACTCCTCTGCCCCTCTGTCTGCCCGCTGTCTGCCCCGCTGTCACACTCCTCTGCCCCTCTGTCTGCCTGCTGTCTGCCCCACTCCTCTGCCCCTCTGTCTGCCCCGCTGTCACACTCCTCTGCCCCTCTGTCTGCCCCACTGTCACACTCCTCTGCCCCTCTGTCTGCCTGCTGTCTGCCCCGCTGTCACACTCCTCTGCCCCTCTGTCTGCCCCACTGTCACACTCCTCTGCCCCTCTGTCTGCCTGCTGTCTGCCCCGCTGTCACCCTCCTCTGCCTCGCTGTCTGCCCCGCTGTCACACTCCTCTGCCCCTCTGTCTGCCCCGCTGTCACACTCTTTTGCCCCTCTGTCTGCCCGCTGTCACACTCCTCTGCCCCGCTGTCACACTCCTCTGCCTGCCCGCTGTCTGCCCCACTGTCACACTCCTCTGCCCCACTGTCTGCCCCGTTGTCACACTCCTCTGCCCCTCTGTCTGCCCCGCTGTCTGCACCGCTGTCACACTCCCTCTCACTCGTCTGCCGCGAGCCAGCCATAGGAAAAAACAAAGAGCACATAAATTTACCAATCCGCACGGCGCCGGGACCCAGCAGACTCCTCTCTCCCGCAGCTGTCACTGAATATCGACGTCAGTGACAGCTGCGAGAGAGAGGAGTCTGCTTGGTCCCGGCGCCGAGTGGATTGGTAGGTTTATGTGCTCTTTGTTTTTTCCTATGGCTGGCTCGCGGCACCCCTGGGAGCTGCGGCGCACACTTTGGGAACCGCCGGGATAGACAGACATAGTCATATAGTCATGAGACCATACTTACCTACTTTCTCACAGCTCTTTCCAGGAGAGGGGCATGACTGGAGGGCGGGAGGGGGCACGGTGCGGCCAAGTGCGACATATTGGCTCCGCCCCCCCCGCGACGGAAATGCAATTTTGTCGCGGGGACGGGGCCAAAATGACAAAATTCACCACAAAACGCATCATTTTTGGGTGCCAGTAGCGGGATGCGGGAGATTTGCCAGCTCTCCCTGGAGTTCGTGAGACCGACCCGAATTTCGGGAGTCTCCCGGACATTCTGGGAGAGTTGGCAAGTATGCACGAGACAGACAAATAGATAGACATTGTATAGACAGACAGACATGGGGTAGACAGATAGATAGACATGGGATAGACAGACAGACATGAGACGGAGAGCTTGATAAATAGACAAGACAGACAGACAAGAGACAGCCAGATAGACATGAGACAGGTAGACATTAGGTAGACAGAGAGACAGTCATGAGACAGACAGACATTAGGTAGATAGACAGACATTAGGTAGACAGAGAGACAGACTTTGACCAATGTGATAGCTCCAGGAAGGAGCACATAGTGAATCTCACACCTGCATGCTGTCTTCACACCATCCTCTTGTGTTCTCTGGAGACACACATCAGCCACAAGTACATGGTGGGGCTGCAGAGAAGAGGGTAACAGAGTCTGAGCTTATTTAAACAATGGATCCAATGGTGCTAAACTGTATGAGATTCATAATTTTCTGGTCCTAACAAACAATGGAGACTAAAGAACAAGTAAAAAAGCCATTATTTGACATTAATATAAAGCAATGGCTGTATGACTGAGCTGGATAATATATATGAATATACTAAACTAAACATATCCATCATTTTCCCTCTTGCTCCTCTGCAGCAGGTACCATGTTAGCAGGAAGAATCTTGTCCAGCATTGTAGGCAGAGGGTTACTGACAGGCTTAGGCTGGATACACACTACAGGTCTTTCCTCCCAATTATCAGGTTAATCATACGATAAACGACAATTTGGCCTGATATTGCGTTAGTGCTTACGCTCCCACGATCATGTTGTATCGTACCAAAGCACAGCGTATCTTTGATTTGATTTTATAAACGGACTAAAAATCTCTGTAAACGACAGAACAATGTGGTTCCAATTCTGTAGTGTGCATGCGCTCACCACCAGCAGATCTCCATAGAGTTTATAGAGTCACGATCTTTCCAGCTGGTGGTTATGACAGATGAAGAGCACAGATCTGAAGGTAGATCTTGTAAAACGTGTATAGTGTGTACACATGAATCGGCTGCTGATCGGGACTTTCAGTCGTTTGTAAAATCGTTAACGATATCGCATCAGTAGAATTTTCTGAAGTGTGTATCCAGCCTTAGTAGTTCTCATCAGGGCACTAAGATAAAGATGTGGGAGGAGCTTCAGCTGTCATTAGTGGATTGGTAGTAGAATGTCAGGTTATCACTGAACAAAGCATTTTACCTTTACAGTCAGTGGGTCTTTAAAGTGGTATTCTTTTATTTCTTACATTGGAAACTAGGACAACTATGAATCATATTCTACAATTTCAAGAAGCTATAACAGTCACTTACTTGAGAAATATGAGATATATAGGTTAAATTAATATATGTGTCCTACATTTTGTGAATAGTATTTCTAGTCTACAGATAATTTCATATTGTTTCGTAATACTTTTTGCATATTGGGATAGGTTTCCAAATCAGAGAGGAATGAGATTAGCAAGGCCTATACAAAGTACCACAAACTGCAATCGCTGTATCAGTCCATCATAGACATAAACAGTAGTATCAAACTGAATTCACAAAATCTCCGCGGCACCTCTGTGACGGTTCAACATCAGAGGAAGGATTCCATGAAAACCAGTGTCACACCGAGTGGATGATATACAATTCAGATAAGAATGGAGAGCACTCAATAGATATACTATATATTATTGTTTTAATATATATTTGTTTTACATTGTGTAGAAAAAATATTCCAAATTATAAGAACTACACTTTTGTTTTTTTAAGAATTGTTTTCATAAAAGGTATCCAAAAATCTGTTTAGTGTCTATTACTCAAGGTCTGAGGCAGCTGTGTGGATCAGAACCAATTTTTCATTTTTCCTACTTTAATGTGACAATTGCCATTACCCATAATAATAGTCAGTCTGATGGGCATTTCAATAACTGTAAATGAAAAGAAGCAAATGTGCAAATCTCTGTCTGTACTGCACATAATCAATTACCTACATTATGTTAAACAGAAGCCCTCCAATGTTTAAGAGGTGTCTTGTTCAAATGTTCTTGCTTAGCTACCTTAAACACAGTAACCAGTATGAAGAAGGGATAGAGAAGTTCTAGCAGACAGAATAATAAATGATCCATTATGAGCACAGTCTTACCGGTAGCAGATTGATAGCAACCGCAGGACTTGCTGAGAAGTATAATCCGGTCCCATACTCCCCCTGCTGGAAATCTACGAGAAGAGAAATCATGTGAAAAGGAGAAGATACATAAAATACACTATGTATCTGTGCAGTATTGGTAAACATAGAGTTGAAATCAGTAGAAGTCATTTACAAACAGCAGAAGGTAAATGGATCAAGCTGCGAGTTTCCGGCAGGTTTGAAAAGTGGAGATGTTGCCTATAGCAACCAATCAGATTCTAGGGCCTGATTCATTAAGGATCTTAACTTGAGAAACGTCTTACTTGCAAAGAGCCAAACTAAAAAAATGTTCCTTAATAAATTTACCCCATGTCTAAAATATACTGACTGAGTTAAAAATGACATGTATCTTTCCCCACAGTTGTTTAGCAGTGCTCCTCTCAGTGACTGTACAAGGAAGTACTTAGTGATCATGCCTGTGTGTATGACAATATCACTGAATAGCAGCAATAATTTCCTTTTTCTTTGTCTCTCTGATTTGTAGATAAGAGATTGCATACCTGTATATATATATATATATATATATATATATATACCTATGTGAGGAACGTGGTAATCAGTCACCTATTTCATACATTTTAAGTGTAGTTATAAGTACTGTAATATTAACAATAAAAATACAACATTCAAGGGCCATACAAAAATAGCTCAAGGTGCTGTAAAGAAGATATAACATATTTTTTCTTGTCACCATAGCAACTCATTATTTGGCAATGTGGAGCAGATCATGTTCTGGAGTATATGAAGCTCAAACACGATGCTAAACTCAATTTCAAGTAGTAAGATGTGAGCTTCATAGACCTTCGGGCTGTAAAGGGTTAATAGAGTAGGCTAACTATTGAACCATTTACATCACCTCCTACATTTAGTTTGTTTGACTGTGCTTTATTGTCCTGTCAATAAAGGAAGACTACTGATTTACTCACTCTCTGCTGTTCAGCGCTTACCTCCTGGTGAAAAGCCGGAGCGAAGTATCTCCACCAGTCTTTCTGGCTGGCTCCGTCCGCCACAATAGTACAGTCTCTGGCAGACAGGCAGTGTGGACATATGTGATTTGATTTCATCACTGATTTGCCACGAGAGGGCAGCCTGACAACACAAAACAAAGAATGCAGAAAGGAAAGCAGGGAACATTCATGATTTCATATCAGCTATAGCTTATAGATAATCCCGGGTGGGGTACGGAATAATGATGGTGATTATTCCCGACAAGACTTACCCTGACATCTTGACACCGAAGAGCTCCTTCCCGACCTGGCTCCAGGACGACTGATGTGCTAACCGACTGGAAGCAATCGCGATGAATGAAGAAGCTGGCGCGACTTGATGACATCACTGGCAACCGCAACGCTGTCATTGGTGCTGTTAAGGGGGTAAGGTAAGTATGTGGCCATGTACAATGTACTTTACAAAGCGTTGTACATTGTCCATGGCCGCATACTTACATTACCCCCTTAATAGCACCGATAACAGCGTCGCAGTTGTCAGTGAAGTCAAGCCTTCGGTGTCAAGACGTCGGGGTAAGTCTTGTCGGGGTGGACAGCATCAATGCTGACTACCACCGATAATCACTGCCACCATTATAACACAATTGCATTTTTTATGTTTACAATCACATTTTTCTTGCTTCACGTTAAAGAAAATAATACTGATAGCACAACCAATGGGCACGTCTATTTTTACGTTTATGTACATCTGCCTATATACATGTATTGTACAATTAAGCAGAACCCTACAGCACGTTAACCTGAATGATGTTTGCATCCTCCCATAGAAAAGTGCAATATTTTGCACCAGTAAACATGCTGCCTGTCCTTGCGGATTTCTGTAAAATCAGATGCACTTGTGCACAAGTAGGGGTGCTAGGTCACAAAAGGGCATTTGTGATGAGTATTTGCCCTTTGGCGTGGTCATACCGAGTGACTTCCTTATTATATCTACTTAAGAGAAAGTTGCTTGTCATCAGAACAGCCTGAATTTTCCAGGTCATGGTCTCAACAAGGATTCGGACGAGGTGCAGCACATGGATTTTGGTTTCTCACTGTTGCTAGATTAGACTGGGATCTGATCACTAGGGGGGGGGGGGGGGGGGGGGGCAGAGTACTGTGTTCATCTGAATTCATGGTGAAGATCTCAGAACCTTTCTAGAACTTTCCTAACCTTGTAGCACGGAGCATTATCTTGCTGAAAAAGTTCAATCAAATTTGGATACACTGTTGCAATAAAGAGATGTATCTGACTGACGATGATATTTAGATATACTGTAGCATTTAAATATTGCCCTTATGTGAAGGACCAAACCATGCAACGCAAAAACACACTCCTCGTCATCACGGTACCAGCCTGCATTACTGAACCTTGGCAGGATGGAACAAGGACTGGTGTGGGTTTCTTCATATCCTGGTCCTCCCATCCGGATTCATCAGATTCTCCAATACCGCAGTGTCGATTGTCTCTGTCCCTTAGCCCACTGCAACTGCACACTACTGTTTATTACTGAAAGGAGTGAAACTTAGTGATAGGTTGCCACACCCTCACCAGTGATATGCATTACGTGGTATGTGCCCTGACATGTTACTATTGGCACTAAGGGGTTGTACTCAGGTGTTAGTTGACTGACCTCAGCCTGTTTGTTACTGTGCACACATGTTTTCAGATTCCATGGGCCTCTATGACAACTGGATGACTGCTGGCTAGATGTTATGTTGGTGGCGGCCTATTCTCAATACAATAATTCCGCTAAGCTGTACAGAAAACGCACTCATATCAGTCCCTGCCCCATTGGCCATTGGAGCTTACAGTCTAAATTCCCTAACACACACACACACACACAGACACAGACAGATAGAGAGAGAGAGACTAGGGTCAATTTGGTAGCAGCCAATTAACCTACTAGTATGTTTTTGGAGTGTGGGAGGAAACCGGAGCACCCGGAGGAAACCCACGCAAACAGGGGTAGAACATCCACACAGATAAGGCCATGGTCGGGAATCGGACTCATGACCCCAGTGCTGTGAGGCAGAAATGCTAGCCACTGAGCCACCGTGCTACCTATCTTGTCACATGACACATATAATAGAACTGGGGTAGAGCTGTGCTCATGATTACATTAGATCTGTCATTTTATGATGATGTTGGTGTTGAAGATAAAGATCCTCTCACTGCTGGAAGCAGCTATATGCAAGGTAGCTGTTAATGAATCTCAAGTCCTATTCATTTCCAGTCAGCCTGCTCTTATAATTACCTGGACAATTTCTTGCAACTCCAGCTGGCAACCGTCTATCTCAATACTCCTATGCACAAGATCCTGCATGTGTGGGGTCTTCAAGATTGTATCTTCCTTATGATCCCCTGGTAGAAAGTTTGAGTTAGGAAAACTAACAAGCTCATTTGTGCAAATTAGTGAAGGTCACTGCACTGTCAGGGTTTACTATAAACTGTTCAATACTTCACCGTCCTGATTTAAATTTATATCATTATATTTAAAATTTGGACCTAAGTTCCTGCAGTGACAGCTCCACTCACTAGACTTGTAAGCTATGTTTGCCCCTGCAAACATCATGTGGCTCTCCAGGTGTTGTGAAACTACAAGTCCCAGCACACCTTCTAGCTATCGGCTGGCTATCAGCTCACATAGCATGCTGGGACTTGTAGTTTTACAGCACCTGGAGAGCCACAGGTTGTCCATGCATTCTGTAGACAATCTAGGTGGGTCCCCATCATAGGGAAATTAATTCCCATAAAGTTGGAAAAGATGAACTTGAAATCAGAAAATGGAATTTATTTAAATCATATTTTAGGGGATTACTCTTAATAACAACATGGAAGAGGACAGGTAGAGTAAAACCAATTAAACAATTTCAATTATCACAATAGGCCATACTTGCCAGCTTTGGAGAGCACCCCTCCGGGACAACTCCAAAGGTAGCCATGTATTGGGGGTGTGGCCATGCGAATCGCATCATTAGGCCACACCCCGTGCTACACAACACCATTTTTGGACCATTATAGCAGGGGGCGGGGCCAGGATGGCACAATTAGCCACGCCCCCACCCACTTAACCAACTAAGCGGGCAGGATTCGGGAGGTTGTCCTGCTCTCCCGGGAGTACAGAAGAGCTCCCAAAGTTTCGGGAGTCTCCTGGACATTCCGGGAGAGTACGTAACTATGTGATAGGCCATATTTTATAGGACTGAATAAAAAAAACTGTACATTAAATGCACCAAATTATTCCATCTTTACAGTCCTTAAAAATGAATAGGTGATTGCTCATCTTGTGCATTGTTGTTTTTTATACTTTGTCTAAAGCGCTGGTACGCAAAGTAATTATTAGGATTATAAGTGGAACTAGTGAGCTGAGGGCCCCGGTGCAGAAAGGCGGGATGAGGGAACCGGGGCCCCTGATCCTCTGCATTCGCCATGCAGCAGGTCCCATCTTCTCCATGGGCCCCCGGAGCACAACACATACCACTCCAATGGTAGTTCCGCCACTGGTAGGAACACTTGAATAATCCTATTTTTACTTTGCAAGTTAATCAGTTAAAATGAACTTCCTAATTATCTAAACAAGGAAATACTGACATTTACCATGTGAATATGACAAGGACTAGTTTTATGACTGCTTGCTTTAAGCTGGCTACATATACAAAGACCACGCCTGCCAGTTGGGATGGTTTAACCAAATTTAAACCAAACAATGCAAAGTGACATAGTCATACATTGATTATAAAGCGTAAAGAAATGACATAGACAGGGGGTAGAATGAAAACTTCAATTGCCTAATGATCTACATGACCAGTACACGCTTGGTGAACCCAGGAAAGAGAAAGGTGGAGAAGGAAGTAAGAAGAGTTCTGTGTCATCAAGTTATCCAAATCTGCGTAACAAACTGGCTACAGATCCAGATTGTTCATTGTGTGATTGGCATTACAGGAAATCATTTCAGAATCATTTTGTATCTGCCTTACCTGGACCCAAGTGAACAGCATCCAGAAATGATTGTATTTCCTTCAGCTGGTACTCAGGAATCTTCTTTTCTGCAGTAAACACACACAAAACATATACACAAGATACGGATGATGAAAGCATAAGGATCATTTTTATGTATACCGCCTGAAAAGGAAGAAGGTAGTGTCAGACTGGGGTTTGCAGGCACATCAGCAAATCTACAATAACAATAAATGTGTGAAATCCAGGCGCAAACACTCCTATGTACCTCCTATGCACTCGTATAGAAGGTGAATGTCAAATATACTTAAAGAAAGGGACATTCACCTTCTATGTGTATAAATACAGTACAATACTGTGCAAAAGTATTGGTCAATCATACATCTGACTATAATCCTACAAAATCCCTGACTCTGTGCAAGCAGTGTCGGACTGGCCCACAGGACTACCGGAAAAATCACCGGTAGGCCCCTCTGCCTTACGGCCACACCCCCTTCTAGAAGTGGGCGGAGCCCATTCAGCTCACATGTTCGGTATCCCTGCTGCCCTCCCCGGCGTCCCTGCTGCTGTGTGTACAGAGTTCATATCGTCTGCTTGTTATAAACCTTTGTAATCATTCTCGCTGCCGGCCTGGTGTGGAGAGTTCCCCAATCACCATCCTGATATCACCCGTGTTACACGCAGTACGTGTGCCCAGATCCTGCCAGCGTGTTAGACAGAGGAGCGTGTGCCTGCTGGGAGACCAGGTCCAGGGATTCTTGTCAGATATTTCCAGATAAGGTTTGACCACAGGGAACAGTTCCCCCTACGCACATCAGACTTCTTGTCAGTAAGTGTGTTACACACAAACTGTCTGAGCGTGAGCGGAATAATAAAGGGAATACTCGTAGAATATGGTGATCGGCGTCCCTGCTGCTACAGATGACTGGCCGCAGTCATCTTTCAAATGCGATCGCAGCTGCGATCATGTGACCTGCCCCCTCCCCCCCTCCTGTCAGCTGACTGTCTTATGCTCCCGCCACCGCTGAAGGACTAAGTAGCAGAGGCTGCATCAATCAAAACATGGGTAAGTAGATTTTCTTATTTTTATTTAATATTATTGGATATGTCTTTCAATTTCCTCCAAATTCCAGGACTTTCACTTGACACAGAATTATCTTATATATATATATATATATATATATATATATATATATATATATATATATATATATATATATATATATGTGTGCGCGGATTGAGAGAGCACTATTCCATGGCATATGTGAATTGGGGGGCACTATTGAGGGTATAATTTGAATTGGGGACACTATTGTGGGCATAATATGAATTGGGGACAGTATTACGTGGCATATGTGAATTTCGGGTACTACTGTGTGGCATAACATTGTTTGGGGGCACTACTGTGTGGAGTAACATTGTTTGGGGCACTACTGTGTGGCATAATATTGTTTTGGGGGCACCACTATGTGGCATAGGGGGGCTGCCTATCTATACTAAACTATAGTGAGGGGGGGGGGCTGCCTTTGCTAAACTATGGGGAGGGGGGCTGTACAGAGAACACTATAGGGAGGGGGTGATGGGACCTTTAATTTAATGCTGGGGTGGTTTGTGTCTATAATTGAATGTAGGGCTGAGTGTGGGGAGGAGGGCTATCTATTAAATGTGAATATTAATATTTAATGTGGGAAATGGATGTATTAAACGTAAATGCTATTAATTTCTTGCTGGGGCTGTTTGGAGGGAGGGTAATAGGTTTATTTATTAAATGGGAATAGTATGAATTTAATGTTGGGGTCGTTTGGAGGGAAATAGATCTATTTATCAAATGTGAGTACTATTACTTTAATGTTGGGGCTGGAGAGAGGCCTATTTATTAAATGTGGGTGCTGTTGATTTAATAGCGGGGATGGTTGGTGTTTTCTAAATGTATCCATTATTTTTTCCAAATAGGACCCTCAACATTCCTGGATACACACAAGCCGCAACTAAAGAAACCAGCAGCCACAGGTGGTAAAAGTGACAACAACAGGTAGGACAGTCTGTCAAATGTTCTGAGTCTAGTGCAAGCTTAGCTAACCTGTGGCACTCCAAGTGTTGTGAAACTACAAGTTCCAGCATACCCTTCCAGCAATAAGCTGCTATATATTGGCAAATCATGCTGGGGCTTGTAGTTTCACAACACCTGGAGTGCCACAGGTTAGCCAAACCTGATTTACTGGAACAATCCCAATTTTTGGTGACTGTTCTACCCAATCTAAGGGGCAGGTCAAGAATGTGTACTCTATATACACACTGCATTCTTTATATACTACACTATGGTACTAGCTGTCCTTTATGAGCTGACCACTCCCCCTCTAGTGTCTGGTCCCGCCTCTATGATGGCCGGCCACACCCCCACTGGTGGGCCCCTAGCGTTGCAGTCCCCCGGTGGGCCCTTCATGCCCCAGTCCGACACTGTGTGCAAGTGTACCTAGAAGAATTGATGCTGTTTTGAAAGCAAAGGGTGGTCACACCAAATATTGTCTTGTTTTAGATTTCATTTGGTTGTGAATTGGAAGCACCTCATTGGAGGAGCTTGTAGGGAGTTTTATAGACTCTACCATGAAATCTAGTTACAAGGACCCACATTGAAATTTAAAATATATTTATATAATACATAATATTTTACAATGCAGACATATTTGTCTAATGATTTTGTGAGCAGGTTGGCCGTAATGTCAGATTTTCTATGCTGTCCTTGTTCTATAAATGGCCTCTTCTGCTTGTGGACCACCAGATGATCTTTATTGACCAGTGATTATATGTTATATATGTGTGTGTATGTATACAACCTACTTTCTGACCCAGCTAAGGTGAGATCCCTGTGGAACAACCCAAACTTCCCTCCAGGCATGTCTCCTGCTGCCTTCACAGCATAGACATGCAGAAACAAGAGATGTCTCCCACTCTCAGTCCCTGATGTTACTAAACCTACCAACAAAGTAATTAGACAGATCTACAATGCAGGCAGCTGTCTAATAGCAGTCTCTTGTGAGAGCCAAACCCCCTGTGTATTCTCCAGTTATCAATAGTACTTGGCAGTGTGTACTAGGGAATTTATAACTAGCGTTCTTCATAACACCAGTCTTTCACAGCTACATTGTCACGTTATTGATGCTGAATTCACCACTGATTAGTATTGGCACTACTTAACAGTGAGGGCGGAGTCTAACGTACCCCAAGTGTTCACCAGGGACCCCTGCAAGGAGGTATCGACTTAGCTGCATGAGGTGCGCAGGTCAGGGTTCTCTGGGTTAGTCACCAGTGCAGTAGCGTGGTGAACAGGAATGGTCGAACAGTCCGGGTCCAGGCCAAACGATACCGAAGTACACAAGGATGATCCAAAAGGATGGTCAGAGGAAAGCCAAAGGTCAGAACCAGGATGAGCAGTGCAGTACCAGGGATAAACAAGAGAAGGTAGTCCAAGAATCAAGCTAAAGGTCAGGAGCCAAATACAGATAACCGGATACAGACAACTTGAACGCTTGAGCTGGTGTGAACCAATACTCTGGCACCAGAGCACTGACATGAGGTGCCTTAAGCGAAGAGAAAAGGCTCCTGATTGGAGGGGTATATATTCGGCGATCAGCTGCAGCTGACCACTGACAGGAGCGGGAGGGAAGCGTCCCGTTGCTAGGCAACGGGACATGAGCAACAAGAGAAGGGGATGGCGGGGATGGCGCCTGACATACATGGCTTTCATGGATAAACCACTATAAAAAGCAACCCCTCAACTCTAAACAGTTCCCTTGATACAAGAGCAACATGTGTGTAGGTTATACTTCCTCCTTACAGTACACACTGTGTTAAACCATTTTTCCACTTTAAATGTTTGCACAACGTCAGCCTCCCGGTCCCTTTAACTCACCCAAGGGTATTCTTCCCCTTCTCCCCTAACATAACCCTATCCACCACCTCCCCTAAACATGTTATCCTGAGAAACAATATAAGTCTAGTGTATTGTTACATCTTCTGTATCTGCATAAGGATGATAGATAACTGAAAGGGTCACATCTCTGATTGTTGTATGCCAATATGGTTGCTCAATAAAGAGATTTTCTTTAAAAAATAAAATGAAATTTTATTTTGTTGGAGGAGATATGCAGGTGATGAAGAATGGGTAAATATTAAACATATTATTATGGCATTCCTAATTTTGCGGGGGATATAGTAGCAGGGCCTTATAACACCGAAAATGGACCTGAAAGTTACACAAGCTTGGAGGTGGCTGCTAATCAGAACCTTGAGTCATTGAAGCAGAGATGTGATATGACACATTGCATCCTGACCTGTTCAGTTAGGCAAGACATGCTCATTTGAGCTCCATCCTGAAAAAGTAATGGTGCACAATGGATGTGTAAATGGAGCATGAATGAGCTCAATATGGGCATGCATTTGTGTGCAAAGCCCCATAAGAGTAGCTGTAAGTGCGCATTCATTGGAATGCTATGGCCTCATTGTAATAAACATTGTATGCTCCCTGCCACCTAATGACCTTCTATTGGCCAGGTTAGGCTACAACTGAAGACAGAACGTCTGGTGTACACAGGGAAAACGTCCCAATGATCAACACATCATCTTAAATATCTTATGTCATGATAAGATACTTATAAACTAGCTGTCTCAGCTAATTTTTCTCTGTACCTGGGCTCCTCAAATGGCAGCCAGGTGAATGTCAGACCCAGTCCTGAAACTGAGTGAATCTGGATATATACATTGGTGGCTAAATTGAAGAGACCCAGCTCTTTAGCACCTGGAAAAATTGGATGGATCCCATGGAGGTTATGTACACAGACCAGCAGCTGATCTGCACAGGCTCAACATCCTTCAATATCAGACCAATTTTGCCTTAATAATGTATGTATACCCAACTGTATACTAGTCTGTGGCCCTCAGCTTCATTGGACTATATTGATGGTCTTCAAGCATGTATTCCTGTATGTGACCATTTTATGAAAAAAATAGGGACAGCCCTGTCTATAATATAACCGATAACATACATAAAAATACTGATTAAGCGTTGAGAAAACAGGAGTTATTTAGAAATCCTTTCTGTTTTACCTCTCGGTAATTTTATAACTGTTCTAAGTGCATCCTCAGAATTTTGAAGACTTGATTGTACTAGTGCTGGTGCGAATATTCTAATACACATTCAAATAATCCGCTGTGGATTAAAATAAAAAATAGTCAACTATATAGATTTTTTTTCTTTGATCAGTCTGCTTTACTGACAGTAAATATATAATTGGCTTTCTCTCGAAATGGTGTCTGTACTGCTGATTGTATGTCAGTTTTGCACCATGGTAATGCATCTGATACTCACTTAGCAGTTTTCTCTCCTGTCTTTCTTTTTCTAAATCAGTAGTAAGTTTGCGGATCTCCTTCTTCTGAGATGTCACCTGTAGCATGTAAAATATGTTCACATTGTCACTGTGCTCGTCATTACAAGACTGAAGTTATTTACAGAATCAAAGAGCCGATTTACAGTTGGACGCAAATGTGTTTGCATGATGTAGTTCTGCATCTCATGTAAAATCTGTCGCACATGCAGTAGTATTTTCAGAAGCACGTATCTAACACACGTAGCCCCTTGCACTTTGAGAGGGGGATTAGGGTCGCTTATGTGTCAGTGGAGTACAGAGGGGTTGAGGACATGTCCTTTAATTACGCCCTCTGAGAAATGACAGTATTTTTCGGTCACATGTATTTTTAAATACAATAGTTAAGAATAGTCAATTTTTGCACAAAACAGGCATAAAGTATGTGCCTTGCAGCTGGATATTTGCAAAGCATGCACCTATGCTCTATATTTAAGGATGCATGTTTCATAAGATGTGTCTTACTCAAAATACAGACATAAAAAACATAAGTGTGCGTATCAGTAATAGGGCATTTTTTACGTTCAACATAAAATCACCCCTTAAGTGTTAAGCTCATACTTGTCAACCTTTTAAACTCCTTTCTGGGAGATCCCAGGCAGGGGTGTGTGGTTGGAGGGTGGGAGGGGTGGGGCACAGTGAATCGCGTCATTTTGGCAGCAAAATGCCGTTTGTGGGATATTTGCCTGCTCTCCCGGGAGTCCGGGAGATCTACCCGAATTTCGGGAGTCTCTCGGACATTCCAGGATAGTTGGCAAGTATGGTTAAACTCTTCAGTACAAGCCATCTTTATCTGACTTACGTTTATGATAAATGCACTTCATAACAGTGTGTAGTTTTGGTTGAATAAATATACAGTTCATAAATTATATCACATTAAGAAAACGCCATAACCATCCAAACAAAAGAAATGAAACATTTATACTCAATCAAGACTATAGTGAAAGAAATGTAATATATTACCAATTGTTGTGTTTATACAAAACAACAAAATTAAGAAGCTACAAGTGACTTGGTGGACAGGCTTCTAGAGAGGTTTGCCATCACTTTTCACCTCACACACTTCCTTTCCTCAAACAACCTATTGGACCCTCTTTAGTCAGGCTTTTGTTCCCAGAGACTGCACTGACTAGGGTGGTCAATGATTTTATCACTGCTAAAGCTAAGGGCCACTTCTCACTTCTAGTTCTCATGGACCTCTGGGCTGCATTTGACACTGTTGACCGCTCTCTTCTGAAACAAATGCTACAATCCGTAGGTCTTAAAAACACTGTCCTATCCTGTTCTCATTCTACTTATCAAAGCGCGACTTCAGCGGTCATCTGTCTGGACCCACCTCCTCTCTGCTTCATCTACCAGTTAGAATACCACAATGGTCGGAGCTAGGCCCTCCACTCTTCTTCATCTATACCACTTCTCTTGGAAGACTAATAAGATTCTTTGGATTTCACAACCACTATGCAGATTATAACCAAATGTATCTATCCTCTCTGGATCTCTCATCTTGGATGTCCTCTAGCCACCTCTCAATCTTTCAAAAACTGCGCTGGTAATATTCCCACCAGTCAACAGAAGCTACCTACTTGATATCTCCATATATGTGGACAATACGAAAATAAACCCTATCCCTCATGCTCGATGCCGATATTTCACCCATGATTGTGGACTTATCTTTTTTTTTCACATATTCAGTCTGTATATAAATCCTGTTACATGCATCTAGGAAACATTTCCAGAATACGCACATATCTCATACAAAATACTGTACTCTCATTCTCCTGCATGGAGTATTGCAATTTCCTGCTTACCGGTCTTCTCCATACCAGACTTTTACCCCCAAAATCCATTTTGAAAGCAGCGGCTAGATTCATTTTCCTTGCAAAACATTCTTTTACTGCCAGTCTGCTGTCAGTACCTATATTAGTTGCATGTATTTTACCAAATCAAATATAAAATACTTCTACTAACATACAAAGCCATCAACAAAATATCACCAACATACATCTCTTCCCTTGTCTTAAAATATCTTTCAACTTGTGCCCTCCGCGTTGCCCAATATTTGCTCTCATCCATACTCATTACCTGTTCCCTTTCCCGATTACAAGAATTTTTTGGGCTGCACCCACTCTGTAGAATACCCTGACTCATATATTCTCTTGCCTCTAAACCTTCAAGCATTCCCTGAAAATTCATCTGTTTAGGCAAGCTTACAAAATTTCTGAGCCACCTTCTTAACCTCCCTACACTATACTACCAGATTACCACCTTCTATATTCCAAACACTCTGACCCTTGACTGGATCACATAGACCCACTAAGCAAAGTTTCTATTGCTGTCTGGTGGCATCAATATGCAATAAGTAGCACTCATGTGCATTCCCTGTTTTGCCTTTTGCCGGTGGCAACTTAGCCTCTTTCTCCCTGATTTTTAACTTGAATATGACTTTCACAGGTGCTAAGAAGGTGTTGGCAATCAGAAGTCATTTCATACCCTCTAAGTGATGGCTCCTCTTTTGAAATGGGTAAGAGTATATATATATATATATATATATATATATATATATATATATATATATATATTTATATATGTGCAAAATTCCCACACAACGATCATTTGTTTTCCACCCAAAAAAATGATATTTGATTATCGGCATGGGATTATTTAAACGAGCTGGCTGTAGTGGAGAAGATGCCCCTGGTGGTCCCACATATATGGGTGGGCATACAACATTTTTCTTCCTGCAAAAAGGACCTGATTTTTCACCTGCTCAGAGTATCCTTTTAATGGGACCCATTATGCACTATGTGGGAAAAACACATTTGTAGACACACTACAGGCATGGTAATAAAAAGCTTCAAACACACAAAGGTGACAGACGTCATAAAGACAGAGCCTATGTCACTTCATTGTCATGTTTTATTTACTGGAATTGAACTATCCTTTAGAGGAAAATGGAAGGCAGTGTGGTGAAATGAGGGATGAATTCTGCCCTGTCCTTGATGCATCTCATTTTGCACAATGGATAACACTGTTAGGAACACTTTTTATCCTTTGTTTTTACAGTTGTCCTTAATGTGAGATGGGTACCAGGCATGTATAAAAAAAAGGTTAAGCCCACCAAGGACCCTCTTCCAATGATAGCCAGAGACAGGATCTCAATAGCATATATGCATGCTAATGTGTTATTGTTTATTTACAGTGCATATTTGTCCTAAAGGAGCTGTAGCCACCCTGGGGAAAGATATACAAGGACTGCCTCAAGCTCATCCCTCTTCTAGGGTGTGCTAAGAATTGGCTCTTGCCACTGCAGGTTCTGGAACTATGCACACAGATAGCCAGCTAACACCCACTGGAAGTGCAGATGAGTCTGGATCTATTGTATTCAAGAGACATCACGGAACCACAGTCAGCAAGGAGTCAGAGAGTGAGAGGGAATAGTGCCTCAGTTCCTTATCCTACCATTGGGAGATAAGGGCCGTCAGCCAAGCAACCAGAAGCCGCAAACATGGGAACCAGAGTTAGGATAAAGAGCTGTGCTTGGATACCAAAGAGAGATTCTTCAGGAACCTGAAGTGCCGGTAGATCATAAAGACTTGAAGACAGGACTTGCTAGGGGTTACGGTTCCTGGTGGACTGCCAAGAATCAGAAGCCAAAAAAACAGACTGTGAGGTATGGATTTCTCTGTGGGACTTGTGAGGGTGTGTATCCTCAAAAAGAGTGACATTTCAGTAGGACTGCTGCCTTGCTGGTAGTAAGAGAAACACAGTATTGGGGCAGATAGACTGAAAAGTCCCAATAAGCACTGTTCACCCTCTGCTGGTTTGTGCAAAGTTTTGTGCAGTTATATAGCCTATAGGTGCCCCGATATCATGACAGGCGGTGGTCTTAAAGTGTTTGTAAATGGGACTTACAAGATGACATATTCATTCCTTTCATCATGTGCAATTCCAGCCACATCTACAAAACTGCACAAGTAGACGCAGACTGATCTTCCAGGGCCAGTTCAAAAATATGGAGCCTTCTTACCTTACATGTTATATCTGGTGCCAAGACTAAAATGCAGAATCATATCTGGTGCCAAGACTAACATACAGAGCCATATCTGGTGTCAAATATACTTCTCTGTTGTGCTGACCTCTCTCACATTTGCCTACTGCAATCGGTGATCCCATCTGCCACTGTTGGGTCATACTGGCAGCAGATATCACCAGGATAGTTCAGTGTAAGATAGGAAGGCAAACAGCTATCAGCCAATGCTAATAGGTGTTCAGTCCAAGAGAGGAGGGGAGAAGGGAACAGGGGGAAGATTGGGGGCAAATAGTTGAATCCATAGTGTGCCCTGACTCAACTTGCGGACACAGTTGTTTTAAAGCAGGGAGATACCAGAGGACAGGTCATGTGACAGGGGGTGAAATAGTCACGTCAACAAAGCCCTGCCCACTACTAGAAATGCTGAAATCCGCAGCATTGAATAGCGGCTTAATGAGGCGACCACATCCCTCTCCACAAGGATCAGCTATCTCAGAGGGAATCCGAAAGGACTCCCCGAAATTCGGGAGCCCCCTGGAAATTCCGGGAGAGCAGGTAAGTATGTACTATAGATTGTATATTGGTAAAGCCAGACTGAAATGGGGAAAAAGTGCTTCGTGAGGCTGTAAGGCCGTGTGGTGCTCCAACTGACAGAGGACACAGAGAAACAAACACTGAATGAGCAGTGAGAACTGAAGACCTAAGAAATGCAGTTTTTGCACAAGTGAGACAATTACCTGCCAAATGCAGCAGAGAGGTCCAAAGGATCAGAAGTCAGTAGTGACCTTTACATTTAGCCGTGATCAAATAATTGACCACCGTAATGTGTGCAGACCCTGTGGAGTCTTGGAAACGAAAGCCTGGCTGAATATCTGATTACAACATTGGTAAGTGTATGATTACACTAAATGTACTGAATGCAGAGAATACCTACAACCACTTTAGTTACATTAACCATATCCTGTACTGATAACTACCATGCATAATGTATAGCTCTCATTACATTCATTGAAATTCATTTTAAAAAGCATCAACATCTAATGATTTGGGATGAGTAACAATGAAGGTATCTAAATCAATATATGCTTGTACAGCTATTACAGATCACATAGGAGATGCTCTGTTATATATATATATATATATATATATATATATATATATATATATATATATATATATATATATATATATATATATATATAAACACACATTCTATCATCTTACATAATCATTTGGCCACTAGGAGCATTGATTCATTGGAGATAGGTGATAATTCAAGCAGCTCAGCTCACACTCATGATAATAAATTAAAATATGCAGAGACATATGGGTTTATGTGCAAGATAACTGCTGTCACTTGGATTAACTGGCGAGATCAAGTGTTTTGGTACCCAATGCAAATATGACAAAACTGCACATAATCTCTTTAAACCTTTACATATAAAGACAGAGGGCCTGATTCATTAAAGGACGTATATGGCGATTTGGTGCGTACAATTATGGCAGAACCGAACCAGACATCACAGAACGCAGCCATGTTCAATTCCTCTTTGTGTGCAACGCACACTTACTACAGCTCACTATTACAGGGAGGGGTGGTTTGGTCGTATTCAATGTACAATAAAGGTGTCTCGAGCGTCCGATTCAAGCTCAGGGCATCTCTCAGGTACTTGTATCACTTGCACCAGCTACAGGTCTAGTCTAAGTGCCGATTACTAGTGATGACGGCTGTGTATACACGCTATTTCATGTGTTTGCAATCAGTAGCAACTGTAAAAAAATATTTCATGTATAGTAGACATTCATAACATACTAATAAATGAAATTCATGGGGGGACAACACTTTTTTTTTTTGTTTTATGATTAATGTCTAGTGTTTGGAATATTTTTTTTTTATTCTGTGCGATCTTTTGGGATTATTTAGTCCACAAATGTATTGGATGTATCCTGCAATGTCTTGTCTAGCAAAGCGGAGCAGACCTACACCTGTATTCATCATCACACATATCTTCACTTCTGCTCTTTGTTGAATTACGTATACCTGATTGACATACGCTTTAAAACAAACGCACATTGCGGTCAGTATGTGTGCCTTAATGGATCAGGCCCTGACTGCATATCCACTCTTTGGAAATACTGTAAGATTTCAACTGTAAACGTGTTCTGATGGCCATAGACAAATGGGAAAACATGGATTCTTGCTGATGGTGGTCAGGAGCAGACTTCACATTGAAGACACTGTTTCTCCTGCTTCAGTATCTCCAGGTGAACTCTCATTGTATTCAGTGCTGGACCTGATCCACCACGAGCCTGAGTACTCACCACGTGCCTGAGTACTCACAACAAAACTTTGAAGACACAGCTTCCCTTTCAATACACCAGACAGCCTGACTTCAATATCACTATACATAGAGATCCCTCATCCTCCATAGCTGCCTTCTTCAATTGCTGACTGAGAAAACCAATAAGTGGCCAGAAGGTGGGCCCCCTTAGAGACAAATTTCCCTCCGTTTTGGCCTCTCTACAGACCCCCTTTTTTAGGTACATGGGCTACTATGAGAGGGTAATGTCTTACCTGCTTCCTTAGAGCCTTGATTTCACATAATATCCTCTTCATGAAGACTGTCTGACTCTCATGAGCAGCAAAGGACTTTGCCCTCCTGTGTGGGACAGAGTGAATACTATTTAAATGTCATATGACATATGGAGAGAAAAGTTATGTCCAACTTAGATTAACGTTTAATATAAATTCTACAGCTGTATAAGAACTGAGTTCATTCATTGTGTTGGGGATAATAATCAACGCTCACAAAAGCTTTTCTTTGTTTGATATCGGCCTGGGAACAGTTCCCCTGGCTTAATACCATTCCTGGGTATTCCTGATGGGGTTGGCTACTTGAGAGACTAACGTAAAAAGAAAGTCCTCATTCAACAAAACATTCATTAAGATAAACATCTATTCAACAAATCTTATCTTCAAGTAATCAAGTAAGTCACATTTTCTGCTTGTGTCATTGGTTGATCCAAGTTTGGGAAAAGTAGGAAAAGACGAGTCTAATTCCATACTTCTTACGAGATAGAAATTACAATAATTCAGAGACACTATTATTTTGATGGAATTGTCTCTGCCCTATTTTTTGCCTGGTGTAACTTCTTATAAAGATCTCCCACTATGTTTTTTTCAGTATAAACAACGTTGCTGTTGGATTGCTTGCAAAAACAGTATATTCCACTGTGATATGACATTAAACAGAAGAGATTCATTAGGAAGTTGGACTAGATTCACGAACACACTCACACTGTTATATCAGGCTCCTCAGAATAGCATAGGAATTGGGAGCAAGGTCATTAAGAAATTAGTTCAATTCTTTTCCCTCAGATAAAGAACTGTCTGCTTCCTGCTGTCAGAATCTTTTCTATTCATTCCAGTTCTACTTTCCTGCAAAATCCAGATCTGACTCTTGTTCTTTCTTAGAAGTCAATGTGTTCACGGGAGAGTCTGTGCGCTTTTATACCCTCCTGACTGTAATGTGATAACTTTCATTTATCTCTTCAATGCTTCACTCACAGAGGAATATCTACAGCTTATTCCACTAATATGAACTTAAAAACTAGATAGCAGAAAAGAACCAATGTGTCTAGCAAATCAGCGATGCCAGAATAAGAGCAATGGGCAACTGTTCTAGTATTAGGAATCTGTAAGTCACTAAGGCGTCCACGGAGCGATAACAGAGGTGTACACACGGTATTGGTCATCCCCAAAGTTAAGTAATAGTCATACATTTCTTCTGGACATTACAACTATGATTGTTGTGGTCACCTGCTGCTAAGAGACCAAAACAAAACACCCTAAAACTTTAATAAATTATAAAATAATAAGTGCTGGTATGTGGCTTTGAGAGACTTAGCGGTATATTTACTAAACTGCAGGTTTGAAAAAGTGGAGATGTTGCCTATAGCAACCAATCAGATTCTAGTTATCATTTATTTAGTACATTCTACAAAATGACAGCTAGAATCCTATTGGTTGCTATAGGTAACATCTCCATTTTATCAAACCCGTAGTTTAGTAAGATACCCCTTAGGCTGGATACACATTATAGGTTTTCACCCAATTATCATGCCAATCACATGATAAACAACGGTTAGGTCCGATATTGCATTAGTGTGTACGCCCCAACAATCATGTGTTATCGTACCAAAGCACATTGTATTGTCTGATTTGATTTTTATAAACGGACTAAAAATCTCTATGAACGATGGAACAATGTTGTGCCAATCCTGCAGTGTTTATGCCCTCAGGACCAGCAGTGTCCATAGATCTCTATAGAGTTTACAGAGTCACAATCTTTTTAGCCGATGGTTATGACAATTGAAGATCACAAATCTGACGGTAAATCATGTAAAACGTGTATAGTGTGTAAACATGGATCGGCATGCTGAATGGGACTAATAAGTCATTGGTAAAATCGTTTACAATATCCATCCGGAGAAATTTTCTGTAGTGTGTACTTGGACTTTTTGCTGTTACGTCTTTTTTTCAGCAGAAGTTCATAGGGGTGTATTCAATTGTCGGCGGAAACGCCGAAAATCTTGCGCTCCACGGACTATTACCGTTATTACGGTAATAGTGCGCGGAAAAACAGTTAATACGGTAATTTTCTCACTGGATTTCAGGGAGCCGCGAGCTGAAATCCAGCTAACTACTACCAGTTTTTCCGCTGCGCGGCAACTAAACAATTGGATACGCCCCATAGACTGCAACCAATCATGTAACAATGTAGCGTTTGTACGATAACTTAAAAGTCTTTCAAACAACATCCAGGTCCTTCGTTTACTCGGATTCTTTGGATCTTGTCATTATTGTTTTGATTAACATTTTTTCTTGTATATAATAACTCTGTTTGCATGTGTATTTAGGATTGCATTGATTAATCCCAATGCATAAACTTTCTGAGGTTCAGATAAGCAGTAAGGGCGAGTAAATCCATAATATTAACTTATATCAACCAATTCATTTTTTGCTTTCACTTATCTTATTGATCTAAGCTAATATACTATTGATTGCCATGGATAACGATCATGACTTATAGCCCTTCCTTATTTGCTCAAGTACTGCCCCTAAACGGGAGCCATGTTGGTACATCATCCCAAAATACCCCAAATTTCACACTGACCATTGTGTCATCTGTAACTCTAAATCACCAACATCCAGACGAGTGTGTAGGCCTAGAGAGAAATTAGACATGATTCAAATGTTCACAAAAATATGTACATAACCTGAATATTACAGTGAATCATTGGACATTTTCTGATGTCATTTGTCAGCGTCAGATGAGTATAGATGGTGTCAGAGCAGCTTGCACAGTACGGGTCCTAAAGCAATCAATACACAGATTCAGGTAACTGCAATGCTGAGACGAGAAGTGCTATAGGAATACGCCTTCATCCAGAAGGTAGGACTAACCACAACACACACTTACTTTAAGCTCTATTAAAACTTGGGCAAGATTATTGGGCAATATATTGAGCCTTGTATTGGGCAATATATTTAGACTGTAAGTTCCAATGGGGCAGGGACTGGTATGAGTGTGTTCTCTGTACAGCGCTGCGGAATTAGTGGCGCTATATAAATTGATCATGATGATTCTTTCTGACACTTAGGACCTCATTTAGAGTCAGAAGCAAAGTTCATTTCAGGCGCATTGTGCACATTTCCACTGACACGCATGCGCAGTAAGTATCAGTTCCGTCTGCTTGTCAGACGCAGTGTACACTTGCGACAGCTTGCGTTACAGTACTGAGGGAAAGGGTGGAACACGGAGTTATGTAAGCGTGACCGTGAATAATTTAGATACTATGGGCGTCTACCAGCAAAAACAACCCTAAACGGATCAAGACGCAGATGGAACACACGTCAAAAAAGACAGAAAAAGTGCAGCAGAAATTAGGTGGCGCAAATAGTTAGCTAGCTGAGGAAACTGGTTGCAGCTCAATAGGGTATTACGAGTGGGACGTAATACCCTACCAAGCTGCGGCACACTCCCACTTCTGCTCTTTCATATACGTCTTAGACGCACATTGCATCCGCCTCTAAATGAGGCCCTTAATGATTAAGATACGGCAAGATTATTGAATTTATAGATCGGCACATTTATGGTCAGTTAAAGGGTACAATGACTGATAGCAAGCAATAAGACTGTAACGGACATGATTTTCAGGTTGTACATTTAACATTTCACTGTCTGCAGCACAAATGCTTTTTTCAGGCCCTCTACCTATAACCAGTAAGCACTTTCTTCCAATGGAACGATATCCAATATATGGCCCATAACCCCATGTATTAAACTCCTATTATCCTATAGACTGTAAGTTTGTCCTCGGGGTCCCGTAACCTCTTTGACTGTCTGAAATTCCGAATAATGTTTTATTATTGTTACTTTCCTAATTGTAAAATGCTGTAGATTATGCTGGCACTACATAAATAAATGTTATTAATAATAATAATAATAATAATAATAATAATAATAATAATTTATTGCACATACTGTAGGTCTATGTCACATAAGAGAGTCTTCAATCACTGCTGACTATAAACTATATGCCATAACACTAATAAGTATAAATATACAAGTATGCATTGAGGAAAGAAGCATTATGGACTTACCTGTGGAGAAAGGAGGATAGTAACTCATTGTGGTTGTATTCACCCACTCATATTCTAGGTCTCTACAGATATAAGAAAATAACAGCTAGCTTCAACAAACCAATCCATTCAGAAATGATCAGCTCCATTTATACTGGGTTATTACCAGGTCGCAACTAACATAAATGCAGCTGGTATCTGGCCCACAAATGAGTGGGGACCGCCTTCCCTGTCAAATCTCCATGTCTATGGGGGGAATTTAATTAGCCGCGAACTGTCTTCAAAACGTCCGTGAGACACTTTGCGGCGGTGATTTGACAGAAATCTCAGCTCATTTTTCCTCGCAGCTCTATAGGATGTGAGAAAAAAAGAGCAGAGATTTCTTTCCAAAAAAAATGAGCGGAGATTTCAATAAAACAAAAAAAAAAAAAGCGGAGATTTCTACCGTAAATGCCGGCAATTGAATTCACCCTTCAATACAAGGGAGCCCTTAACAAATGTTGCTAAGGAGCCCACAAATGTCTAGTTGCACCCCTGGTTATTGCTGTGGTAAGATTAATTAACTCTGTCTTTTTCTGGTATGTTAGCGAGGAGGTAGGAGCCCAAATAAGTTTTAAACCCATATAAATAGTTAATTGCTCACTATTACATACAGTTGTAGGGGACAATGCCTAAAACGTCATTTGATATAACTGTGTGCATTAAAGTGTAACCGCTGTCTACAAAACAGTGGTAGCAGCCATTATATGGGCTGATCTAAACATATGTATGAAAATCCAGCCTGGCAATTCACCAGGAACCTATGACATCATTGAGACATGAAGCACAGTGATATCCAGTGTCGGACTGGGGCATGAAGGGCCCACCAGGAGACTGCGACGCTAGGGGCCCACCTGAGGGGGGTGTGGCCAGCCATCATAGAGGCGAGACCAGACAATAGAGGGGGAGTGGTCAGCCCATGAAGGACAGCTATCACCATAGTGTAGTATATAAAGAATGCAGTGTGTATATAAAGAGAACAAAGTCTTGACCTGCCCCTTAGATTGGGTAGAACAGTCATCAAAAATCAGGATTGTCCCACTAGAATCAGAACATTTGACAGACTGTCCTACCTGTTCTTGTCATTTCACCACCTGTGGCTGCTGGTTTCTTTAGTTGCGGTTTGTCTGGATCCTGGAATGTTGGGGGCCATATTTTGAAATAAAATTGGTACATTTAGAAACTTCCAACCAGCCCCGGCGTTAAATCAATAGGAGCCATGATTAATACTTAGGACTTCCTCCAGCCCCAACATTAAAGTAATAGTATTCCCATTTAATAAATAAACATATTTCCCTCCCTCAAAACACCCCCAGCAATAGATTAATAGCATTTACGTATAATAAATACCTATTTCCTGCAACCGTCACTGCCATTAAATAATTCATATTCACATTTAATAAATAGACCTCATGCTCCTCACACTCAGCCCCACATTCAATTAATAGCCACCAAACCACTCCATCTTAAATTAATAGTCCCCGCTATAAAATTAAATTGCCCCATCATCACCCCACAAACAAAGTACCACCCATTAGTTAGCCACCACCTACCACACACACACACACACATTACATTGCTACAAGCCCGCTGTGCCATCACACACACACATTACTTTGCCCCTTCCTCACCATGTTGTGATCACACTGCGCCCTCCATGCTGCTTTTTGACCCCCCCCTTCTTCTGGACCCCCCGTTATCACATTGTGCCATGCTGCTTTGGCCCCCCTTTACACTCTGCCATGCTGCTTTGGCCCCCCTTCACACTCTGCCATGCTGCTTTGGCCCCCCTTCACACTTTGCCATGCTGCTTTGGCCCCCCTTCACACTCTGCCATGCTGCTTTGGCCCCCCTACACACTGTGCCATGCTGCTTTGGCCCCCCTATACACTGTGCCATGCTGCTTTGGCCCCCATTCACACTGTGCCATGCTGCCTGTGCTCCCCCTTTACTTGCTGCCATGCTGCCTGTGCTCCCGCTTTACACTCTGCCATGCTGCTTGTGCTCCCCCTTTACTCTCTGCCATGCTGCTTGTGCTCCCCCTTTACTTGCTGCCATGCTGCCTTTGCTCCCGCTTCACTCGCTGCCATTGCCCCTCTTCACACTCTGCCATGCTATCTTTACTCCCTCTTCACACTCTGCTATGCTGTCTTTGCTCCCCCTTCACACTCTGCCATGCTATCTTTACTCCCCCTTCACACTCTGCTATGCTGTCTTTGCCCCCCCCCCCCCCTTGCTTCCGTTCCTTCGCTTAACTTTTCTATCGGCTCCTTTCTTCTCTTTTCTTCTGTCTTCTTTCTTCTTGCGACTACTCTCTGCGCCGCTGTTCACTGAACGTCAGATGTGATGACGTCACACCCGACATTCAGTGCGGACGGAGCAGAGAGGAGGGGCGCCGGCGCTGTGATCACGTCTGTATGGGTTTTTTTTTTTTAAAGTGCCCGCTCCCCGCCACCAACGAAGAGGGGAGCGAACAGGGTTGGGGCCTACCGGGGGATAGCCCGGCTCCCCGGCGGGCCAGTCCGACCCTGGTGATGTCATATGTTGATAGTGAAATCACAGGAAGCATTTCTCATACATATCGGTCCACCCCGTAAAACGAGAATATGTGAAGGCAACTGCTAAAAAGTGAAAAAAGCGATTAAAGACAAACAGTTATTTAACAATCACACATGATGCATTGTCCTCTTACCGGAACTTGTTGTTCAAGATGACATCGTCAGAAAAATCACAGCGTTCAAACAAGTCAACAGCGTGGCTGTCAGCGTGAGTTACAATTGCGTCGTAAAACCCGACCAAGGACACATCTTTCAGCAGCTATGAAATGAAAAAATATTATACTAAATTTTAGACTAAAGATTATAGTGACATAAGAATCTTGATGCCTTACTTTCAGAACTATATAATTTGCATGTGTTACATTAGAACACTATGTGGCAGCAGAGGCTGCAAATTGGTATTTTCAAATACACTGTGCAGAAATTATAATGTCTTGGTCTTAGAAGTTGCTGTTGTACGAGCTGAAATGATGTTAATTTAAAACAGATATTTTATACCATCATTAAATCTACTCTCTCTCTCTTCTGTTTTTGGTGAAAACAATATTATTTATTTTTTCCTACCTGCTACCCTCTCTGCCTCTCCACCCCAGCAGTGCATATTTTCAGGATTTCTTCTCCAATTAACATTTATATGACTCTAGATTACTCTGCCTTGTGGCCATGTGCATGCTGCCATTTGTAGTGCCACAACTATGTACTTTAAATGGTGCCCCCATTTGGAAATATTAAGTGTTGCCACATCAGAAAAAAATATAATTGTTCCATTGGCAATGAAATAGTATGCCACTATATTATGATAAAATCAACCAAATTTCCATTACATATAATCATTAATGACATTTGACCCACTAATCATCATCACTATTTATATAGCGCCACTAATTCTGCAGCGCTGTACAGAGAACTCACTCACATCAGTCCCTGCCCCATTGGGGCTTACAGTCTAAATTGCCTAACACACACACACACACAGACTAGGGTCAATTTTGTTAGCACTAATTTATTCATAAAATATTTTGGCCCCCATAAGATGATTAATAATAATTTTTGCCCCTCTAAACAAGAAATCATGATTACCCTCGTAATGAAAACTTGTATTGTGCTTCCTGTTATGTTGCGATTGGGCAGATAGCTCAAACAGCATAATTTTTTTTTCTCTGTTGAATCTCGGGCTAGATTCTGTTCCCGTTGAATCTCGGGCGAGTTTCTGTTCCCGTTGAATCTCGGCCGAGTTTCTGTTCCCGTTGAATCTCGGGCGAGTTTCTGTTCCCGTTGAATCTCGGGCGAGTTTCTGTTCCCGTTGAATCTCGGGCGAGTTTCTCTTCCCGTTGAATCTCGGGCGAGTTTCTCTTCCCGTTGAATCTCGGGCGAGTTTGACTAAACTGCCGACGGGATAGGTGTTTTAAAATCAACACACAACGCCGGACGTTGGATTTTAGAAAGTTAGAATCGCAGGTTGATACATATGGCGACCAAAATAGCCGGTGACCTCGAGCGATTTGCAGCGATTGAAAAATTGCAGCTTGATACATTTACCCCCTGATGTCATATGTGTACTTGTTAGCTGGAGTTAAAAACAATCAAACAACAAAACATTCATTATTTTCTTGCTTTTCTAGGTGTTGATATGAAATTCCATTATTTTGACAATACAGCATATTAAAAACACTTTTTCCGCAAAATCCCACTCCAGATCCTAGTCCTAATACTGGGGTAGACAACCTGCAGCTCTCCAGATAATAATGTATAATATGCCTGAATTATGCTACCACAAGGCTGTATTCAAAATAGGTTCTGACCATACATGTCCTAATTAGTCATTTCAGGTCCACATGCTCATGCCTTGTGTGTGCGACACGCTCTCCTCCATTATTGGGTAGTTGGTAAAGGCCAAGAAGCAAAAATGTAAAATTAGAAGAAAATTAAGTAACGGTTAATATAAAACCATTTTGCTGTTCTGTGAAAAACGAGGCCAAGGCAGATGCTGGAAATGGCAAATGAAGCCCTGACAATCCCTGTCTGGTTAGCACCAATAAAAGGCCAAATAGTATAAGTTTGTAAACCATTGTCCATACCATGTTATCTACAGAGATGTGTTATTCAGGTGTGAGAAGAGTTGTCATAAAAATATAATAAACCTACCTTAATTAAGTACGTTGCAACACCACAATTACGATATCGCCTCCTTGTGGACAGCAGAGTAACCTCTAATATCTTCTCTTTCGATTTTCTGTAAAACAATAAATCGCATATTGTTAAGACAGAAAGATTTTAAGGTAGACTCATCATCTAATATGCACATATTTGTCTACTCTCCTGGAATGCCTGGGGACTCCAATTTCAGGTAGTTTCCATGGACCCCCGAAAGAGCAGGACTTTCTCCTGGATTCACAACATTTTGGCTTCACTCCACTGCCCGATAATGCAGCCTGGAATTTCACCGCGAGTGGTGGGGCCAAAATGACAGAATTTTCAGTGCAACACTCCCCTACACTTTTCACTTCACCTTCCATCTGAGAAATCCTAGATGAGGGTTTTTTAAAATGTGACAGGTATGACTATGCTTTGTGGAAACACCCAGTTTGCGGGTAAACCAATATGCATGAGAATCTAGCTTATCAATTCACTAGCAGGCATTGACATCCCTGAAGCTGCAATTTTTTTACTATTGGCTCCGCCCATAAAATGGCTGCCTCCACTGTGTGAATAGGTGACAGGCAGATTTTTAGGAAAAATAAAGTTTTACCTTACACATTAAGCTTACACGTGAATAGGCACAATTTAATATATCATTTTGCAGCTACAAACACAAATTTCTGATAAAAAACTGTAATTTATGTTGCTACCTTGCAGTTCAGTTTTAATAATCTGGTTACCTCATTTAGCCATACTTGCCAACTCACCCTGAATGTCAGGGAGACTCCCTGAAATAGGGTTGATCTCCCTCACTCCCTGAAGAGTCTGGCCTTCTCCCTGATGCTGAGCCAGTACAAGACGTGGTTGGCTTCACCATGTGTGGCATCATGACACAGTTCAGAAATTGTGTCCTATGTCCATGTATTGATGCCTATGGAGGTGGCCATTTTCATGGAGACCAAGATTTAATCAAAGACTGACGGGTAAGACAACATGACTTCAGTAATGGAGACAGAAATGTAAAAAAGACACTTCAGTCTCTAGATATTCATTAGCTGCTTTTCTTTAACGCATAGTTGCCTACTCTCCCGGAATGTCCGGGAGACTACCACATTTCTGGGAGACCTCCCGGGAGAGCAGGGCAACCTCCCGGTTCTCGCCCGGCAATAGATAAGTGGCGGTGGGGCTTAATTAGCCCTGCCCCCTGCTATAATTAGACAAAATTGCGACAATCGTTTAGGGAGTGGGGCCAAAATGCGATTCGTCAAGCCCCACCGCTGCACGCCCACCTCCCCTGGGATCTCCTTGAAGCCAACGAGGAAAAGTTGGCAAGTATGCATTTAGCATGTTTATTTGACTAGATTGTATATCACACACAACTTTATATTATCTTATAAATGTGTCAGGGGGCAGTAGTACGACATGAATCCCCTAAACAAAAGGGTGCTAAGCAGGAATGCAAATACAACATGAACAGAAACAGAGAATCATTATTACCTCACAGGATACACTGACCTTGATACTTAATAGTAGGTTTATTGTGTGTATACAATATGAATAAAACAACTTTAATTTCAAAGTATAATAAATATGTTATAAACGCTGAAGGCAATGATGTGCCACAAACTGCTAGCGTGAATCTGAAAATATTAAATACAAAGAAATAATAAAATTGGTCCATTTACATAGACAGCACAACACGGCTCTAATTATATTTAGTTGATCAGTGGGCTGGGTGTTAATGGGGTGGTTGGGGATTGATGGATATAGCGACATGGGGTAAGACCACCATCGACTGTTTGTATTTACTAATTCTTATTCTCCCCGTTATTTTCTGCACTTAGGGGTCTATTTGTAAAGCGGTGAAGAGCCTAAAATCCAGGAAAAATTGCCAGAAAAAGGCTCTTTCACAAATTCGTCCCATTTAACAAAGGCTTAACGACGGCGGAATCAGAGCTTTCTCTGGCCATAAGCAACCTTCAGCTTTGTTTTCACTGCTAGCACTAATGACATCTCAGGATGGCGTTACTTACCTTTACCAATGGAGTGCGGTCCCGCTAGAGCTGATCCTCTTGAAAGGCTGAATGCTCCTCCCCTTCTTAGGCCAGAGTTGACTTTACAGGGCATGCGTGACGAAACAATGGTGCATGCACAGTAAGTCAATTCTGTTTCTTCAATGGAGCCAGTCCCTTTCGCAAAAAAACAAGAGTTTCGTTGGAGAGAGGGATTTTCACTGAGGATCGCCCGGCAGGTGAATTTTCTTGAATAGCAGCGGTACATCTTTCTGCATCGCTGCGATCAGCAGAGATACAGATCCTTAGGTACCGTTGCTCACTGCCCATCTATGATAAATAGACCCCTTAGACTGCATCATTTAACCAGCTCTCAGATGTTGAGAAAGTATAAGGCAACATCTGTAATGGCAAAGCACTGAAAAAGCCTCTAACTATACCTGATATGCAGTGACAGTCGTGGTTGGATCTCCAAGCCCCATAATCTTTCACACGTTATATAAAGGAACTAACTATATAGTACCAGTGATTATAAATTATTATCACAGACTTTTCATGCTGGCAGCGTACCTGTTATATCGCCCCCTAGAGGAACAGGTACTGACAATGAGAATATTGAATTATTAACTACTAGTGGTTAAAAGCAGCGTCACCTCTGGTGCTCTAAGCTGTCGCCTAGGTGGCAAGTATGCAAATCCAGGTCTGGTGTCTAAATGAGTCTGTCAAGTAGCAAAGTGTCCCAGGTTTTCAAAAACAAGAAAGTGAAAGTGTACTCTAAACCTAACGGGATGTTGAGATCACATTTGGCTGAGGAGCTTCCACTTTAAATGACAATGTCTTGATTTCAGCAGTGGTGTCAAGTCATGTTAGCCAGCCCGGAGAACTTGTTTATCAAGGACTGAAACAGCTCAGTGGAAGGATCAGAGCAAGGTTGCAAATCTGTCATTTTTCTTGTTTTATTAGCTTGATATTGTGCTTATTCTTAATAAGAGACTCTGGCATCCTGGAAGGAATTTCATTAACAGGCTCCATTGCATTTCATCCTGAGCAGTAATAGACCAATAAATAAAAGGAGATTTCCTCTCTTATTTATGGCAAGAAGCAGACTGCAAGTATACAGGTTCAATGATTAGTAAAATATAGAAAATTAATTGTAACATGGTTAGTGTGTATGTAACTATACACATACAAGACAAGTCTCATATAAGGTGAATTTGTTACCTAAATAAATTAAGCAGCCTTCTTAGAGCTAACACAACTTTTAATATTTCACATTCAAGATTTTGCTTGAGCTACATTCTCCATTCAATCTCTGTGGGTAAATGTATCTAGCCGAGAGTTTCCAGCAGGTTTGAAAAGTGGAGATGTTGCCCATGGCAACCAATCAGATTGTAGTCATCATGAATTTACTACATTCTACAAAATGATAGCTAGAATCTGATTGGTTGCTAGAGGCAACATCTCCACTTTTCAAACTCTCATATGGATACATTTACCCCCTGGAATACTAAAGATTCCCCATCCAAGGAGTGAATCACCATGATAAGGGGACTGAAGAGGAACATCTTTATAAAGTTAGGACTATGACCAGGGCCGCCGAGAGCGGGGGGCGGGGCCGGGCCCTCACTCTGTACTCTTTTTTTTTTTCTTCTTTTGGACGGGGGGGGGGGGGGGGGGGGGGTAGTTGTGGTCGGCGGCGATCATGTGTGTATACAAATACTCACATGATCGCGGTTCCGGCGTCCTTCTCCCTTCCTCTGTATGCTGTGAATGTCGGGCGTCACGCCCGTCATTCAGTGAAGAAGACAGAAGACAGAAGACAGTCAGAAGAAAAGAAAAGAGGCCAGTGGAAGAGGAGAAACGCAGAGAGGCACAGGGGGATGAAGGAAGGAAGGGGGGGGGGCAAATTCAGCATGGCACAGGGGGATGAAGGAAGGAAGGGGGGGGGGCAAATTCAGCATGGCACAGGGGGATGAAGGAAGGAAGGGGGGGGGCAAATTCAGCATGGCACAGGGGGATGAAGGAAGGAAGGGGGGGGGGCAAATTCAGCATGGCACAGGGGGATGAAGGAAGGAGGGGGGGCAAATTCAGCATGGCACAGGGGGATGAAGGAAGGAAGGGGGGGGGCAAATTCAGCATGGCACAGGGGGATGAAGGAAGGAGGGGGGGCAAATTCAGCATGGCACAGGGGGATGAAGGAAGGAAGGGCGGGCAAATTCAGCATGGCACAGGGGGATGGAGGAAGGGGGGCAAATTCAGCATGGCACAGGGGGATGAAGGAAGGAAGGGGGGGCAAATTCAGCATGGCACAGGGGGATGAAGGAAGGAGGGGGGGCAAATTCAGCATGGCACAGGGGGATGAAGGAAGGAGGGGGGGCAAATTCAGCATGGCACAGGGGGGTGAAGGAAGGAAGGGTGGGCAAATTCAGCATGGCACAGGGGGATGAAGGAATGGGGGCAAATTCAGCATGGCACAGGGGGATGAAGGAAGGAAGGGGGGGGCAAATTCAGTATATGCACATGGAGATGAAAGAAGGAAGGTGGGGCAAATTCAGCAATGCACAGGGGGTTGAAGAAAGAGGGGGCAAAGGCAGCATGGAACATGGGGATGAAGAAAGGGGCAAAAGCAGCATGAAGGGGGCAGTGCATATCATAAGGGGGCATAGCGTGGTGATGATGAAGGGGCACAGTAATGTGTGTGATGGCACAGGGAGCTTTTGGCAATGTAGTGTGTGTAAGTTAGATGGTGGCTAATTAATGGTTGCTATTTTGTTTGTGGGGCAATTGGAATACTATTATTTTAATGTTGGGGCTGGAGGAAGGCCTAATTATTAATCATGGGTGCTATTGATTTAACGGGGGGGCTGGTTGCAACTTTCTAAATGTAGCCATTTTTTTTCCAAATAGGGTCCCTCAACATTCCAGGAGCCAGACAAGCCACAACTAAAGAAACCAGCAGCCACATGGGGTGAAAGTGAGAAGAACAGGTAGGAGAGAGCAGGAGAGTGTGTGAAATGTTGTGATTCTAGTGGGACAATGTCAATTTTTGGTGAGTGTTCTGCCCAATGTAAGGTACAGGCCAAGACTGTGAACTGTGTGTACACACTGCATTCTTTGTGTATTACACTGTGGTGCTAGATGTGTTGAAAGTCAGGAGCGCTTGGACATATATGTGATGCTCCGGTGAATTCAGGGGCTAGCGCTTTTCCCCACCAGGCATGCCCCAATGATGAATAGCCACGCCCCCAATTGTATGACCACACCCACTTCCAATTTTGCAAGGTAAAAAATTTTGTGAGTTAAAAAATTCCAAAAACTTTGCAAGTTCAAAAAATGTAAATTTTGCGCAATTTTTTTTAACTTGCGCACCTGTAAGGGGGGCCCCATGAATTTGTTGTACCGGGGTCCTGAATTCCTCTTGACAGCCCTGACTATGACACAATTATTATCATTTACTTGAAGAGCACCAGTCATATTTTGCAGTGCTGTTCAAAGAATATGTAATCAGTCCCTGTCTCATTGGAGCTTCCAGTCTAAATTCCCTACATCACACACACTCCAGGGTATATTTTGAGAAAAGCCAATAAACCTACCAGTGTGCTTTTGGACTGTGGGATGCACAACTGGAGCACCCAGACGAAACCCATGGCGGGAACATACAAAAATGCCAATGGCCTACAAATATCTCTTTCATGACCACTTTCATTTTATTCTAGTCGAGAGGTTTTAAAGCCTACCCATCGCCTGTACATTGCGGAGCAGCATTTGTGTAGTTTAAGCCAATTTCCTGCCTATGAATTCACTAGAAATTAGTAAAACATGGGGGTATATTTACTAAACTAATCATACCGTATGTTACCAAATGTTACTGCAGGGGCTCAGTAGCAAGTTATGCCACTGTGGCCATGAATGCTTATACTGATATAAGTTATAGCACATCTTTTATCTAGTAACGTGTTATCCAGAAAGTTCCAAAACCCAGAAAAAAATGCCTCTTCCTACACTAACTATGAGGAGCAATGTTAAACAATTTGAGGAAGGCAATATCGGTGGCAGTGTGGGACGAGACAATGGCACTTTTAAAATCTAATTTAGCATATTATAAGGCATTGTGCTCTAAAAAAAACTTAAATATTCCATAACTTGGGAAACCCATAAATTCTAAGTATTGCAGATGTTAGACCAATGTCTATAATGAAATGCTATAAAAATTGTTATTTTAATTGCTAAAGTATCTTTAAAGTCTCCTAGCACTAGCAAACGTGCTACCTTTTTTCGCGAATAATCTCATTGATTACATGCTTTTATCTGCAATTGTATCTGTTCCTTTTTCCTCTACAGTAAAGAGCAACACAACATTAAAACTACCTGCCTAATATTACGTAGGTCCCACTTGTGCCGCCAAAACAGCTCTAACCCATTGAGGCATAGACTCTACAAGACCTCTGAAGGTGTCTTGTGGTATTTGGCACCAAGACGTCAGCAGCAGATCCTTTGAGTCCTGTAAGTTGGTGGGGCCTCCATAGCTCAAACTTGGTTTTCCAGACCATCCCACAGATCCTCGATCAAATTGAGATCTGGGGAATTTGGAAGCCAAGTCAACATCTTGAACTCTTTGTCATGTTCCTTAAACCACTCCTGAACATTTTGTGCAGTGTGGCAGGGAGCATTACCCTGCTGAAAGAGGCCACTGCCATCAGGGAATAACGTTGCCTAGAAGGGGTCTACTTTATCTGCAACAATGTTTAGGTAGGTGGTACGTGTCAAAGTACCATCCACATAAAGGCCAGGACCCAAGGTTTCCCAGCAGAACATTGCCCAGAGCATCACAATGCCCCAGCCAGCTTGCCTTCTTCCAATAGTGCATCCTGGTGTCATCTCTTTCCCAGGTAAACAACGTACACGCACCCGGCCGTCCACATGATGTAAAGAACACGTGATTCATGAGACCAGGCCACCTTCTTCTATTGCTCCATGGCCACTCATTCAAGGTACATGTGCACTCCACCTAAGTGGGTTTGAACCTTGGTGAACAAGTGGGCGTTTGTGCACATAAATGCGGATTCCAATTTTGCAGATCATAAGTTACCCTTTCTAACAATCTGACCTTAAAGGAAAAATATAGACATATTTCATAAATCTCAACAGTCCAGTTTTCATAGGATAGTCCTGGGACTATCGTGATTTAGCAAATTGAGTGTATGTAGCATTTTAGGTATTTGTGTAAAGTCACCTGACTATAAAATGAGGTATGTTGATAAATAAATTTCACAAGAAAAACTATGGGAAAAACTGAGCTATACACACAAATACTTGATAGCTTATTTGTACACTGAAATTTAAAGTTGATATTTGTGTGCTACATGAAAGAACAGTCAGTATTTAACTTATGTGCAAAACAGAATACTAATTTGCACCCCTTGCATTGTAACATGGTTTTGTCCAGGAGACTTAAATAAGAAGTTTCTTAAGTTAAGATCCTTAATGAATCAGGCCCTGTATGTTGATCGTTGTGTAAAGTGTAAAGTGTTTGAGCTACACGTGTTTGGTCAAATATAGCGTGTTTTTTTTAGCTGGGCATTTAATATTCCAGTCTGATGCTTTCATTTGTCTAAGGACTTCTCACATAATTTTTTCTATAAATAAATATAGGGGAATAAGCGTGGAGAACTTGATTTCTCTGCATATTTGCATGTATTAATATAAGAGGAAACGGTCTTATGGCTTTCGCTGCTAACAATAAATTGCAATGAATTTGCTCCTGTTTGTAGACGTGATAGGGAGTTATAGCAGCATATTGGCAATGCTAAACTGTCATATATCTGCACACTGTAGATTAAAGATTTTTAACTTTTTTATTCAGTCCCATTACATGGGTTGCCATTATTAAATGTTTTTTATACTATACATTGATATGATCCTACAACACCCCACCATATTTTAATAATACATATTAGCTACCTTCTAATCATGATCCAGCGTGAAGTGCTACCAGTACTGTGGCTGATCTGGGTCTAGCTTTCCTGGGTTCACTTGATGCCTACTGACTCTAATGTGCTGGACTGTACTATCACTTTATAATATAAGCTCAACTATAATTTCCTATTGTCATGTACTGTAAACAGGGCCGGATTAACCCGAGGTCTAACTGGGCTATAGCCCAGGGGCCTCGGGCATCCAGGGGGCCCTTCAAAGTCCGCAGCAGCATTATTGATCGGTCCGGGGGCAGGAGCCGCCCCCAGCCCGATCAATGCTGCTGAGCACTGTCAGTCCAGTCCTCCGTCCCTGGCGCTCAGTACTCTGCTTACTGAGGAGATCTCGCGAGTGAACTCTCGCGAGATCTCCTCAGTAAGGAGCTTACAGCGCGCTGGGGACGGAGGACTGGACTGACAGGTAAGCGCTTTGGGGGGGGCCCTCACGGGGGACGGGGGTGGCGGGCGGCTCACAATGGGGGCCTCACGGGGGAATGGAGGCGCCCTTAGCCCAGGGGCCTCCATTCCCTTAATCCGGCCCTGACTGTAAGCAGAACTGTTTACAGCCAGGGCTAGGGAGGAACAAAGAGCCCGTAGACATAGTGGTCAACGCTAGTCCATGGTTATAAAGGAAAGTATATCAAGTTACTAATATTAACACAAAGAACTCGAAAAAAGGGTCTGGGATACATTTATGATGCTGTACTGTATATAGTAAATGAGTAGCAGATCACAAAAGCTTACAGACATGACGTGGATTCAGAATGACAAATGTTCAGGGCACCAAAATAAGATTGCATGCTCTACTGAGAAAAATCAATACTGAATAAAATATTTTGTCAGGGCTATAGAAAAATAATAACAATGTTAACATGTCACCTAGACACAATGGAGGTGGCCATTTTGAATTACCTTAAAAAGAACATGCTGCGACCATGACCTTATCTGTGTGGACTATGTATGTTCTCCCCGTGTTTGTGTGGGTTTCCTCCGGGTGCTCTGGTTTCCCCCCACACTCGAAAAAACATACTAGTAGAGTAATTGGCTGCTATTAAATTGATCTTAATCTCTCTCGGTTTGTGTGCATGTGTGTGTGTGTTAGGGAATTTAGACTGTGAGCTGCAATGCTGCAGGGACTGATGTGAGTGAGTTCTCTGTAAAGCGCTGCGGAATTAGTGGCGCTATATAAGTAGATGATGACGATGATGAAGAAAGGACTTATCTCATCCATGTAAAATGTATAACTTCAGTTATGGCACAAAATCACACTTCAGAGAACCAATTTTATTTTAAAAGGGTTTTTTTGGCTTGAGAAACTAGGTGAAACGCGTCAGCCATTGAGGATACAGCAATGTAGGTATTTTTTTGTGTCAAACACTAAGGATAACGGACTTTGAATCGTTTCTGTTTCCACCCGGACAACTGAGGATACAAACACAACTAAGTAAGATGGCCTCAAAAGACAGATACACAATATGTCAGAGTGAGTAAAACACCTATACAAGTACCATGAGCGTTTAACAAGTTGGTGTTTGAACTAACACACGGTTATTCAGATTGATTGAGAGAGAATTACAACTACTGTGAGAGCTAAAAAGCCGGATTTATACTAACACAGCGGATCATGCCCTATACTTGCAACTAACAACACTAACACGTGGGACTATATAAGATACACCGCTTTTTGGGACTATTACATCCTAAGTATTACAGAGTTCTTTACTGGAGTTGTGTTTTGCTTAACAACAACAATGTTGGACCCTCTCTCTGTGAAAGTTATAAAAGATGAGTTTTGAGTAACTTTGCCATCCATGTGGAATTGACAAACACAGTCGGTCACTGTGACTGCTGCTGATCCTAATACAAGATACATCATATTACGTAGATTTCTTATTATTTAGGATGATCTATTGTTTTGATATTTATGTTTTTTAGATATCTTGAAATGTTTAGACAATAAATAATGGCTTTGTAGAATAGAATCGGTTCTCTGAAGTGTGGATTTCTGCCATCACTGAAGCTATAAATTTTACTTTGGTGAGATAAGTCCTTTCACACCACTGTTCATTCTTTCAGAATATCATTATCTTGAAGTCTTTTTGGGGGGTTGGCAATCCCCTTCTTAACAGGAGAGTAAAGGATTTTAAATGATATACTGATCGATTAATATTTTGTGATTCAGTATAATTTGTTTAGTGCCTAATAATTTGTTTTTTGTCCATCTTGAATTGCCTTGCGTGTCAGAGATGTCACTAGTTCCCAATGAATTGAATAGCTGCCTCACTGTGTAGGCGAAAGTCACATGTACTTGCCCCCGGTTAATGCAGACCACTTTGTATAGGATTGGAATGAGTGTATACAGCTTCCGCAGGTTTCCATATGCTGCCGATGTGTAGCCTTTCTTTGCGGGATTTTAAAGAGTACATTAAAGGGATTTAATAGGCTTTAAGAAGCCCTGGATAATGGCTCTGAGTGTCTCTGCAAGTGAGGATGCAAAGTCGACATAATCATTGAGCGGACGTTTAACCCCTTTTTACATGTCAATTATTTGACATTTGCTCTAAACAACCCAAGTCTGTGAAATACAATAAAAATAAGATTTTTTTTTTAATTCTATTCTCAAGTGCTTCTTGATTTGAGGTTGATGGGGGAATATTTGCTTTTAATGTATCTCATATAGGTTGTAGAGCACTATTTGCTGATTATCTGAAGGCATTCCCATTACTTTGATAAGTAACATGCAAAGTTTTTTTTACGTGCTTATAAACACCTTATCTGTCTAAGTGCAGAATAAATCGAAGAATGTGGATGTTGTCGCTGCTGCCGTTTCTTTAATAGAAGGGATCTTGCAGCATCATCCAACTCTTTCATTCTGGCTTAGTTTGCCAGTGTCGGCCTTCTCCATATTAAAGTTATCAATCCACTCTTCTTACATACTGTAGAGCAGTGGTTCCCAAACTTTTGCAGTTCGCGGCACCCTTAGAGTCTCCAATTTTTTCAAGGCACCCCTCCAATATAATTATTGAGCAGTCCTGTTTTGGAAGTAGTTGGGTCAAAAAATTGTAATAAGTACTTAGGTCAGGACAGAAATACTTATTTAGTTGTATGCAAAAATGCCCCCTCTGCATCCAGACACTCTGCCCCCTCTGCATCCAGACACACTGCCCCCTCTGCCCTCTGTCACGCTGTCCCTCCTCCTCTGCCCTCTCTCACAATGTCCCCCTTCTCTGCCCTGTCACACGCTGTCCCCTCCTCTGCCCTCTCACGCTGTGTCCCCCTCCACTGCCCCTCTCACGCTGTGTCCCCCTCCTCTGCCCTGCTGTCACCATCCTCTGCCTCGCTGTCACCATCCTCTGCCCCGCTGTCACCATCCTCTGCCTCGCTGTCACCATCCTCTGCCCCGCTGTCACCATCCTCTGCCCCGCTGTCACCCTCCTCTGCCCCGCTGTCACCCTCCTCTGCCTCTCTGTCACCATCCTCTGCCTCTCTGTCCCCCTCCTCTGCCTCTCTGTCCCCCTCCTCTGCCCCGCTGTCCCCATCCTCTGCCTCGCTGTCACCATCCTCTGCCCCGCTGTCACCATCCTCTGCCCCGCTGTCACCCTCCTCTGCCCCGCTGTCACCCTCCTCTGCCTCTCTGTCACCATCCTCTGCCTCTCTGTCCCCCTCCTCTGCCTCTCTGTCCCCCTCCTCTGCCCCTCTGTCCCCATCCTCTGTCTCTCTGTCACCATCTTCTGCCTCTCTGTCACCATCCTCTGCTCTCTGTCTCCCTCCTCTGCCCCGCTGTCCCCATCCTCTGCCCCGCTGTCCCCATCCTCTGCCCCGCTGTCCCCATCCTCTGCCCCGCTGTCCCCATCCTCTGCCCCGCTGTCCCCATCCTCTGCTCTTTGTCCCCCATCCTCTGCTCTCTGTCCCCCATCCTCTGCTCCCTGTCCCCACATCCTCTGCTCCCTGTCCCCACATCCTCTGCTCCCTGTCCCCACATCCTCTGCCCCGCTGTCCCCATCCTCTGCCCCGCTGTCCCCCTCCTCTGCTCTTTGTCCCCCTCCTCTGCTCTTTGTCCCCCTCCTCTGCTCTTTGTCCCCCTCCTCTGCTCTTTGTCCCCCTCCTCTGCCCCGCGCCAGCCATGAAAAAAAAACAAACAAACACAGAAACTTACCAATCCGTCGGGCGCCGGGAACCAGCAGCCTCCTCTCTCCCGCAGCTTGTTACTGACGTCGATATTCAGTGACAGCTGCGGGAGAGAGGAGGCTGCTGGGTCCCGGCGCACGACGGATTGGTAAGTTTCTGTGTTTGTTTGTTTTTTTATGGCTGGCCCGCGGCACCCCAGTGACAGCGCCGCGGCACCCCTGGGAGCCGCGGCACACAGTTTGGGAACCGCCGCTGTAGAGCAATTTGCTGTCTCTGGCAGCCAATACCGAGACAGTAATGTAAGTAGGTATGTCAGCCACTAAGCCAGAGACTAAGGTGTGTATGTCCCACCTGAGTAACTACCCCCCCACCACATATTTCTCATTTCTTTAATGCAGTTACAGCTCAGCGGGAACCATTATCCCCAGCCAGTACCGTTTCAAAATCTCCCATTGTCCTCCAGACACTGGCTCTTATTACTTCTCCCGCTGGAGACTTCTGGGTAGGAAAGGGCCAGTTAGTCTGTCTGTGGCAGGGATAGATTTGTAGACCTGACCACTGGGGCTGAGTCTTCCTGTGAGGGTCTCAGATGAAGTGTATGTTGGTACAATGAAGAAATAGCAAATTATGAGATAAGAGAAGTTCTATCCGATCCTCGGGGTAACCTCTTAGTTTGCTTCTTCTCGGACAGTAAAGTTAACTTGCTGGCAGCTTCTGGGGAGGGCAATACTGCTAAACTCTATGGTTATCCTCCCTGAAAGTACAACGGATCAGGTTTGTGGGCGCCCAAGAGGAACAAAAGACACAGGGTTTGCTCAATCGGGAAGGGACTATGGGGTAGATATATCTGCTTCATGGATACCTGCATTACCAATCATGATAGAACAACAAAATTCCAATAGTTCCATATGTCCACCATACACAAATCCATGTCCAGAACAGCAAAGAAACATAAGCAGGCATAGGAACTTCAATGACCAGCAAAGGATTCTGGAATGGGCAGGCATATATAGGACACAGTCAGGTGTGGATGATTAGCTAGCAGTGCTAGTTAACCCCTGATAGTAGGAAAGGCCGAAAAGCAGCACCTCTGGAGGATCACAAGTACTGCAGGGTAATATGCACACAGGGAAATAAGGCAGATCATAACACAGGGTAATATTCACACAAAGATACAAGGCAGATCATAACACTATCCTCTACTGTGAACTCTGCTATGGTCTATGCTTGTGCTATATAAATGAGTATTAATAAATAACACTGTAACCAATAAGTGCAAATATACCTTCCTCTAATTTAGTTCTGGTGCCGGCATTTGATGATATTTTTACTTGGTGAGGGAAATGGTGAAACTGGTACACAAAGAATGATATAGCGTAACCAGTGGCTCTCGCTGTTGTGGAACAACAAGTTCCAGCATGTAATTCCAGCCTGTGAATGACTTCCCGGAGCATGCGGGCTGGCTGGCTGGCTGGCAGGGTAAGCTGTAGTTCCACAACAGCTAGCGAAACACTAGTTTGCCATCCATAAAAGCAGAGAAACACGCAGCTCTGTGAAATCTTCATTTATGCATCTCAGAGAGCACAGTTCACTCAATCTGCTGTGCTTAGTTTGTCTGTCTTTGGCTTAGGTAAGAAGCTGAAACGTGGAGGAAAATGGTGACCAGGAAACCCCTTACTGCAGCTTAAACTGTCACACAGTACACAAGATATGCAAGGCTTAAGCCAAAGCATTTAATGAGGTTATTCACCACAATAAAAAACATCTTGTCGATCGACAGTACAGACCATTTCTATGGCAACAGGGGCGCATAGTAAAGGAAACAGTTCTATTTCTAGCAGCTATGCCACCACTTGTATCACATACACAGAACAAGCAGCTAAACTTCAGAACACGGATACAATCTAGATAGGCCAGGGGTCAACTACAACGAGGGCTAACGACATAATAGCAAGGTGGCCATTTTACCTGATTTATATAGGGCAATTCTAATTTTGGCAAATATATTCTAAGAGAAACCTCTATATAATTCAATGATTAAAGAGAATGCAGCTGAACAATTTATTAGGAAGCAGTGGTCCATGAACATTGCTAGACACAAGGCACTGCCTAATTATGTAGATATCAAAAGGCAGAAATAACAGCTCATTCTACAGAAGGTACAATACTAAACACCACACAAAACATATAGGATATGTTCAAGAGAAGGAAATACATATGAGTATATAATATATATACACACACACACAAACACACACAAACACACAAACACACGGACATAAAAGGATGCAGTCAAGGAACTTGAATTGAATAATGTAAATCTAATAACTACACAAGGTTCAACGCACAGATATAACACAATGTAATACAGTAATGGGCAAAATGACAGTTTGGGGCCCTCTAACCTTCCAAATGGCACATTACCTTTAATCTTAGTATTAAATTGAAACAATAAATGTAAGCAAAGGGGCAGATTCAATTAAAAAAAATAGCTGTGTAGTCTTCCGGAACGGCCGCAGGACACTATAAAGCAGGTTTTTTTAGTGAAATATCTGCTCACTTTTGCTCGCGCCCCATAGATACGCGAGAAAGGGTGAGCGTTACTTTTCCGTATAAGCATTGCGGCTAATTGAATCTGCCCCAAAGAGACACCTATCTATAATAACATATCAGCAGGCATTTTTAACAAACGCATTATAAATGGGGCATACGCACGTCCGCATTCAACAAGTAGTGGATGTAAAGATACGTCCATTGATGAATACGGGTCTAGGTCTGCTCTGCTCTAACAGACAAGACACTGCAGGATACGTCCAGTACAGATGTGGACTATAAAGTCACAAAAGAATACACATAAAAAAAAAAAGAAAAATTCTAGTAATGTCACCTGTTAATAATATAGTCATGAATGACAAAATATTCCCGAAAAAGACCCCCCCATAAAATACATTTATCAGCTTGTTATGAATGTCCACTGTATATAAAATGCATTTTTACCATTGTTCATGATTGCAAACACATGTTCTAGCATTAAGTTAAGTTTAAATACATGCAGCAACTGGGCATACTACTGCTCATGCGCCCGATGGGTGCCGAGGAAGGCTGCGTCCCTGTTGACTAGCCAGAAATGACAGGCAGCCATCCCTGCATCGCCTCCATGCTACGGGGATGGCTGACATTGTGGACGATTAATCTCATCATGTACCACTCTGCACATCGCTACACTGGCTTCCCATTACCTCCAGAATTCAAATGCAAGCTGCTCACCTTCACCTAAAAAGCTGTCACCAGTCCCTCCCCTTTATATATCTCTGAACTCATCACGGAATGCACTCCGGCTCAACCTCTCCTTTCTGCCTCTGATCTATGCCTCTCCTCCCCATCTGATGACCAGCTCTCACTCCCGCCTCTAAGGTTCTCCTGAGCTGCTGCTCAGTCCCTTCCTATAGATTGTAAGCTCTCTAACCACTCTACCATTCTCATGTCTGCACCTCCTTTGTCTACCTTGTATGTATTGATATTTATGTATTATGTACAAGTTTTTCGGTGGTAATCATTGAAACGATCACCAGATCTCCGACAACAGATACCCCGACAAGAATACACAGAAGGTGTATTCCCCAGCAGACTGGTAATACTGACACCTGGAAACACTGACCGGAAACCCAGCCAACGAATGAAGAAGCCGTCAGGTAGCGATGACGTCACTTTCATGCTGCACATTATGTTTGCTGTTGTTTACCTGCTATTTTAAGGAGACGCTGCCTGTACAATGTATAAGGCTTTCTAAAGAACATTGCTCAGGCGGCTCCTCCTTAAAATAGCAGGTACCCCCGACAGGAATACACCCCGACAGGAAAACAACAGATACCCCGTCAGGAATACACCTTCGGTGTTGTCCTGTTGGGGTATCTGTTGTTGGGGTACCCATAATCGTAAAAAGATACCCCATCCAAGTTTTTTATGTATAAGTTGTATTTTGTTTATTTAATAAAGTTTATTTTATTTTTTCTATTATTCCAGCTCCGGTGCGCATGCCGGCTTCCTGGTACTCTTACCGCAGCCACCCAGTGTTGCCAGGGAGCTGAGCATCACAGCTGCTCCAGAAACATTTTTCTTAAGAAATTTGCCGGAAAAAAAATTCTGCTTAACGCAATAGGCCCCATTGTGTGTCAATATATATTATTTCACATTCCTGCAGTATGTTTACATTTTCTTCCTTGAATACCCTAGTTCTATGTTTCAACAATATTATCTCCGCAGTGACATCACATAAATCACAGATCACAGAGGTGGAAAGCAATTTGAACAGAGCAATTCACATTAATATACAAATAAGTACATTACATTTATTAGATGTTTTCGTCACACTTGTTTTATGTGATGTTTTTATGTATAGAGTATGGCAGACCTAGGGAGCGGTTCACTTCGTTGCTATGCTTTTTTGTCTCCCAATGGATGTCTGCAGATCAAAAGGAGATGGTAGGTAGAAATACAGACTTGCCTACTCTCCTGGATATTCCGGGAGGCTCCTAAATTTTGGTGAGTCCTCCCAGACTCCCGGAAGAGTAGGCAACCTCCCGGACACTTGTGGAGGAGGGCTTAATGACGTAATCACATCATGAAGCCCCAACTCCGCTAATCAATGACACAAATTTAGGGTTTTTTAATAGTAGGGGGAGAGGCTATGGTGATGTGACGGCGTCCCCCCTACACTTGTTACATGACCTGTCATCTGGGATCTAGCAGTTGGTAAGTATGTAATAATAATGAGCAATAACTCCAGAGGTCACTTCCTCCTTTCACCAGCAGCGTTAGACCCCTTAAATGGTTAGTAATATTTGACCCCTGTTTGAAGGGAATAGAGGTTACTGTAGTGTTAGATAAGCAGTAGGCACCCAACAGGCACATATGTAGAAACATATTAAAACTGTATTCTGGAGAAGATCATCCTTTCCCATTTTCTAAAATAGTTTATGTTACAATTGTTCAGTTTTTTTTTCTTTATTTCTAATTTATCTTCCCGTTGCTATAGGGAGCCTGGCTCGCATCAGACATTTTAATCAATGTGGTAATAACACATGTTATTTTTGGTAGAAGTTATGTCATTATGTTTGCTTGCTGCAGCTGCTATATTTCAGGTTAGCTGCAGTCTGCACTGTTGGCAAGCCAATGAGGGTCAAATAAACTGAAAAAAGGCGGCCCCACAGTTACTTTTATTACACACAATTAAATCTGCAGTATGTGTGCAATTAGTGCATATATAGGTGCATGTCCACATTCTGCTTTTGGGAGCTGCCCCCATAAAAACGGTCTGTATGAGCCTCTGCAAACTTGTTAGCCATACTTGCCTACTCTCCCGGTTTTCGGGGAGCCCTTTTGGACTTCCAAAAGAGTAGGTATCCTCCCAGACATGATGGAGACGGGGCTTAATGATGCAATTATGCGTCAATAACCCCACCTCATGCTATTAAATGCCGTGAATGTTGGCATTGCGTAGCAGGGGGCACACCCCCTCCTACCCCCTGTCACATGACCTCTCCCGGAAGAGAGTTTAAAAAAGTCGGAAAATATGTTGCTAGCTCTCCAGGCAAGACTGGGCTTCCTGATCCAGATTCTAAAAAAAAATATTAACTTTAAAAAGTAAAATAAATATATTTTTTATTTTTTTAAAAAAGGCATTATTATTTAATAATAAGGCATTTTTTCCTGTGGGGTCCCTCAGCTAACACCAACCTGAAATGCCACTATCAATCAGAGGGGCATCGGTGATACTACCCTTGGTAAATAGGGTTCTACATATAAAAACATTAGAAGACAATAGTCTTTAAAGGCTGGGGGCTTTGGTAAAAAGGGGAAGCCCCAAATCCTGCGAAAATCTACCCCTTTTATAGTTTTAGCGCTTATATCCCTTTAATAAATAGACCCCTTATATTAAGATGGATCATTATTAAGGTGACTTTGACTATTTTGGGAGAACAAATGTTCTATCCTTAGCTTGTTCTATAGGAAAGTACAGTGCCTGAAAATTGCGTGCAAAATTTTGGTATTATATATTATAATATTGACAGCAATAGTAAATCCCAGTAGCAAGCACAACATTCTGCCATCAATGTAAACTATGGCTGACCTGGTGAAGTCATACTTCAGATAGCAATGGCAAACGCGGAAACAATTTGGGGTTCGGTAACTAGAGCAGAGCTTTATTTCTTAACATACTAGTTGCTGCACTGATCTGACAGGTAGTTCTATATCATGCACTGGTTATTCTTTGAGTTAGTGTCTGTATGGTAGATTTCAAACATATTTTTATATCTTGGACATGCTTTCAGAGACTGGAAAACTTTAAACTAGACCAAACACATGCAGACTTTTGAAATAAGATCAAGATAGATAGCAAAGCAACTGTTTATATTGGTAAGATGTATTAGACAGTAAAAGGAATTCTAACTATTTATATCCATTTGTTGAAATCCCCAACCCCCAAATCACACACACACCTTGGCAGGGACCAACAAGGAACTATCATTCTCTCCACAGTCCTCTGTGTCTTTTATACGTATATGGTTTGGAAACGAAGGAGAGATCTTTGTTCAATTTCATAAAATAATGTATCTTGTTTAAAGAATCCAGCTCCGGGTAAGATTAAGATATGGGTAATAGCACAAAAGAAACCAGATCAAATCATTACTAATATTATACAACTAAGGAATATCAACTGGCAAAAATATTTTGCTGCCCATTGTGTCATCCTAAAAGAGTTATTTTATAAATAAATTAAACGACTCCTGTTAAACAAAACAGTGGTGATCTCACTCCTGATGTGTGTTACCATAACACTGAAGTTATCTAAATAAACTAGTTATAATGAAAATAAAATACAAGTTGATGAAATAAAATAAATAAGATGTATTTAAAACACACAAGTAAGAGCTGCCATACAATAATAGGAGCTAAGAGGTTTGAAATTGAGTTGGTGCGTAATGATGCAATTTGCATCATCTTGGCCCCACCCCATGGCGTGCAATGGCACTGTACAGCAAGGGGGCAGAGCCACGGTGATTACATCACCACTCTCCCTCCTCCACTTGCTACATGGGGGGGGGGGGAATTAAAGGTTGGCACAGAAGCAGTACTTGCTATGATTACACTTTATATAGTCAGAGATATAAAGTGTACAAAATGCATATTGCAGGGTTGTGCTAACTGAAAGCTTATGGCAATTAATCTGCTCTGATTTTTAGGCTAGGCACACGCATACAGATCCGGTCATGCCAGTCAATCATAATTGCCTGCATATTGCTTAATGTGTAGCAAAGCACAACCAATCAATATCAAACATGCTCGCTAAATTACTTTATAAACAAAATAAGAATAATGATTCTTTATTTGTATAGCAATTTTCTCCCAACAGGACTTAAAGCACATTATTGCGAAGGGTGAGGCAGCACACTCACATCAGTCCCTGCCAGGCCCGGCGCTCCCATTAGGCAAGGTTAGGCACTTGCCTAGGGCACCGGGCTCTGGAGGGCACCTGGAGGGCGCCACAGAACTGGAAATTAATTTTAAAACTGTGCGGCGACCGCTGACCATACCTGTCACGGCCGCCTCACAGCATTCAGATGCATGGGGAGGGGGGGGAAGAGGCTTTTGCTCACCACCGCCGCCTCTCTGCTCCGTCTCCTCCCCTCCACTCACTAGTGTCAGTGAGTGGAGTGGAGGGGAGGAGATGGAGCAGAGAGGCGGCGGGTGGTGAGACAAGGTAAGAAAAGACGGGGTGAGGGGGGAGGAGGGAGGAGGGCGCCGATTTTTGCGGGGGGGGGGGGGAGAGGGCGCCGATTTTGCCTAGGGCGCCATGGACCCTAGCACCGGCCCTGGTCCCTGCCCCATTAGAGCTTACAGTCTAAATTCCCTACCACACACACACACACACACACAGAGGTCCAATTTTTTCGCATAAGTCAATTAGCTTAGCAGTATGTTTTTGAATTGTGTGGGACAAAACCAGAGGTCCTGGAGAAAATAGACACAAGCACTGGGAGGACATATAAACTCCAAACATATAGGGTCATGGTAGGAATTGAACCCATGACCCCAGCGTCACTTGCTTGTACCGATGGTAGTCATATTTCCAACGGTGGATATGCCGACACTTATACTGCCGACAGAAAAATGGTTACGGGGTAAATGTCGACACATTCATGCTGTCTACACACTGAAAATATAGACATTGTGTTCATTGACAGTAGTAATGTCTGCATTAAACGAGCAACGCCGACGGGTCCGGCGGCACAAAACCGTTACAACACATAGATAAAAACAGTAATAAAATTTAACTCCCCTTCCCCCCTGCTATAATGACAACCAACCCCTGGCTGGTCAGCATGGGGCTGGATTCCCTAGGGAGATGCGGTCTGCAATAAAAATGTAGGGCCCCCCACCACCTAAGCACTAGGGCTCCTTCCACCACACTAGGGCGGTGGGTGTGGGGTAATAAATTTATTTTTAATGTTTAAACACCATTTTGTGTTGGTGCACTACAGGTCCCAGCCCAGCAAGCCCAGGCTGCCAATAACAGTCTAAGCATGCTGGTGCTTGTAGTACTACAAGCACCAGCATACCCATGGCTGCCATGGAATGCTGGCAGTTGGGGAACCACAAGTGCTAGCATGTTGTGACACCCAGGGCCCGCTGCGACCTGTAGTGCCCCAACACAATCAGTCACCTCACCTTACCCCATCTCCCTAGGAAATCCAGCCCCATGCTGACCAGCCTGGTTAACGTTATGGCAGGCGGACCCCACACTACAGGTTCCCCTGCTATAGACCTCACACTTTTTGGCCCCCCGATTTTGCTAGTACCAGCACTAGGCTGGCAGTACTAGGGTTAATCTGATTGGGGGAGAGAGGGGGGGCGCTTGCTTTTTTTTTTTTTAACCCTTTGTGTATCGCGGGTTTCGGGTTCATCGGCTGGCAGCATAAGTTTTTATTTGATTTGGGAAGAGGTGGTGGGGGGGGGGGGGTTAGCTTTATTGCTGTTTTTATTTAGGTGTTATCACTGTTTTCTGCCAGCATTGTTCGTTTAATTCAGACAGTCTGACTGTCGACATTACTACTGTCTACAAACACAATGTCTACATTTTCAGTGTGCAGACAGCATTGCTGTGTCAACATTTACTCTGTCACCATTTTGGTGTTGACAAGATAAGTGTTGGCATATCCACCACCGGAAATTTGTACCCAACCCGCTTGAACAGCCATCCAAATGTATTTCAGCAATCGGTGAAATAATCAGATTGATTTTTGTGGTTTAAAATCAGTTGCAATATTTTTGTATTATTATATTGTTGGATTTCCTGGCAGCAAGGTAGGAAAAGTAATACTACAGAGCAAAAGTGTGAGGGCCTGAGTCATTAAGGAAAGGAGAGCAAAAAAAGCAGTAACTTTGCACCTTGGCAAAGCCATGTTACATTGGAGGGGGAGTTAAATTTAAAATGTGGGGACAGAATTATAGTTGTGGTAGGGCATGTCCTAGATCAACTTTAAATTTCAGTGTAAAATAAAACTATTAAGTATTTGTGTGCTAGATGCAAAAACAGTCAGTATTTAACTTATGTGCAAAATAATAAACTAATTTGCACCCCTTGCATTGTAACATGGTTTGTCCTGGAGAACATTTATTCCTTTTGTTTCCTTACTTCCCTTAATGACTCAGGCCCTGAATCGTCAGCTGTTGTAGGCTTACAAATCCCAGCATGGCTATGAAGTCACAGATTGCAGCAATCTCTTCTAACGGATTGAATGATTACAAATGACCTGTAGGCTTTTCCTGTCAAATATTTATTTAAAGCAGAAATCTTAATATTCGACTTGAGTTACTGTTATGCCCATGTCTAACTGCAGTAGGAATCTAGATGAGAAGAGTCTGGGTAATCATACGATGGAAAAGTGAATAAGCTGCTTTATGCTTCAGCATCATCCATCCCCGAGGTAGAAACAAAATAATGGAATTGAGAAAAAGTAATTACTGTCCCATTTTTCTGTGTGGTATACATGCACCGGGAAATACTCTGTAGGTCTGAAAGTAATAACTATTTATTTTTCAACAAAAAAAACACATGTTTGTAAGAAATAGCTTTAGAGTATAGAAGATTTCAGTATATTTTAAAGATAAACTCTACGTCATAGTTGCCTACTCTCTTGAAATGTCCATTTTTGGGAGGAACTCCCGGGAGACCAGGGCAACCTCCTGCTTCCTACCCTCTTTGTTAGTGAAGTGGGCGAGGGCGGTAATTGTGGCATCCTGGCCCCACCCCCTACTGTAACTGCCCGACCTTGGTATATTTTGACAGGGGGCGTGACCAGGATGACACAATCAGCATTGTCACACCCCCAGGATGCAGCTGCTTTGGAGATCTCCCAGATGGGAGATCACCAAAGTTGGCGTGTATGCTCTACTCAGGGGCCGGCTGGGCCGGCTGGGCAGGGGGGCATCGAATCAGAATTACAGCTGTTAGGGCCGGCCGCCCCCCGGAAGCAAGTTTTTACCGGCGATAAATGTGATGCGGCGATAAATGTGACATCTGCCAGCCCACGCTTGGCTCTACTGTACCCTACTTGTTCTTTGAGTAATTAGATTATATGCCTAATCACACTTTCATTACTCCTGTATGTGAATCCCATGCTGGAATGCCTTTCAGACTTCAGTGCTATATGCATTCATATAATACTGGGATTCCTCTTAATATTCCTGATTTGGAAGTTGAGACAGTTCGGGCCTCAGCCTTGACCTAACTAAATTATGATGCTCAATCTCTTTTAATATATGGTGGTAATAAGGACAAGAGAGTACAGAGTGGCTTAAGAGCCCTATGGCAAAATAAGGGCCTCATGAAAACTAAAACAGGGGTTGGGGCCAGTATTTGCAGGATTATGTTCCATATGATACCGATAACAATGCTGACAATGGAAAACCATCATTGCTCTTCTTACTATCATGTTTGGACCACCACCTAATTAATTACAACCTTCTCTGGTAAAATACTGCTTGTTGGAATCTCAATTATGACCTACACAATTCCTGAGATTAAGGAAACACAGATGTTTTCTTTATTTCATGTATCACATAGAGATTATGTCTGGTGGCTTAGTGGTTAGCACTTCTGCTTCACAGCATTGGGGTCATTGGTACAGTTCCCAACCATGGCCTTATCTGTGTGGGGTTTGTATGTTCTCCCCATACTTGCTTGAGTGTACTCCGGGTGCTCTAGTTTCCTCCCACACTCCAAAAACATACTAGTAGGTAAACTGGCTGCTATCAAATTGACATGTGTGTGTGTGTGTGTTAGGGAATTTAGAATGTAAGCTCCAATGGGGCAGGGACTGAAGTGAGTGAGTTATCTGTACAGTACAGCGGAATTAGCGGTGCTATATAAATAGCTGATGATGATGAAGAGAACTGTTTTGAGACCTCTTGTTACAGTAACATCATTTATTGATAGTGCTCAACATTTAATTCACATACTCACTATATTCTAGATAGCACTGACCCCCAAACTTAATAAAGCCCCAGAGAAAGTTTATGGATGTTGTTTCAATACCCACCTAGAATACTGTGTTCAGTTTTGGAGACCATATCTCCAGCAGCACATAAATAAATTAGAGATTGTGCAGAGAAAGACTACTAGACTGGTACATGGTCACAAATCTCACCAGCAAAGGGACCTCAATATGTATAGCTTGGAGCAGAGTAGAAAGAGTTGGTATACGATAGAAGACACAGGAGGTAAGTATTCTACAGAAGAAGAGAAGCATAAGAACAAGAGGACATGCACTAACACTGGAATGGTGCTGGCTTAGGAAAAATATGAGGAAGGGTGCTATATAAGTAGAACCAACAGAGGTGGTAGAGGCTTATACGTTTGGAGAATTGAAGCATGCTTGGGAAAGACACAAGACTATTCTGTGTGTGAAAAACTAACTACGAAATAGGTTCTGAGGTTTGTAGATTGTAGATGTGAGGACCATAAATTGTAAACTTTCGATCAGGACCTTCTTACCTGTGTTTGTTCCCAATTGTAAAGCGCTATGGAATTTGCTGGCGCGATATAAATAGATGATGACAGTGAGGTTCTTATCTGCTGTTAAATCCTATGTTTCATTCCAAATTAGAGATCATATTCATACTATGTAAGATAATCCGAGGAATCAGACTTTCTTTTAAATCCCTTTGAGCTATCAGAACTTGTAGAAAATGACTCTAATATTTGCTAAATAAAATTATTTATGTTGTCTTTGTTTTATTATATTACATTTGTGAGCAACATAACAACATTAGAGGTTAAGATGCAATTTGCAGATGGATGTTTTCATTACTGCTTTTGCTTTACAGTATAATGTGCCCACATGCTGTAAATCTAAACAATATAAATATAAAATCAATAAAATATTACACTTGTTTGAAATATAACAGACAATTTCGTCATTTACTAAGCTACGGAGAATACAGACAGCTTCATCGTATCAAGTATGTTTACTAAAACAACTATTCTCCCCTTACCATGCACATAGCTATAGCCCAAATCTGCCATCTACTTACACATGATCCTTGAAAAAGTCCGTTAAGGACGAAACGCGTCGGATGAGAACATACACATCAGAACACATCTTTGAATTTTGTACACAGTGGGCACCCGTGAGGAAAGGAAACGCCGGAAGGACTTATGCGGTCCATTTGCGTTCCACCGCATGTGAGGACACTGTAACCGGATTGTAACAACACCGTTTGGATAACAAATACCAGGACATCAATCCCGGAGTGTACATACAGAAGCTACTGGAGTGTGGAAGTAATTCCACCGATACTAAGAGGGAAAGAGCAGGATAAGAACCTTCAGTTATCACTTTCTCCGCAAAAGAGCTATAACATTACCTCCGTTTGTTTCCTTCATTGGTCATATTGTAAGCTATGCGCTGAACCTTTGTTATTACTTACACATGTAGCCCATATTCCCACACCCATCATTAATTTCATATGAATGTAGAATCAAACTTACACTAACAATTGTATTCAATTGTCCGCGGGATTGAGCGTGGAAAAACTATTACCGTTAATACGGTAATCTCTCGCTGGATTTCAGCTCGCAGCTCCCTGAGCTTCGAGCTGAAATCCAGCGGGTAAATTACCGTATTAACGTTTTTTACGTAATAACGGTAATCCTGCGGACAATTGAATATGCCCCTAAATGTCAAATTTAAATATAAAATATCTGTGTGGTTTGATATACATAAACCCCTCCCACCAAAGGGCACCAATGCAGGTTTCCTGAGAAACTTCCCCCTGTGTCTATAGATAGCTGACATTTCTTAAGGGCTTAATAACGTGGAAAACTTTAAATTAGTTCACTGCTCAGTGCAAATATATCAATTGTGGGGGGTCTCCATAAGAGCTTATGACAATGTGGTGGGCACCAAACCCTTTGGCCAAAATGAATGATCATCATCATCCTCAATTTATATGGAGCCACTAATTCCCCAGCGCTGTACAAAGAACTCACTCAAATCAGTCCCTACCCCATTGGAGTTTACAGTATAAATTCCTTAACACACACACACACACACACACACACACACACACCAAGAACAGACAGCCTAAAATGAGAGCCAAAATGTTTAAAGATAAGCCTTTGGCATAATGGTGAGGATATTCTCATGGTGGGAGGAAATCTGTAAAGGACGATGGGCTTCTGGGACTTATGGGTCTATTTATTACCCTCCGAAGAGGTATTAATCACAACAAATCCCCCAAAAACTGCAGATTACAGGATTTTAAAGCTACAAGACTATTTATTATTAGCGGATCTGATACAGTCCCAGCTTTTTTATCTCAAATCCAGTCCCCATAGGTGTCTATGGCTACTGTGATTATGCACTATTTATCAAGCTCTGAAATTCCAAGCTTGACCTCAACAGCTAAGACCATCTGAAGAGGGCGTTAGCCGTTCTAGTCTATGGGGCGAGTGTTGCAGGAGAGGGCTCTTCTGATCGCTCTCCGGCAGGCTTCGTACTCCTCCCCATCGCAAATCGTGCAGGGCCATAAGAACCTGTACTATGGAGCGCTGGGACAGACTCCTATCAGAGTCACTGTTCCAGCGAATCAATTTTAATAAATAGTTACTTTAATTAATTTCCTATCATTGCAATAAGAAATGATAACTAACCTATAGAAAATACGAAGGGTAATAAATAGACCCCCTTAGAGAGGGTTCAGGTCCTCTGGACAGAAGTAGAGTTGACAAGATTTGATTAGTAGATGAACCAAATAAATCACTAAAGTATGTAAAAGTAAATTAAAAAGGACTGGGGGAAGTAAGGATAAGAACCGAATAAAGTACTAGTGTCAATGGACATTTCAATCAAGTAAAGAACTGGACAATGTGTATACAATTGAAAAATAACTTGGGTAAGTAGGTATGTGAATAAAATAATGGACTGTCTAGACAGGTCTATGAATTACATACGGGACTGGAAAGACAGGTGCATGAATTGAATAAAGGAGTAGCTAGATAGATAAATGAATCAAATAATGGAATTGAGAAAGTGGATATATCTAAACCCATCTTGATAATCCAAATTGACTAGCACAAAAGACATATTAATCTAATAAGTATTCGCAAAACGCTTATAAATATTGGGTAGGGACTGTAAAATGTTAATATAATTGAAAGAGAAATTGGGTGGGTACAAACATAAATCAAATAAAGGACTGGAAAAAAACTTATACAAATCAAATAAAGGATTGGGGATGTGGATGTACAAGCTGAAAAAAGGTCATATAAGAGATGAACTAGAATACAGATGATAAAAAGTTTGGTAAATTGGTTTATGAATTGAATAAAAAGTCTAGAAACACTGCTACAAAAACTGAAATACGAACTTGAGAAACTGGTGTAAATTGAGAAAGGACTTAGGGAATGGGTATATGTATCAATTTGAAGGGCTGGGGTGATTGGTATAAGTATTTAATTACGTGGGGAAACAGTTATGTGAATCGAAAAACTGATAAGATCATAAAGGAATGCAAATAGAAGACAGGACACTGGGGAAACAAGTATATGAAATGAATAAAGGACTTGAAAAACAGGTGTATGTATAGAATAACGGGAGAGGAAAACTGGTATACCTATCCAATGAGGGAACTGTGCCGTAAATAAAACATCAGCTAGGAAGCACGTGTAAGAGTCAAACTGAGGATAGGGACAAAAGGGCATACAGTAAAATTAAAGACTGAGGAAGTGTGTGTAAATCTCAAGTAGGTGCATGTGAACTGATATACAACTCATAGGAGGGAACTGTGGACATTGGAGTGTTCAATCTTGGAACTAATGTATGATCTTGCAGAAGGCAACACATAAAACAACTGGGGAGCTAAGGGGAAGAATATGGGCATAATACAGATGAATAATTAGATATGGAGATTGCGCTCTACTCCTTAAGGTGGCAAGAGCAGCTCAACTTAAAGGGGAATCCCTTCCCTGTTTAATAGAAATAGTTGTAAAGTAAGCGCTCAAATTGCTCCTATGAAAATGGCAATGGTTAATAAAATATGGAAAGAATGAAATTAAATAAAATGGATCCTGGATGTATGTTAATGGGGATTAATCTTGGATTTAATTCCTAGGTTGTAATAATAAATCATGTTAAATGCATTGTTAACAGATTATGTACATACATTTAATAAAATTTGGCAAGCATGTATGCCGGCCACGGCATTAATAACACCTAAAACAAAGTGATAAATACAATTGATATAACATGGATAAAAACAAACACTTAAATGGTAAATTTCGCACAGCAAGTTGTGCAGTTGGTAAAGAAACCAATAAAATGTCCAGTACAATAAGTCCCTGTAAGAATTGGACCATGCATCAGAGTCTATGCGGGTAACTGAGTCCTCGGACTAGATCTCCTGTCCTAACTGTATTAGTCTTACTTGGAAGGCGTTGATCGTGGTTAAAGTGTCCCAGCTTGAATATAGGTGGTATTGTCCATGCAGAAACAAAGAAAAGGGCAATGATCCCAGCGGTGTGTAGCGGTGTGCGGCATGCGTTCCACAGTGGGATGCACAGAGTAGCTTCCGGTATGACATCAACTAGGTCGGTGTGACCCAACGCGTTTCATTCGCTCATCGCTGATGCATGGTCCAATTCTTTCAGAGACTTATTGTACTGGACATTTAATTGGTTTCTTTACCAACTGCACAACTTGCTGTGCGAAATTTACCATTTAAGTGTTTGTTTTTATCCATGTTATATCAATTGTATTTATCACTTTGTGTTAGGCGTTATTAATGCCGTGGCCGGCATACATGCTTGCCAAATTTTATTAAATGTATGTACATAATCTGTTTACAATGCATTTAACATGATTTATTATTACAACCTAGGAATTAGATCCAAGATTAATCCCCATTAACATACATCCAGGATCCATTTTATTTTATTTCATTCATTCCATATTTTATTAACCATTGCCATTTTCATAGGAGCAATTTGAGCGCTTACTTTACAACTATTTCCATAATACAGATGAATACTGATAACTAATAGACAAAGAAAACAAAACCAAGTGGAAAATTGCACTCGAAACAACTAATGCACTAAAGGGTTACAAGGTACACAGAAAAGTGGATGGGTGCTGAAAACAAACATTTTGACTAAAGGAAACAAGGTAAACCAATGATGGATTAGAAAGTGACAGCACCGATTGTACAAAACAACTGAGGAGAGGGGTGATAGTATTGTCAAGACAAAGGGCTAGATTTACTAAGCTGCGGGTTTGAAAAAGTGGGGATGTTGCCTATAGCAACCAATCAGATTCTAGCTTTCATTTATTTAGTACCTTCTACAAAATGACAGATAGAATCTGATTGGTTGCTATAGGCAACATCCCCACTTTTTCAAACCCGCAGCTTAGTAAATCTAGCCCAAAGAGTGAAAAAGAATTAGGAACAAAACACTTACAGAGACCTGGTTGGGGCTTAAAGAAGAATGTTATGTAGTGTAGATACTTGAATGAAAACATGTTTAACGTTTTAATGAACATTGAACTATTGAATATATCGCAATGAACAGAATGGTAACAAAGTGCTGTGAAATTTAGTATTTTGTTGGAATTAATACAAAACTGAACTGTTGAATATGACTGAACATTAATGACTAGGACAGTGTAAAACTTAACATAAAACATAAGGGAAATTAAGTTACACTGTATGATTTGAATAATAGGGAAGAGGTCGTTTGGTGGTTAGAGTTATATATTACATTAATAAGAACACATGAAGGATCTAAATTAATAGGCTGAGGCTGCTGGAGAAAGGATTTGAGTCACTGAGCATGCTGCCTGCTGAGAAGTATGGCCCTGGCTGAAAAACACATAGCAGAGGCTGCTTGTGGATTAAATCAATAGAAACACAAACTAAGCTGCTTCAGAACAGAAACAGGCTCATGGTACTTCACTGATCCACCACTTGGGGGCAATGAAGAGGTAAGTTGCTGTTGTAGCACATCTGAGTAGCCTTGTTGTGTTGCTATTCAAGGCTACATATATTCTTGCATAGTAAACAATTGGCTTGAGACAGTTCAGATAGGGGATCTACTGAAGTATAATTTTAATCAACTCAACAGACTTTAACACAAATCTGTTGAGCCAAAGGGCAAATCCAATATATGAACAATATGCCTAATAGTGGCACAGGCTTGATTTATGGCAGGAAAGCTATTACACATTGTAGATATACAGTGTGGGTTATATAGAAACTATATTTTTAGTTGTAAAATGAAAACATAAGCTTTTATTTTTAAATAAAGTATATTCCTATTTAATCACCATTCTGATCTAATTTATTACAATAGTTTAATACTGGTGTCCAGGGCCGTAAACTAGGGTGGTGCGACAGGAGCGATCGCCCAGGGCGCAACGCTGAAGGGGGGCGCAATTTAGGAATATTTTAGGTTAATGTGGTTAAATTTGAGTGCTAGGGGGGCGACATTTGTCTTTGTCGCCCCAGGCACTAGAATTCTAAGTTACGGCTCTGCTGGTGTCTTATAATAAAATGATTATTATTTAGAAATGATCTTCTAAATAGTCTAGAAAGTAAGGTATCCATATTTGTAGATGACGCTAAACTATGTAGTGTTATAAACACAGAAAAGGATAGTACTCTGCTGGAAGAGGATTAACATAGAAGTGTAAGAAAAGCAAACGATAGGAGACAGCCAGCGGGTCATGACAGCAGCATGGAGCCTCTCATGTGTCTCACTGCCGCTCTGTAAACATGGTAGTTTTGTTGGCAAGAAGAGGAATGCAAGACTTCTCCTGTAGGGGGAGCAAGAGAAATAAAGGTCTAGGTGGGTGATATGCACCATGTCCAGTGCTGTAGTGGCATTAAAAGTAGAAGGCTCCCCTTCTTTCCAGCAAAATACACAGAGGTAACAACAGCTTCCAATAGAGAGGTGCCATTATGAATGTACTTTGGAAACATTGCAAAGAGAGGATGAAGACAGGATTGGAAACTGGCCGGCAGGAGGCTTTGGAGGTACTGAGAATCGGGATTAAGGAAAATGGTCAATTTGGTTGCTGCTGCAGCTGTTCCCTAGAGGCTGAGGATCCAGTTCATAAGGCATGTCAGGGTATGTGGGAATGACCTCTACTGGGGCCCAATGGGGCCAGGTGAGTCATCAGTTGGGGCCCCGTCAGTTTCAGCTGAGGGAATGAGTAATGGAAGGGAGTCTGTCACTTTATTTGAGACATCCCTGGATAAATCATGGCTGGAGTCCTGGGGTGACATAGTGGAAGAGACCTTACAGAGGATAGAGTGAGGTCGCCACAAGTGAGGAGGTCGGCATCTAGTGAGATGTCTGGGACCTCAGATAATGAAAAGGGGCAAAGGACTCAGAACTGATTCCGATCAAACAAAAGGCAACGTAAGAGTAGACCAGGAGCAATAAAGAGAGTGAAGGTGACCGCTACTTCTGGTCTGGGTCACAATTTTAGCTTGCCAGCATGCAAGAGCGGCCAGGTCACCAGCGAGTTGGAGCGCTGAGGGAGCGAGGGCCCCGGTTGCCAACAGTGTTATTTCAGGTTTACAAAACAGAATGTGGACAGTAAGTTTAATTAAAAAAAGGGAAAATTTGCAATTATATTTTGGCATGTTGTTGTTGGCTGACTTTCTCTTCACAGGTGAGGAAGTCTCAAGCAGTGGCCGAAGACGACATTCCTGCTTCAACTAATGAAAGGAACAAAGTCAGCAGGTTGTGCAAAGGACAAATTAGGAGTCGGAGAGTGTTGGCTCCAACTAACAGCTGGCTTAGGGTCTCTTGAGTAGAGTCATCACACAGGTGACAGACTGTGGGCAACAGCAGGTTAGGAACAAAATCTGGCACATGTAAAGAAGCAATGATTGTATTTTTTCACAGCTCAGTGTGGTAAATGAATGTGATCATCCATTGGCGGTACATTAGTTTGCAGAAAGTGGACCTCAAGCTGGGACAGGAAATACAGCAGACATTCATGAGGAAACGGTAGGGAAGAGAGGGTAGGATTTTAATGTAAACATGGCATGATTAATCGAGGTGCCTCCTGAGGCTCTGACTAAATGCCCTGTTGTAAATAACTAGAGATGCTCAGGCTCGGTTTTCTGAAAACGGAACCCAACCAAACTTAGGGGATCTGAGAAAGATCACAAGTCGGCTCGGTACTTTAGCGTGTCCTCGGATCTGAATCGAGGCTAAACGCCATTGTTGCATTGTCTGATCGTGGTGTGTCTCTGATAGCTACCCCAGCCATGTGGATCTCTACTGGGAACAACCAGTACCATAACATTTTACTTGTGCCTCAACATAGACCACGTTGGGGTAGAGCTGGGGCGTGATGCTTTAAAACAAGGTTCAAAGATGCACAAAGTGGAGATTGACATCCTGGAGCAAACAATCCCTGTGTCTGATGCCCACTATGAGCCATCTCAGTCACCTGATGCAGGAATCCCAGATGGGGCCTAAAATTGCTCCAACCTTGCGTTTTGATGGCAACCCAAAAGGTTCCTGAGTAGAAAATTGTCGAACAAGGTCAGATCAGCAGACGGAGAGCTGGCGCTTATCTCAATTTTCCTGCGGCCTTTAGGCAGACTGGACTTCAAGTGACAATTATTGGCCAGTTGGTGCCTGATTGCATCAGTGGTGTTTTTTAAAAAAGGCTTTGAAGAAAAAAGGAGTAAATTAAAGGGCTGAATTTGACAGTTATTAACTGAAGAGGAGAAGTGTTTATGTGTCATTAGGGTGTAAAGTTCAACAAAGGACTAGGTCAGATGGGGGAAGCTGCATGGCTCTTTAATATATCCAACCATGAGACTCTAGACGTTGGGATATGCCTAAACATTCAATGGCCATCTAATAGTTTATGAAGGCTGTGTGGATGACAAATAGCCAATTGCAAGTGATTTGGGCACAGACTTGTAAGTAACGGTGGAAGGGCATAACTCCCTCATAATTAATAAGCGTGGTCATTGATGCAGCCTAGATAGACATGGAGTACATTACATTAAATGGGAAGAAGGTGGTCAAACAGGTATAGGTAACATTATGTGTTGATGGCCCAGTTAATTATAAACAACTATATATGTATAAAAAAAAAAAAGATAAAATGAAAGTAAATTTGAGTATTGGTAAACATGTTTATACTGGTGAAGTTTCTAGGTCCAGGGCCAATAAGTGTGGATGTCCACTGACTCATACATACTCTGGGCAAAATCAAGGGCAGCCCTGCTAGGTGTTGTGTCAGTTATTGTGGGTGTCACTGTGATGTGAATGTGTAGGACAGATAGCTTAAGGTCATGCATCTTGACGCCGTAGCAGGTATGTAACTTACACATTAAACAAGCTCCACAGTGAGGTTTAATCCACATGTGTCCAGTAATGTGTGGCAATGCTAGTAATCACCTTCACTCCAAGCCCTGAAAAAGTTAATTAACATTGCTACACACTGCTTGGCACTTTTATTGGAATAATCCTCACTGTTGATTGAAAAAAAAAATATTACACAGATTTTAAATGGCAGTTTCCCCCCGTCCTCTTTCTTTCCCCCCTTGTTTTCTCTACACCCTCCTCCCTTGTTTCTCTCCCCTTTGTTCCCTACCCTTACTTCTTTCTCCTGCTGCCTCACCCTTTTCTTTCTTCCCCCTTTCTCTCTCCCTCCAACCGCTTTATCTTCCCCTACTACTCTATCTTTCTCCCCCACTCTTCTAGATCAACACAGCTACTAGATTTATAAATAGTTCGGCTGACGGACTTTTGCCTTTCTTCAACCTTGTTAACTATGTAACTATGATTCATACAGCATCTGTTTGGGTAGCTGTAACAGCAAACTACTGCACTATATTACAACCACCAATACAGCCAGATACACTGCAGTCTCTCTCTCTCTCTCTGCCCTTCCTCTTTCTCTCTCTTCCCACATCTTTCTCTCTCCTACTCCGCTGTCTCACTTCTCTTCTCTCTCCTTCCTCTTTCTCTCCTCCTATTCCCCCCGATATATGTGTCTCCCTTCCCCTCTCTCCCACCTATCACTCCCTTCCCTCTTTTTTCCCTCTCCCCCTCGTTTTTCTCTCCCCTGTCTACTCTCTTCCACTCTTTCATTCTCTTCCCTTCTTTCTCTCCTACCCCTAGGCCATCCCCTTTGTGTCCCCCTTCCCCAATCTCCCCCTCCTCTTTCAATCCCATCCCTCTTTCTCTCACTCCCCTTCTTGTACTCTCTCCGCTACTCCCTTCTCCCCTATGGATTTCTCTCTCCTCCCTTGCTTATCCCTTTTCAGATCACCACTGCTAGTACATATATAAATAGGATGGTTGATGGACTTTCGCCTATTTTCAAGCTTGTAAACTAGGAAATTACAAATGACACAGCATCTCTTTTGGTAGCTGTCACAGCACAACACAGCACTATACCACAAAGTGCAAATACAGCACAGTCTAGTCAAAGAAACGTTTTGTGCTTGACAATAGTTCCTCCATTTTGTTTGTAGAATAATGAGTTAATATTTAACAACCAATATGGCTCAGAGGAGCCTATTTATCAATAGAGAACCAATTGGGTGATAAGACTATTTTTTTATATTGTTGCAAATTAACAAAAATATATTTCAAGGCCAACTGAGCGATACTCAGCTGCTGGCAATACTATCCCAGAGTGGTAAGTGGTTCAGCTCCGGGCCAGTACAGCCAGAGCTGCCGTGTGCCGTGGCATTAGCAGTATTGTGGCGGCAAATGGGCTTTTCGTCTTGTGATAAATCAGCCCTAGAGTTACATAAGGTGCACACTAAAATGTCTTGCAAAATGTTTATACAATTAAACTACATCAGAATTAGGGAATAATTGTGTAGGATTGTAAAACATTGTTCCTCATAAAGATGAGTAATTTTTCAGTCACACAAAATTTACACCCAAAGAAAAAAACGACATGATAAATGCATTCAGTGTTCGCTCTTAATTTCTTTTTATAAACACATGCTTATGGCTTTCATTTAGTAGACATTTTTTTCCGTAACTTGACCCCGCACTAATCCTCTGTTTATGTCCACAATTCTCTTCAAATGTCCTGCATAACTCTCTACCCATTTCAAAACATGCCATTAATCTCAAACTGTTCCAGTAAATAGGATTGAAGAATTTGATTGAAATATCTAAATGTGATATACATAAAAATAGTGCTATGTAAAAGCTACAGTGAAGGAATCCGTGCTCCAAATAGGAGAGCTTTAAACCTATTACTACATTTAATATTTGTGAAAATGATAAACTTCTGTGTTGCTGTAAATGATTGAATGGCTGGTGAAACAAGTTGCTAATTTGAAATGAGCACCCTGGAATTATATGCTATGATAAATTGTTAACCTGTTAATCACCGATGTCATATGTCTCTGGTACTTACCAATTTTCTACTGCAATTGCATGTTCTTTAGCTGAAAACTCTATAGTTCTTTGCCCTACACTTTCCTTTTCCCCATTGCTTTATATCACCTTCTTTTTGGTAAAAATTGTTCATATATGATTGAATTTACTTAAAAAATGTTAACAAATAGCAATGAGAAAAATCGAATGATAAGCATTGGTACTGGAAGAAAAATCGTTTTCAAGTCTAGGTACGGTGGCACAGTGGCTTAGTGGTTAGCACTTCTGCCTCAAAGCACTGGGGTCATGAGTTCAATTCCCGACCATGGCCTTATCTGTGTGGAGTTTGTATGTTTTCCCTTTGTTTGCGTGGGTTTCCTCCGGGTGCTCCGGTTTCCTCCCACACTCCAAAAAAACATACCAGTAGGTTCATTGGCTCCTATCAAAATTGACTCTAGTATCTCTCTCCCTTTCTCTCTGTCTGTGTGTGTATGTTAGGGAGTTTAGACTGTAAGCTCCAATGGGGCAGGAACTGATGCGAATGAGTTCTCTGTACAGCGCTGCGGAATCAGTGTCGCTATATAAATAAATGGTGATGATGATAGGTACAATAAAGGTTCTGCACAAGAGGTAAGCAATGTTTGCCAGGGAAGGAGGTACCTTAGGAGGTAATTGGCAGCACAATATTTTGTAAGAGCCCAAACTGGAAGATATGGCTGGCTAAATAAGTTGGTGAGGTCTTGTGCTGGGAAAATGCAATGAAAACTACTGCACGCTCTAGTGATGCATTTTCACACACTTTTCATTTACTTTTCATGCATTCTGCTTTCACCAATACAATTTATTAGGTAGATGTATCTGATGGCACATGTTAAAGCATGAGAAATAGAGTGGGCTGCTAGCCAAAATGTTAAATGAGGCGTTAACATTTTAGAACACAATGGCTGTAATGGCACCACCTATTTATTGTGATCATGAAACCCTAAAAGATGCAAAATAAATCATGAAGATGAAGGAGGCTATTCAATAAGAGGGGTAACTCCTCGAATAGAGAAGGGAGCGGCATACTTGCCAACTTTCCCGGAATGTCCGGGAGACTCCCGAATTCCGCCTAGGTCTCCCGGACTCCCGGCAGAGCTGGCAATTCTCCTGTATATTTTGATCCTCCATGAAGCGATTCTCCAGTAATTGAATAATTTTGCCCCCCCCCCCCCATGGTAAAAAGACATCATTGCGTCATGGGGCGGGGCCAAAATGCCGCGATACACCAAGTCCCGACCCCGTCACGCCCACCTTCCCCCAAGACCCGCAAAGGTTGGCAACTATGGGAAGGGGTGGTAGCTGATCTTGCTTTTAAAATGCTGCAGGTGTTATTACTGTGTAAATATATATATTAATGACTATGATTAAATAGCTATTTTAAAGTATCTATCAAGTTGTGGGCTTTCGTGAGATTGAAGCAATGATCGTGTTATGGCTGCTGCTATTTAGTTTGCGGTACTACCACCTTAATGTCATGTTTATACAGGGGTTACTGTTTTGCTATGTGTGCGGTGATCGTGATGATGTGATTACACTGCTGTAATATTACAGCTAATTGCTCTCTGTATTAATGATCCCAGGGGTGGGTTGCCACAGCTCCTGCATCTGCATTATGCACTGCTCTTATCCACTTGTACCCCAGCTATTTAAACATTGCTTAATATATGTGTATTACTTCATCTATTTGCTACTTGCTTCTGTATCCGGCGCTACGGAATCTGTGGCGCCTTATAAATAAATAATTCATTATAATAATATGGATTAATTGGTGCTAATGTAACAAATGATACTATTGATACTACAAAATGCAAACCAATTTGCAAAACAAACATCGTTTTGTAATCCTTATATTAACAGTTGCTGAATGATGAGTTATATTTAGAGCCAAGTGACATTGGTGGGCTCTGTTTTTAATTTGCAACAAGAATTCCTAACATGGTCTCTGACTTGTGCAGTGTGAAATAAAAAAAGCTTTGCATGTTGAGTAGGCTGTAAAATCAACAGACCTACAGCAGCCCTGCATTGTTTCTGGGTGATGAAGTGGGAGCTTATGGTAAACAGGTCTGTGAGTAAGTCCAGGTCCTCCTGTAATCCCTCTCCTGATATATAGTTTTGGGCTGTGTGGCTGCGTAAAATACCATGTGAACAGAACAGCACCATAGTACTAGATTCATTACATAATAGGGGAATATGTACGCCAAGCACTATGCTCTGTCTCTCCTGATCCCAGAATATTCCCATGACATATTTCATGTTTATATGACTATTTCTATTGGCAAATTAAGCATAGTTGCCTACTCTCCCCGTGTCTGTCTGAGTGTGTTTGTGTGTCAGGGAATTTAGACTGTAAGTCTAAATGGGGGCAGGGACTGATGTGAGTGAGTTCTCTGTACAGCGCTGCCGAATTAGTGGCGCTATATAAAGAAATGGTGATGATGAATGTAAAGGAGACCCCGAGAGAGCAGGGCAACCTCCTGGATCCTGCCCACTTTGTTGGTGAAGTGGAACGGGGCGGGTCTTAGTGATGTGAGTCACGCGTCATCGTGGCCCCGCCCCTATTGTAATAGGTTAACGCAGTGATGTCCATATAGGGGGTAGGGCCAAAAAGAAGCGATTCACCGGGCCCAGCCCCCTCACACCCACCACCCCGTGGATTTCCTAGAGGCCAATAGAAAAAAGTTGGAAAGTATGAAATTAAGCCCATGAATATTGCTTTCTTTTGCTGTACGATAATCTTCTGGCACTGGTGGAATGCACAGATAAGAAACCATTATGATTTTAGAATTCTAATACTGGAATGTTTCGGATATCGTCTCAAAAAGTAGGTCATGGGGGAATATATTTTCCTAGGAGACACACTGTTAGTAATCCCATGGAACAACACTGTAGACCAGGCCTGGCCAACCTGTGGCTCTCCAGGTGTTGTGAAACTACAAGCCCCAGCAAGCTTTGCCAGCGGAAAGCCAGCTGGAAAGGTATGCTGGGACTTGTGGTTTGGCAAAGCACCTTCGCACAACAAAACTGAAATAGAATGACAGACATGCAGGGGCGGATCTAGAAAACTGTTGTACCCCGGGCAATTTAGGGGGGGGGGGGGATTTAGGCCCCGCCCCCTTTCTGACACATAAGGCTGCCGGCGGCTGTACACTATGTGCAGGTCCGCTCGGCAGTGACAGGCAGGGACAGTGTGCTGCCCGGCATCTCTGATTGTGTTTAAAACACAATCAGAGCAGCCGGGCAGCACACTTTCCCTGCCTGTCACTGTGGAACGGACCTGCACTGTCGGCAGCAAGTCTCTGCTAGGGGGGGAGATTGCCCTGATCGCCCCCCCCCCCCCCCCCCCCCTGGATCAGCCACTGCAAACATGTCAACATTTACTAAGACACACACATTATATATATATATATATATATACATACATACACACACACACACATATACACACGCACGCACACATATATGTGTGTGTATGTCATTTGCAAATCTCCCTATTTACAAAAGTCCCTATATTGTCTGCTCAGTCTGGGTTGGCGGTCCCTGAAACAGGTGTGGCTTCAGTGCCGGTGCTAGCCTCCATGGCGCCCTAGGCATTTTTACAAAATCGGCGCCCCAGCCCCCCCCCCCCCCCCCCGCCTGCAACAATCGGCTCCCTCCCCCCTCACCCCGTCTTTCCTTACCTCACCACCGCCGCCTCTCTGCTCCGTCTCTTCCCCTCCACTCACTGACACTAGTGAGTGGAGGGGAGGAGACGGAGCAGAGAGGCGGTGGTGAGCAATTGCCTCTTCCCCCTCCCCCGTGCATCTGAATGCTGTGCGGCGGCCGTGACAGGTATGGTCAGCAGTCGCCGCACAGTTTTAAAGTAATTTTCATTCTGGAGGGCGCCCTCCAGAGCCCGGCGCCCTAGGCAAGTGCCTAACCTTGCCTAATGGGAGCGCCGGGCCTGGGCTTCACAATAATGTGGGCGTATTTTCAGCAGATCTGACTGGTTTGAGTAGATGTGGTTTGGCTGGAATCAAGGAGTGTGTAATTGTAGTTTGTTTATATAAATCATCATGTATTTTAGATTTATTGCACCATTAAAGGCAACTTAACTTAACTTAAAGGCAATTTAACTCCCTAAAAAAAAAGTCCACGGTTTTTTAGGGAGGTAAATGCACAATATATGCCCTAATGATCTATTTTGCAAATATAACCCCTATCCTCCGCCGAGTCAGAAACAGGTGTCATTCGGTTGAATAGTGGTGCAATTGCGTTTTGTGGTACTAATTTAAAGTCTATGATGTCAGCAAGATGATGCAGCAGTGGAGACCAGTCATAGACTGATTGCAGGTGTTGCAAGAACGGCCAGTGCACTATACACTAGATAAGAGTTTATATAGAGAAGAGTTATAGATAGGAGAGGTGTTATATTTACCAATGAAACCCTTAGGGCCTGGAACGCAAGCGTAAGCATAACAGAGTCTACCTCTGAATCAGGCACTTAGGTTTTTTTTTACTAAACTGCGGGTTTGAAAAAGTGGAGATGTTGCCTATAGCAACCAATCAGATTCTAGTTATCATCCATTTAGTACATGCTACAAAATGACAGCTAGAATCTGATTGGTTGCTATAGGCAACATCTCCACTTTTTAAAACCCGCAGTTTTGTAAATATACCCCATAGAGTCTATTCTACACATTTACACCTAAAAACTCAACATAGGTGACTATCCTATAAGAATAACTCTGACAGGTAAAGGTGTGCCAAGTCATTCTGCTCCTGAGGTGCTAAGTAAATTGTCCTCTTTTCAACCCTTATACAAACTACCATAGACATTTGTTTACCAGTGGTGTATGCTATAACAGACAAATATTTTCATTTCCTTCATTTTTCTTTTATGAATCATCATGTCTACCAACAAGGTAAAAACAGCTAATAGAGTTTGTATCAGGAATTGTACTATTAATTCCTCAAATTCACTGACCCCAAAAAATTGTTGCCTGATAACGCTGCCTCTATTAGCATCCATATTATAGGCACATTCTGGGGGATAGGGGCAGGGCCGGATTAACCCGAGGTCTAACTAGGCTACAGCCCAGGGGCCTCGGGCATCCAGGGGGCCCTTGAAAGTGCTCAGCAGCATTATTGATCGGTGCGGGGCCCCCGGCCCGATCAATGCTGCTGAGCCTGCCACTGCGGTCCTTCCCCAGCGCTCGGTGATCTCCTTACTGAGGACTCATAGTCTCACTCTCACGAGATCTCCTCAGTAAGGAGCTTACAGTGCGCCGCAGAAGGACTACAGTGACAGGAGAAGGAGGTAAGCACTTGGGGGGATGGCGGCTCACGGGGGGGGGGGGGGGGGGGGAGGGCGGCTCACAGGGGGATCCTCACGGGGGAATGGAAGCCCTCTTAACCCAGGGGCCTCCATTTCCGTAACCCGGACCTGGATAGGGGTAGGGTTAACAGTGGAGACATTCACTAACTCATGTACAAGCGAATTCCTGCACAGTTACCAGGCTTGTATAGGAATCACTGTGCTGATTGATTGTAAGCAATGAACTTATGGAGTGAGTTTTTTCTGATATATAATGTGGCTGCAAACACAAATAGGCTGTATTGTCTGCAAGCCAAGTTGGCCACTAAATGTGACTATTTTAGAGATTGCTCTAATATGGCAGTATGTGCGCTACTATTTTAAATAACCTAAGACAGACCTATTAAAGTAAGATTGTAGGATTGCACGTGATCTGTTGTTATACACACAGTACGACACAAACAGACTATTATGTACCACCTGGTAGCAAGGGGTAAGTTTAAAACTTGGTCCTAACTATATTACTCAACATACTAGTAGGTTAATTGGTTACTGACAAATATTACCCCATGAGTGTGTGTCTGTGCGGTAGGGAAAAAAAAAGACTTTAAGCTCCACTGGGGCAGAGACTAATGTGAATAACTAAAATATTATCTGCAAAGCACTGAAAAATATGTAGGCACCATATAAATAAAATATAATAATCTAATTATTTAATGGGAATTTTGCTGTACTGAGTGCAGTTACAGGGAGATTTGTATTTATAAAAAGTCCATATAGGCCCAGGCTGAAGGCAACAAAATTTCAGGGGCAGTAAGCTACCCATTAATTGCCAGCTGCTAGTTTATAATATTAAATCTTTAATTGTCTTTATTATTTGATATACATCTGTACAGCTGAAGGCAGTCAGTAAGAGATGGTAAGGGACAAATGCTGGTAACATAGGAGGTAAGGCTGCAGTAGGCTAGGGGTGAGCAAATTTAATGAAGAAGAAGAAAAGGAACAAAGATACAAAAGTCCAGTAAATAATCTCAAATTAAAAGCACATTTTTCAATACGTATTATCCAGGTTGTATCAAATGCGGCAGTGGAATGTAGCAGCTGAATGGTAGTGAAACGACAATGTAGTAAGAAAGAACTGAAGGCTGAAGTAGGCATGAAGGAAATTAAAAGCGGAGGCTGGTCACTATATTGTAGCTAGTCCTCTTGGGTCAAAAAATTAACTTGAATCTGGTTGCTATGAGTTACAGAAAATGAGTACATAAGGCCCCATGTCACAGAATATGCCTCAACGTGTTCTTTTCAATACTGCTCCCAACTAAAGACATGCATGTATTTTAGTCTTTCACAAAGTAGTTATTTTTTTTCCTTTTTCTCCATAGGTTTAAACTTTCTGGAAGTATTACGTCTCAATTAAGGACACACTTGATCAAAGACCTTCTTCGAATGAGCTTGAATTGTAGCAACCCCAGAAGCCACAACATTTTCGTAGAGTAATAACAGGCAACAATTTGTTGAAGAGCCTAATGCATTGTTAATGCTGCATTTAGCATCTTCTGGCTCATTACCAATACAACGCACACGGAAAAAGGTGCACTAACATTGGCTTAATCAATAAACAGCTGCCACATGGAGCTGCCTGCATAGTGTGCACTTTGTGCCATGTAAAGATAACATAAAAGAAACAGAGAGACTGCATCACTTTTGCTTGAGTTTGTGCTGCTTAAAATACATTTAAAATACTTGAGGTGGCAGATAACCATCAGGACATGGCTCACAGACAAGCTGAGCATAATACTCTATTTTTCAATAGGACATGCTAATATCTTTAGCTGGCATCCTGGCGTCTCTTACATCACACACTGTTGCCATGGAGATAGCTGCAGCCAAATGCACTGTCAGACTGGCAATGTTTAACCCATTCAATAACTGAATGGCATTCAACAGTCCATACTGTTTTGGCCCTTTCAGCAGCAAGGATGTTAATACATCCAAAAAAAGAAGATAACCCGTGCAAGGACAGGAGTCATCTCTTATCTGTGGTTTACTTTGATCTGTTAATATTAGAGAGTTAATAACTAATATTTAGGAACTGAAAAAATGACACAAATTGAAAATGATTGATTGGGCAGCACGGTGGCTTAGTGGTTAGCACTTCTGCCTCACTGGGGTCATAAGTTCAATTCCCGATCATGGCCTTATCTGTGTGGAGTTTGTATATTGTCCCTGTGTTTGTGTGGGTTTCCTCCGCTTGCTGCTCTGGTTTCTTCCCACAATCCAAAAAACAGACTATTAGGTTAATTGGCTGCTATCAAATTGACCCTAGTCTCTCCGTGTGTGTGTTAGGGAATTTAGACTGTAAGCTCCAATGGGGCAGAGACTAATGTGAGTGAGATCTCTGTACAGCGTTGCGGGATTAGTGGCGCTATATAAATAAATAAATGATGATACACTTCATGTTATATAATATATAAAAGTACATGTCAAAGTTTCAAAAATTTGTAAGAATCTGGAAACATGTAGAAGATAACTGATTGCACTTAGCTAACGAGCAAAGCTACATACAAATATACATACCTTAAAGAGAAAGCAAATACAATACATTACAGTATATATAAGTCTGTGTAGAGAGCTTAACTGCATATCTGAAATAACGGACGTGCTTTAGTTAAGAGGGAGGCGGTTCTCTCAGTCAACAGGATGTGAATGACAGGCTTGCATACTTGCTTTGCAAAAAGGTACTTTGTGGATTGGTGGATTCATACATAGGGTGGGGCTAGTGATGTTATAGTAGTTTAAGTTACTAAAATTTCAGCTTCCATTAGGACATGGTCCTACAGTTGTGGGAAGAGGATTAAACTGTCTATCATGGAGTGGAGAGAGGTAATGCTATATTGAACTTTATTTTTTAAAAGATCTTAAGTGGAAAGTCAGAAAAACACTGAAGAATACTTACTTCATATAGGAAATATAATTATTTTATACTTTTATGACCAGAACAAAACCCACATCTAAAACATGGAACAGTTTGATTTGTTTGTTTAATCTTGTTTGTATTGAATATTATATCAGAATATAACAATATTATGGAATAACTACTTAAGTACTTTATGTAAGTTTAAAATTATTTTTAGACCTGATGACTTTCATTTGATAGCATAATCAAATAAAAAAATATTTATTTGGATTAAATATGGGAAAGGTGAACATAAATAGAGAAAAATGCATTTAACCAGGGCCCCTATTTTCACACATTTAGTGGGACACAACAAATGTAAACTTGCCCGCACCCCCCCTCCCCCCAGCACTTGCCTCCTTCCCCGGCTATACGATCTTGACTGAGGAGATCTCGTGAGAGTGAGTCTCACGAGATCTCCTCAGTAAGAAGAATACAGCGCGCACCCGCCCCCGACCGATCAATACTGCTGCTGAGCACTTTCAAGAGCCCCCTGGATGCCATAGGTCCCTGGGCTGTAGCCCAGTTAGCCCTATGGTTAATCCGGCCCTGAGGTAGTCTAAAACAATTTGGGGCGATTATCTTCAAGCTTTATTAGACCCTTATTGATGACACTATGGGCCTGAGTCATTAAGGAAAGTAAGGCAAAAAAGGAGTAAATGTTCTCCGGGACAAACCATGTTACAATGCAAGGGGTGCACATTAGTTTATTATTTTGCATATAAGTTAAATACTGGCTATTTTTTCATGTAGCACAAATACTTGATAGCTTTATTTTTACATCAAAATTTAAAGTTGATCTAGGACATGTCCTACCCCAACTATAAATCTGTCCCCACATTTTAAATTTACCTCCCCCCTCCAATGCAACATGGTTTTACCCAGGTGCAAAGTTACTCTTTTATATGCTTTGCTTTCCTTAATGACTCCGGCCCTATATATGTGGAAGTCTTTATATTACTATGTTTCTGTTTGTTACAAGATGTATTTTCATAGAGGATCTATTTCTATTTTTTACTGAGTGGTCCTTTAATGTCTTGTTTAGAAAACAAACACCCTCCTTTTTCTGTTCTCACCAAGCAGGAGAGCAAGATATCTGCTGTTTGCATCTCTGTATTATTAACGCTACACGTTATTTGTTTGCAGACATGTGATTAGCTGGAGGTGCAGCTGATCAGATGATTGACTGAATAATCACTGTCTTGGAGGCTAAAAATTGGAAGTTTAACGTCTTAAGTCGTCCTTCTTAATTAATAGCCTGATATGCTGGTTAAGGAGACCTCAGTATCGGTATGTTGGAGTCTAGAGAAAGATTTTGACTTGACAACAAATATCATTTTCAGCCTCATCTGTCATTTTTCTGTGTTTAATAATTCATAGGAGAAACACATTGCAAAGCTGACTTACACTTCACAATTATGCTTATGTCATTTCAATGCCTTGGATTATGGATGAAACCACCAAGTTTCTCCCCTCCAATGTTTGTCACGGTGAATGTGAGTTTATGTTATTTTACATGTCCTGACATCTGCAAGTATCCTGATGTTATTCTGGTCATCTGACTTCTATTTGTACCAGCATCCTCCTTGTCTTTGCCTTCTACCTATCTGCACCTCCTCTCTTTGGCAGACTCATCACCAGGAGTTTCTGAGCTGGTTAAGGGTCAACTGACAACAGTGATGCTCCATACAGACTGGCGGGAAGAGAAAACCAAAATCTACCCAAGTAAATATGAGTTCTTTATCCAAATGTCTAAGTGATGCTCACCGAAACCAATTCTGATATTTAATTCTATTCGCAGTGGGTGAAACGATTATGAAACATATGGATATACAGCAAGATTCCACGTAGATATCAATTACATTTTTCAGTTGGACACTGGAACCAAACTAAATCCTGCCAGACTGCTTGTTACTTTCACTGTAATAACTGAATTAGTCACATAACTGTCCTTGATAGTTGTTGATATATTGGATATGTAATTTAGGCCGTTTTAAAAATGTGTTTTTTATAAAAAAAATAATATTATATATATTTTCTATATAAATAAATTATAGTTAAGTTTTACCAGCTTTCATATGTATTCCCTATGTACCTTCCTAATGTAGTCACATGTCATAAAGAATTGCAATAGAAGTCTGAGAATTTGGTGATGTACTTAGGGCAGTGTTGGCTAACCTTTGACTTTCCAAGTGTTGTGAAACTACAAGTCCCAGCATACCCTTCCAGCAATAAGCTGCTATATATTGGCAAAGCATGCTGGGACTTGTAGTTTCACAACACCTGGAGTGCCACAGGTTAGCAAACACTGACTTAAGAGGTCCCAGGGTTTTTGATACAAAGATCAGAGCGAGCTCTTCAGCCCCCTACAACACACACCTTCTTACCTTTCTTCAAATCCACCTCTAAAGTATCTGTATATTGTATGTCTCTCTGAGCTGACTTTGTCCTCTTCATTGCTTATACTAACCGGAAAGCCTAATGCTTACAATATTTCTTCAGTCTGAAATTGAACATTCCCCCAAACAGCCTAAATCTCCCAGACTAAACGGTAACACCCTAGATTGATTAGGCTTCCAATTATTTACAGGGTCTACAATTAACCAACGGACTTGGTAGTCATCATTAGTATAGTGGTAAGCAGGAGCAGACAGGCCAAAGACCACATTGGTAGGCCGATGGCACCCATGACGTTATGGGGAGGCCTTATGGCTCGCAGTGTCTTTTGCTTGACGGCCCGGGTCTTATTCTGATGTGGGCTAGGAATTAGTGTGCTTCCTAGTTCTGGGGCCAGCCACTTTTGTGTATGTGCGGCACGCACTATCCTCACCCATTCCTGCCCTTCCCCTACGTTTGCATTCTCCCCTTTTATCTACCCCTACGGGCAGCAAGTCACGTGGGGCATATACCTGCTGATATGCAATTGATGCTCTATGTGTGCAGGCAGAAGTCAACAAACATCTCAGGAGTCTGAATGGAAAATGGTAAATGTGGTAGGGCTCTTCGTATAATGTGGTGTGTGTATATTTGTGGGGGGTGTGGGCTATTAATGTAATGGTGAGGTGAGGGTGGGGGCTATTTAATGGGAGTGTGGGATATCCATTTATTAGGTGGGCTGATGTTACAGTCAATTTATTTAAGGGTGGGGTGATGGGATTATTTGAATGCTTCAGTGACATGGGAGCTATTAACTGAATGTGGGATTGAGTTCGGGGAGAAGGAGGGCTATTTATTAAAGTTAGAATACTAGCAATTCCTTAACAGGGCTGGTTGAGGGGAAATAGGTCTATTAATTAAATGTGAATAGTATTAATTTAATGATGGTACTTGTTGGAGAAAATAGGACTATATTATTAATCTGATGGCAGGGATGGTTGTGGGGAAATAAGTCAACATATCAACTGCAAACGCCATTAAATTAAAGTTGGGTATGGATGTGGGGAAATAGGACTATGTATTAAATGTGAATGCTATTAATTTCATGTGAGGACTGGCTGGGGAAGTTAATAGGTCTAATTATCAAATGTGAATGAAATTAATTTAATGTCAGGAGTGGTTACAGGGTCTAATTATTCAATGTGATTGATACTGATTAAATGTCAGGGCTGGTTGGGGGAGGGGTACTTAGGGTGCTTGACTTTCCATATCTAATGTACGTAACCTTTCACCAAAGAGGATACTAACATTTCAGGATCTGGCCAAGCAGCAAAAGAGCTTTAACAAGTCAACCTTACAGAAGAGAGCATCACTGTCTGCCAACTGTCCTGATTCTGGTGGCTCAGTCCCAATTTTTGGGGAATGTTCCGATTAGTCAGGACTTTGTCCTGACTGCAGAGACACCTGGGAGGCAGTGGTGGGCAATGTGCAATCCCATAGTAATAGAAAGTAACGCTATGTAACACTAAGACGGTATCCATCTAACATAACAAGAATACAAGACAAGGATACATAAACATAAAACAATGGGATATAAAGGTGAACTTAGTCACATTCACATGTAACACCTTTACCACAGCAGATCAAGAAAGTGATACTGATACATCAGTTTCAGTTTATGAAAGTAAGTAAAATGAAAACTATGAAATACAGGCAATAAAATCATTTGAAAGAGGATGGTTAGACATGGATCGCACTATACACAGAGAGAAGACATTGGGATTAATGTCTAACATAGATACTTTAAGAGTAGTTTAGGCGATGATGATGTCTACTTGGGAGACTGTGACAGTCATACCATCACTGATAACGAAGTTAGCAATATATGTACAGCGTTAATAAATGAGGATGGGATCCATGACATGAAAAGTAACCATAATAGTAGTACATTGACACACAAAGAACACAGCCTCACATTCAAACATTGATGAATTTTTAGGCCTGAGACAAGGGAAAAACTAAAAGATAACCATATAAAACTTTCAAAAGTAAATATATCCTCATCTCAGCACAAACTTCAACAAATCATGACATTTCTACCAATCTATAAATTGGATATATTTAAGACACTCCTTGACATATACAAATTTATCAGAAAATTACTATGAAAAGTTTTTTGCTAAGTCACCATTAGAATGGGCTTTTATAAAAGAAGATCATACTAGTAATAAAACATACATAGATTGTAAGCTTGCGAGCAGGGTTCTCTTACCTCTCTGTCTGTATGTATTACCCAGTATTGTTTTATTTATGTTTGTTCTGAATTGTAAAGCGCTATGGAATTTGCTGGAGTTATATAAATAAATGATGATGATGATACACACAGAGCTGAAAATGCCTTTGACTTACTATCCAAAACTAAATAAGGGGCATCTTATAGAATCAACTGAGAAGTCAATAATAGAGGATTTGAAAATAATGAACACAACAAGACATAACAGCCAATTTAATTTAACCAAGGCAAAGACAGAGTAGTAAAGGGATTAAAATCAAAATGTGAGACAATAAAAAGCCCTATTACTGAGTTTAAGTCGAGTGTCTCAGACAACATTTGAGGTTAGAGACTTTGTGACACATGAAATCGACAGCATAATCTATGTGCTAGAATGCCCATGTAAGATGCAGTGTGTAGAACCATACAGAAGCTCAATGTCAACGAATAGATGAGGCACATCTGCAAAGATTTTGAATTACTTAATACTGCACAACATTATGCAATAACCCATAATTGTGATCCAAAGGTCTAAAGGTTACGGTCATCCAGAAAGCACCCAAGAACTGGAGAGGGAGAAATTGTATACACATTATACTAAGTAGATCTTTGAAATTAAAACCCTCATGCCAAGTGGTTTGAATGTAGACTTTGATGTTTATTCATTACTACAATGAAGTAATACAATCAAGGACCATGTTAAAAGACAATGAAAATGTGCACATTCTGTGATAATATGGGAATTGAAAAGCAAAATGTAGCCATGTGAAATCGCCATATAAATTAAAGAGATGAACTTATGGAAAATCCAAGCTAGAAAACCATGTTTCCAGATATTAAGATAAAGATTCATAAGCGACATGGATATTGGTATGAATTAAGTGACTGTAATTATGCATATATTGGCAGATCTAAGTATAGAATGGATGGATAATAGCCAAAAAATCTAATTTATTTTTATTTTACATTTTCTTCTTGCTTACTTATGTATACTTCTTTTTAATTTTATTTTTAAATTCACGTCTATTTTGAAGGAATGATAAGCAAGTTAAACTGCCAGAGATTCTAATCAGGTACGTTTAGAAAATCAACAAATAAATTGTGCAAATATGTATCTTTAGGATATCGATATGAAATAGATGTGCACGCAGGACATTTCTGGCAATGTTGGCCATTTGGGTCTTGATTCATTCGGGTTTAAAATAGATCACTCTATATTATATGGGACAAATTATTTCATCTACTTTCTATAATTACCTAACCCCAATTACAAAGCATGATAATTATGCTATGGCAAGGATAACTTTGTAAAAGAAGAGTTAATTTGAACGTAAGTACACCAAGAGTTACTAATCAGTGATGAAGTCACCAATTATTCTGTTAATCACTTACCCTATATATAAGCATATGAGATCACACATATGGTATTGCACACTCAATGAAACGCATTGGACACTATCTTTAATATACCTAGACTTCCATGCCCAGAAGTATTACACAGTGGAACACACAGAGGCTGTAACAGTGTTCATAGTGGCTCGTATTAAATCTAAGACTGTGCATGATTAAATTGTCCATGGTATATGAATTTATTTGCAAACCATTTACAGAGTGTATTATAACTGTGACTGGATCACTCATAAATAACTTAAGGTATGATTTTATTTAAATGAAATAGCGCAGGGTGCTTATTTATATAATTGCACAAGCACTTATATTGATATTGATGTATATGTTGATATAGGAAATTGTTATTTCTCAGACCAGGGTAGGAAAATAGTTTTTTCTGTTTAACCTTTCTAAAGCAAATGTCTCATTTCTGATGTATATATCTGATACAATGAGCCTTTGTTTACAAAGTCTGTTGTGTATTGTGATGTGGGGAAATGATTTGTTTGAGGGTTGTACTTTTTCTTTTGGAATGTGTATTCTGCAACTGTCTGAAGTATTGATTCCAGTTAGACCTTTTGACTTGCTAGTAGGTCTCATGCCTCTTAAATAAGATGAAGGATATCACAGCAAGGTTTTAAAGAATTTCATAGATAAGTGTAAATATGGTTGGCTTTGCAATGCATGTAAATCCGTGTTTGTGTAAACAGGTTACATCCTTATTCTAAAAATAGCCTGTGTCTGAACTGTATAAAAGGCACTGGCTTGTATTGAAAACTTGTTCTTCTGATTTCATCTGACTTGAGTGATCACCTAGTACCTTTAACCAGTGTGAGGGCAAATAAACATCTTGCTTCAAAGACCTGCTTGGAAACATCTTTAATATTGCTCTATTCCTGTGACCTGCAGATTAGACCCAAAATTTAATCCTTTCCTGGCTGTTCTGAGGTTTGGACCCAAGTTTTCCAGTACCACTGCTCTGCCTGCTACCTTTGCAGCCCTGGTCAGTGTGATAGGCCAGGGGGATCCATCCACAGCTTTCCCAATCCATAGTAAGAGGTCAGGAGTACCAGTCCAGGTACATCAGTAACGGGGTACACTCGCAGTACCCAGAAGAAACCCGGTACTGGATGCCAGTAAGGAGTCCAGTGGTGGCAGCATGTGTAAGCCCCTCCTACTGCAGCAAGAGGGCGCATTTGGGATAACAAAAGGGAACTGTGGCAAAGTAAGCCCAGCCGGTTCCCAGCAACAACAGACAGGGTGGCATAGGCGGTCCATCCTGTCACAATAACCTATTGGTGAAAACACATTTTAATTACTGATAACCTCTTGTGTATTCTCCATTTGGCTATGCACATATAGCAGAGCACAATATAGCAGAGGCATGCTTTTTAAATTCCTTGGAAACAACAACATCACGCAAAGAATAAGTATCTATTTCAAATCTCTTATTATATATGAATTGACACATTTCTATAGAATTAATTTTGGTGGGACTGATGTACGAGACCAAGATCCAACCAAACTGATAAAGATACGTGAAAGGTCCAGACCATTTTTAGTACCTGGATTCCAAACAACATGGGTGTTAAGAAAGAGTGAAAAATTAGAATATCAGAGAAATGGATTTAGAGAGCCAACACTGGGACATTGTGGTTCAATTCTGACTTCATGCACAGACACAATGCCGATATTCAGCAACTAATTTTTCTTTTTACGGACTATGATTAATTGGTTTTGCTACCTTATTTAATATTAATGTCTGAATTTCTGTGTTTTTCCATATAATCTATTTTATACAGTTCTCCTATTTCCCCCTCTTCTCTCTCATTCAACAACCACATACCATAATCAGGACATCATTTACAACATTGTGTACATATGACACACTTGAAGCATGTTTGTGTTTGTTGCAGTGACTCAAGGTTGAGGCTGAGAAAAGGGAACAATTTAGTCCAAGAATGTTTGAATGAAGAGCCTTGGGATTTTTTATTTTTTTATGTTGCTGGGGATGAAATGTGAAGGTTTAAGCCACGGAAGGGAAGAAAAGGAGCAGAGAAGTCTTTGGAATTGGCTTCTGCAGTGTGGATTGGTGAAGCGACATAGAAAGAGTTAAAATGAAGAGAACTGGCAGACTCATGAGCTCATGGTGGGAGAGATAAAGTGACAGTAAAATATAGGTAACAGAATACAATATGCATGTAAACTGAACTATTGAATACGTTTCTTTGCAGCTTATTAAAGGATATTGTAAAAGTGTTGTGAAACAAAAGCAAAACAAAGTGGCAAAGTAACACAGTATGATGTATAGAACAATAAAGAGGTGGGGGACTGAGTTTTACTGTTGTAAACTCCCCTTCCCACCCAGGGGAGGGAGAGTGTCATGCCCTGAGGTGTCGGCTATGAGTTTTGCAGGACCATAGAGTTTAGTTATGGGACTTGTAAGCTCAGAAGTGGGATTCAGATGAAGGGATTAAACATTATGGGGCAGATTCAGTTCCTCAAAATCCCAAAGGTCACAGCCCTTAGTTGGATGATTGGAGAGCAGGCCAAATTCACAGGCTTGTCAATGGTAAACAAGGCTTAAGTCAACGCTACTGGCAGAAAAGGGGCTGGTATTGTCCCTGCTGACATCAGGTGGTGGACATTTGTAGAAGGGATTGCCTTATTGAAGATGGGCTGCATCTGAGGCAAATTATATCTTAAAATTCTGACACGAGACAAGACTGCAATGTGGAAAATGAAAAGCAGAAGGAAGCAAGGTAAGAAACAAAGACATGCATGACACACGTCCAAAATGGAGACTTAACAAAACCCTTCTGCTCAAAAAAGATCACATCTTAGAAATAACACAAGAGATTACAGTATATATTGCCCTCAATTCTTCTCCAGATATATCTCAAGCCATTCTATGGGAGGCTCATAAAGCCACAATACGGGGGGCCCTTATTAAGATGTCCTCGATACAAAAAAAGAGGAAAATGAACGCATAAAATCCTTAGAATCAGACATTCAACGCATCACACTTCATCACCAACAGCACCCTAAAAAGTGAATCTATTTAAAGTTGTTGGCCCTTAAAGGCCAACTGAATCAAATTCTCTCTAAGAAAGCGGCCAAAACCCTCCTCTGGCTGAAACAAAAATACTATGAGAAGGACGATAAAGCCGATTCGATTTTAGCTTGTAAACTAAAAGCCAGACGAAAAATAAAATCTTATATAAAATCTTCCTCTAGTTCAATGCTCTATAACCCACAGCACATTGGACATAGATTTCGAGAATATTATGAATCCCTATACAATATCACTCCAGACTTCACAGATCCCCTTCTTCTAAAATCCAACATAAAAAACTATCTTCACTCGTGCCGGCTCCCTAAAATAACCCCTGCGCAACTTACTTCCCTTAATGCAGAGATCTCAACAGAAGATATCATTGACGTTATTAAAAATTGAAACGTCAGTCCGCACCTGGACCTGATGGGTTTACATCACTTTATTATAAGAAATTCATTGGCCCTCTGGCACACATGCTATCGGGTTTAACTTCATATTATCTGGGTGCAAGTTCGACGAGGCGACCACTGGGGCAGGGATTGTAGTCATCCCCAAACCTGGGCGGGACCCAACAGAGGCAGGCAGATACTGCCCCATCTCGCTTTTGAATGTTGATTTAAAAATCTTTGCAATGGTTCTCACCAATAGATTGAGTCTGGTGCTGCCCTCACTGGTTCACCCTGACCAGGTGGGTTTCGTCCCAGGTAGACAACCTTTGGATAACACTAGAAGACTGATCGACCTGATCCATAGAGCTAATACGGAGGCTCTCCAACAGATCTAAACGTCTAAACCATGTCCCCACGGCTGAATTCTCATTATTCATTTGGGATCGAGTGACTCGAACCTATGAACTGCGTTCCCGTTACCCACTGCTAGTCCCATTGTGGAATTCCTTTGATTTCCTCCCAGGATTAAATCATAAAACTTTACATCATTGGACTCATCATCACCTTCTCTTCCCATGGGACATAGCTCCCATGAACATTTTCCCCTCATTTGCAGAGCTTAGAAGAAGTTATAATTTCCCCAACACAATATTCTATCAATATTTACAAATTAGGCTCTTCTACAACTCCCTGCCTAAACCAGCCCTCACGGATCAGTGCTCTCCCCTAGAATCACTCTGCAGACATCCAATCTCAACGAGAGGCCTCAAATCCACATTATATCAACTGATCAATAATTTTGGCCTCCCATCTAAGGAACCCCATGAACTTGCGTGGGAGAAAGATACAGGGGAAACTATAGATCCCAAAGAATGGACTAAGATTAGAAATAACCTAGCCAAAACCTCTATTTCTGTGCGAGGTAAAGAAAATTCTTTTAAAATTTATAGTAGATGGTATTTGGTTCCATCTCGTCTTCATTCTATATTTCTAGCCTCCACAGACAGATGTTGGAGGGGTTGTGGTTGTAGGGGCTCCCTGCTGCACATCTGGTGGTCCTGTCCCATGATAACTTTATACTGGCAACAAGTTCATAGGTTGATATCCTCCATTACGCAAATTCAAATGCCTGATTCACCTCTTTTTTCAATACTCCCTAGGCCAATTCCTAATGTACCTCGCCCAACCCAAAAACTAATCAGGCATATTTTGAACGCTGCCAACTGTGTGATTGCATCTCACTGGAAGAGTACGATCCCACCCTCGCTTTCTGCGACCATAAACTCTATCTGGTCATCATACCATTTGGAAAGTATCACAGCTACTCTTATTGACACTCCATTACAATTTCATGCTGTGTGGACCCCTTGGACATCTTTTTATGAAAACAGATCCGCCCCTTATCTACCGTTTGACATTCTCATATTTAAACCTCATATACTACTCACCTTTTTTGAGATGATTGACTAAAAATATCAGCAACATCTTTTTCGCGAAGTTTGTATAATCCATCTACTTCTACACCTCCCTTTGATCCCCCCCCCCCTCTCAACCCCCAGTTTGTTTCCCCATACTTTATAGTTTCTCCTTTTTATAATTGTATACGCCAATACAGCATTTGTGTTACGCTTTCTTACACTTATAACATAATTATAAATGTTGTATCCACTGCATCCTTCTAAATTTTTGTACTACTCTATGTATACAATTCCTTTTTGATGTTATATATTTGTAAACTTGCTCAAATAAATAATAAAAATTATATTTAAAAAAAAAAAAAAGAAATACTGAAATATCACAAGTACAATTCGCCAATTGGCTCTAAAGCACAACACAGACACCAACAATTATTAGAATGAAATCAGATTACCAGGAAAGTCAGAAGTAGACCATTATCGTCCAGTGTATGCACTCATTTTCGGACTGCAGGCCCCAGTGTAAGATCCTGTAATCCTGACAATGACCAGAATATTCATCTAGAAGGAACTAGTGTCACTGAAGTTACAGATTCTAATATTTAACATATGTAAGCGCCTAAGTTCGTATATTTGTTCATACTGGTATACCTAAGATTTAGTGGCGCACGCAGGGGGGGTTTCTGAGTCTCTAGAAACCCCCCCCCTGCGCTAACTAAGTGGCCACTGTTCTATACAGCAGCCGCGGCGCTGTCAAAGAAGCGTCCGTGGCGGTGTTGTATTCTATACAGCACCGCCGCAGACGCTTCTTAGACAGCGCAGCGGCTGCTGTATAGGACAGCGATGGCGAAACGGAGCAGCAGCTCTCTGTTTTTTTTTTTGTTTTTTTTGGGTTGGCGGGGGGAAATCCCCCCCCCAACAATCCTCCGTGCGCCGCTGCAGGCCGCATATATTGAAGAGTATAATAATACCTACCCATTTATTTTTGTACTATTATAGATCTGTACAATTAAGCAGAAATCCACAAAGCTCTTTATGAATCACTACATACAAAGACACTGAAAAATTAGTTCACAAAGAAAGATGCTTATTCCCTGAGATGGTACAATCAGAGACATTTCTGTTGCCTGGCTGAGAGACAACGAGTTCACAAAAGCAACTGCTCAGTAAAAGCTTCTATCAGATCTCATCTGGTGTCATTAGCGCTGTTTTAATTTATGCCGCCGCCGCCTAGGTTAAAATTAGACTATAGGAAAAATAAGCCTCCTTGGTGGGATGTGGCTTTCAAATTAAAATGAGTCTCTGGATGTTATTCAGCCTGATGAAAAGACCGCAGCTAATTTCCTCCTGACCGCTGCTCACCGAGAAAAAAAAAAATGAAGAGGAGCACTGGGCTCTGAGCACTTGGGACACAAAATATTTATAGCTCCGTAATCTCCTGAATGGATAGAATGATATTAAATATGGATTACCTTTGACTGAGCGACAGATAAAACAGGAGAGATGAGAAAACACAACCTCACAATCACAATGAGGTAGACTTGGAAGAGTGAAATCAGGCATTGACAGTAGGAGTGTGACACAGATCAGTACCTATATTCCAAGAAAGGGAAATCATTCTTACTGATTTTCCCTAGATAACTTGTGTTTGTCTGTACATTTATTAATAGTAATGCAGCATTGTGACAATGAACCGAACAGCGATGATTATCCTGCAAACCTTCTGGCACCAGCTATTCACTCCGCAGTGATGTAAATATCAGCACCCTGAAACAAATGTATGGAATGAAAAATAAAGCGGAGAAACAAAAGTAAAAACCCTCATCTGCAAAAGATAGTTTAAAAGTTTATTTTAAAACGGATCCGTCAACTACACACAGTGCAGACAACCAATTTGAGGGCTGAATTAATACCAATTTCACTAGGAACTAGTGGCAATATTATAGCATGAGACCTGATCATCATCATCAGCTATTTATATAGCGCCAATAATTCTGCAGCGCTGTACAGAGAACTCACTCACATCAGTCCCTGTCCCATTGGAGCTTACACTCTAAATTCTCTAACATACACACACAGACCGAGAGAGACTAAGAGCAATTTAATAGCAGCCAATTAACCTAGTATGCTTTTGGAGTGTGGGAGAAAGCCAGAGCACCCGGAGGACACCCACGCAAACACAGGGAGAACATACAAACTCCACACAAGATAAGGCCATGGTTGGGAATCTAACCTGATGCTTCAAAGATGCCACAAGTTGTTAGTGAACTGAAAGACTTCATAAATATATTTTCAGCCCCCAAAGTAGTTGCCTCTACCATGTGTAGGTGAGAGCTCCACTTTATGTATTGATACTAGAACCCCATTTACTAAGGTCATTCCTGCCTATTTCCTCTCAAAGCCAACCAGGGTTGGATTAACCTAAATTAGGCATTAATTAGTGGGGATAACAACACCAGGGGGGTAAATGTATCAAGCTGCGTGTTTCTGGTGTGTTTGAAAAGTAGAGATGTTGCTTATAGCAACCAATCAGATTCTAACTATCATTTTATAGAATGTACTAAATAAATAACTAGAATCTGATTGGTTGCTATAGGCAACATCTCCACTTTTCAAACCTGACAAAAACTAACAGCTTGATACATTTACCCCCAGGACTTAGTAGGATATGTGTACTAGATCAGTAGATAAAGTGACCTCTTTTTCTGTTTGTTAATACTCAGTCTCGTTTTATTACTTGGTTTGCACACAATTTTAACTTGCTGTGAAATATGTTGGCACTATAAGAAATGAATGGTTCGGATTTGGGGAAAATCGACAGATCTGAGATTTGGGGTTCCTAGTGACACTGAGTCATGACTTGGTTTCATTCCCTGGACTAAGTATGGAAAAACTCAAAGCTGGAATCTTTGATGACCCTCAAATTCGTAAGCGCATCAAGGATTTCACAACATTTATGAATGGTGTTGAAGTTTCTGTCTATTGCAGTTATATCTCAGCCGTCAAGAATTTCTTGGGTAACCTCACAGCAATGGTCAGGAGTTCGATTCCCAACCATGGCCTTATCTGTGTGAAGTTTGTATGTTCTCCCCATGTTGCGTGGGTTTCCTCCAGGTGTTCCAGTTTCCTCCCACACTCCAAAAACATACTAGTAGGTGTGTGTATGTTAGGGAATTTAGACTGTAAGCTCCAATGGGGCAGGGACTGATGTAAGTGAGCTCTCTGTATAGTGCTGAAGAATTAGTGGTGCTGTATAAATTGATGAACTGATGCAAAACATGCTCACAAACGTTAAAAATGTGGGTACTAATATGAGCATAAGGTACACTTTCTCCATAGCCACTTACACTCATTTCAACATAATTTAGTGAGGAACAAGGAGAGAGGTTTCATCAAGATAATATACACTCCAGTTACACCACCACACAGGTAAAATATGTAATTTCAAGATTGATCAAGCAATGCATTTCAAAGGTTAGTCCTGGCATAGCTTGAACTCGAGTCAATCTTAGGTTGATATATCTTTAATATTTAAAGTTTCAAATATGAGGTTGAGTTGTCAAGTAAAGGTTAATATATAAAACTAACTTTAGGGAAGTAATATTGTTCAATTGCAGTGTGTTTGAAGTTTTGGAAGTCACAAGTAAAAATGCAGAAACTCCATAATTTTACAAATATATCCAAATGAGAACAACATTTAGGGGTAGAATTATCAAACATTCTAAAAAGGAAATGCAGAAGTGTTGCCATAGCAACCAATAAGATTTTAGATACCTTCTAGAGTGTACTAGAGTTTGATTGGATGCTACGGGCAACACTTGGGGGTATATTTACTAAACTGCGAGTTTGAAAAACTGGAGATGTTGCCTATAGCAACTAATCAGATTCTAGCTGTCATTTTGTAGAATGTACTAAATAAATGCTAACTAGACTCTGATTGGTTGATATAGGCAACATCTCCACTTTTTCAAACCCACAGTTTAGTAAATATACCCCTTGCACTTTTTTTTCTTTTAGAAGGTTTGATATATCTTCCCCTTAGTTTCCTAGATATTTCTTCATCTACCACCAGTGTCCATTTTCATAATATGAGTTTTGAATGTTTGGTACTTCAGCTGTAGTTTTTTATTCCCTTGATCTATACAGCAATATATCTTTCACATATTTACATAGCCATGAACAAAGTCCAAGGGGTAAATGTATGAATCTCCGGATTCTTCATCTCCGGCGTGTTCAGCCTCTTCAGCGCTTAAATTTAAAGCGGCGCTGCATTGTAAAGGGAAGTTTCCCTTTACAATACAGCGCCGCTTTAAATTTAAGCGCTGAAGAGGCTGAACACGCCGGAGATGAAGAATCCGGAGATTCATACATTTACCCCCAAATGTTGTATTTTGGCACCGTGAACATTTGATTGTCAATGCTAAGACTGCTGGTACTGGCCCAGAAATAATTTGTGCATTTATGTCCGCATGTCACAGGTTAATAAAACATTTTGTTCTCTGGATTGTGAGTGTCCTTGGCTTAGTTCTGACGCCATATGTCCCTTTGAGGAGCTACGAAGCAGGACAAAATATTATTTGGAAGTGAAGTAGCTATTTTAAGAAGGATTTCGCTGTTTAGCTGAAGCACTGTTGATGCTTTACAATAACATGCTTTTTAAAGGGAAACAGTCATGAAATATAATGTTGTGGGCAGAGTTAAAATTAATATTTTAGTAATATTGTAGCAATAAAAACTATCAAACTCAGTGCATAATGTTCTTCTCTAAAACATGTTCTCCTGAGCCAACGCCATCATTTCTCTTGATTGCAAAAGGACAGAAGAGAGAGATGGATTTTGGCACATCACTAGAGAGGTAGATGAGGTATGGATTAATAAAACACTTTTTGGTAACTAATTTATCTTTAAAGATGTTTCAAATCCTTGTCTCTCCTATTCTGTAGTCTAGTGCAGCACCTATTTCAAGCAAGGCATAGACAGAGGTTGAAGGATTTAGTAGGATGTTTTTTAAAAAGACAGCAACAAAAAACTAACTTTAAAGGTTCATTGAAACCGATGCACTTGGGTTTATACAAGTTAACACACCTAAAATGCAGAAAAAACAAAAAGGTATGTGTCAGGTCCCGTGCTGGATTCTGAGTGCCTCTGCTGTGTGAGTTTCATATGTCAAAAGAGCCTCATTGTTAACAGGGGGTCCCCATGTAAAATATCTGGCATGGCGCGGCTGCTCCCCTGTTGTAGAAGTAGGGTTCTTTAGGCCAACTGGCACCACGATTGTCCAGGAGAAATCTGGCACTACTGAATTTGAATTTGAACTGTGAACGCTGAGTTATAGAAGTGTAGTCTCTATGCAGCGAACCACAGGCTCACTCAACATCTTTCAACAGGATTATGCTCACCATTGTACCAGAGCAGCATTAGACTGGGCAGGGTAATTAACAATTGCTCTTAATTAGCTGCAAGCCCCTGTTGTTCATTCAAAAGCTTTGAGGCTTATATAAACTGTTTCCTGCAATTAATTCACTGCCATTTTATTGAGCTTGTCTCTGTAAACCAGCATTCTTATCTCTGTACAATGTTACGACTCTGTCCTTATTCTGAATTTGGCCTGCAGTACCTATGTGCCACCAGAGATGCTGCTGTTATACATGGACAATTTCTCCTTGCTTCCAAGGAGTTAAGCCCTCATTATCTGATCTGGATCGTGATCACCTGCCTTTTTAAGACTACCTTTTCCTATGACTAGTGCCAGATAATTTTTTTTGCTGCCTTTGGTTTCTGTGATACTTCTGTTTGGATCTTGACTTCTCCCTGGACTCCTGCTTTGCACCTCCTCTTGTGACCCAGATTTTGTTTGACCTTGCTAATGCTTACTTACTGGTATATTGGGGATCTTTCGACTTCTGACCCCTGGCTTGCCTGACCCTTCTTTTGCCTGATTCTTCCGTGAATCATCCAGTGCCCCAGTTGTGTTCCAATGGCAGGAGTGTAAGGGACAGTCTAAAGAGTTCAAGGATTCAAACAGTAGTAAAGTCCAGGACTAGCTGGGAATCCAGAGCCAGAAAGGTAGTCATCCAAAGCCAGTGGTCAAGAACCAAAGGGAAAATCATCCAAATGCCAGCCATTAAGAGAGGTAGTCATCAGAAGGTAAGTGGTCAAAAACACAGGAAAGCAGTCAAGTAAATAACACGATCTGGAATGCTGGTTCATAGAGAAAAGCTCAGTGAACTGACAGCATGCTGATGCTCATCCCACCTAATTATAGGGGAAGTTGGTCACCAATCAGTGTGAGCTGAGTGCAGGAAAAATTTGCGCCTAGACGCAAAAAGATAAGGGAAGTGGACGGAGCATGTGTCCATTGTCTGCCAATATAATCCAGGCCATGTTGGAAAATAGGTGTGATATCAAACGTTCCTCACTATGTGCAAACAGTGCAGATTTCAGAGCATGACTTGCAAACCAACCGCAGGATAAGTCAGGGACTGAACTAGCACAAGAGCGGACACTCCTTCCTCTCATTCTGCATTGTTCATGATTATATAATGTCAGACAGGTTTTGCGATGGCTTTAAAGGGTCTAGAAATATATCAATTTATCAGTTACCACAGGAAATTTCCATAAAATTTGCACAATAGTTCATATTTGAGAAGAAATTTATTTGTCAGAGAATTATAATTCTCTTAAAGTGTTGTAACCAACATATATATATATATATATATATATATATATATATATATATATATACATATATACACTTATTTACCAATCAGAAGTACTACAAAGTACTAAATAACTCTCAGGAGACTAACAGACAGAATTATGATATTCTGGTTCATCTTCTTCTCTAATATTGCAAGGTTTACTGATGAGAATGTCACATGATGATGACGATGATGAAGATGGATGTCATTTGATGAAGTAATACAGCATCTAAGTAGACTGGAAAGAATGAGAAGCATTTTATGAGGAGCTTTTAGATGATGAATGTACTTAAGGACTGAGGAGAGACATATGATGTAATAATGATATTTCTGGTATACCCAACTCCTGTGAATTCAGAGATTTGAAGAGACAGTAGTATGATGATGGTTCCACATGATGTAATAGTATGGGGAATCACAGAGAGAGTAATGAAGGGTGCTTGCTGAAAGTGAACAGAGGGATTCTGCGTTGCAGTAATGGAGTTTAACCTACCGTGAATATAGAAAAATGAAACTGGGATGAGCTTAACATCTTTCAATATTGTAACTGCTTCTGCTACATTCTTCAACAACTTCATTTTATTTCTGTTTTCCTCCTCATCATCTTCAGTCTTCACTTTCCTCTTTTTTTCATCAAAGCCGCTCCAAGTCAACTCCCCCCTGACTACAGTGGCCTCCAAAGCTCTTCATCCTAATCAGCTTTCTGGTACCTTCATCACTACAACCTCTCTTTCTTTGAATTGTTCTAGTCCAATAGCTATGATGATATCTTCTGTCCAGGGGCAGGCTAGGCTAGGGGGCAGGGGGGCATCTGCTCCCCCCCGTGCTGCCTCACAGTGGGCCAGGTCACTGGGCCACATGCATTTTCTTCATTTTATAATGTTCCTGATAGACTGCTGAGTCAAGTCTTGCCCCCCCAGGCTAAAATTTGCCAGCCCTCCCCTGTCTCTGTCACACTTGCTATCTTTCCATTTCCTTTGTCTCCCCATCTCCTCATCTTGACTCTCTCTTTTCCTTCTCACACCAAAGTCACTAATCTGCTTGCCAAGGTACACCTTTGCTTTTCTTATTTTACTAGCTGAAACCAGATCAAAGTAAATTTGAGCTTGTTCAAAAATGTTCTGTAGAGCTTAGTGGTGTTGTAAATGCTCAGAATGTAATATACAGGGATTTATTTGTTGTTGGTCTTACAATACAAGTTATTCTGCACTGATTTAGTTATATCCTCCTAAATAAAGACAATAAATATCTATTGATGGATAGACTCTGCTCACTGTGAGACTTGTACTTATAGGTTTTCTTCTATTCCAACCAATAGAACCAGGTGTTAAGAGACCCAAAGTAGCGATCTCAATCTTTATATTTACATATATTCATAATTGTATCTGCTTCTCTGCATTGATGGAAGTTTCACCCTAAGGGGTCTTTTTACCAAGAGGTGAAGAGCCAAAATGCTGATGTGAGTGCTAGCAAAAGGATCTTACACCACTTTTTCTTATTTAATAAAGGGTTGACACTCGAGAAATCAGAGATTTTTTTCGGCATTAAACTAATTACCGGCACTTACTGCTGTCCCCATAGACCTCAATGGGGACAACAGCATTAGGCAATTTATTAAGCTCCGAAAAGCAAACTATCACCATCTCAGGATGGCTTTACCTGTCATTCTCAATGGGACCCCTCCCAGGCGATGCACTATGCACATACACAGAGCACTTTCTCCAGTCACCGGTGAACAGAGGAGAAGCTTTGTGGAGGAAGGGGGTCTTCACGGGGGGTCCACCCAGCGAAGAGCAGCCCCAGCATGGTATATTGCAGCTGTACTGCATTATGTATTGCAGCGATATGCAGTGATACATAATGATTGTTACGATTGCTGAATAATAAAAAAGACCCCTGTATTTGTTGATTGATGCTTTGCAGTTATATATTAGAGGAAGGCTTAATGTATTCCTCTCAGTGTGGATTTGTATAAGATAAACATTAAAGAAGGATTGACCAATCCCCTTTGTGAGAAACCACTGTTCTGACATTGATGGGTTAAACCTGTAAAACTCTCTAGCAAAGTCTGATTCCTGAGTATGTGTAGTGGACATGTGAACCTGTAGATCAATCAGTGACACTTTTCCAAATCTGCCTCCGATTTGCTTACATGGCTGGGGATTTTTAGTTGACAGAATTCAAATATCTATATAAACATGACAAGACTCTTATGGGAACTTGAAACACTTTACATAATGTATCATCTGAGAATAGATCCAGAATGACCAAGGTCCATATCAATATTGTTTGCATTGCTTTAGTAATCGCCCCTTGCCATCAGGTTCTTGTTATAAACACTTCTTGAGAACCTCCTTCTATCCTGTATGTCCTAAATATTATCAGATCCAAAGCAGGTAAAAAATTATTTATTGCTTTATAAATAGGTTAGTGAGAATGGGTAACTCTCTCAATAACATAATTCTAAAATCCAATATATTTAACGCTATTTTTATTATGTCTATTTCTATATACATTGTAAACCCTTTGTCAATATTGATCCTAAGTAATTCAATACATTTATGTTACTTCTTGACCAATTTATCATCCGTATTAAAAGAGATGTACGCTCAGTTTTTCTTTAATTATCATCCTCCTATTGATAAGATGATTTGCCAACGTTCATTCATTTTTCTGCTCCGTTATGGTTGAAAACAAGATTTAAAACGACTATCTGTATCACTTTGGGTTAATTGTCTCGCAGTTAACCCTTAGTGATACAAATCTGACACCACAAAGTAAAAAAGCTTGTGACATACTTGGTGACATTGTTGGCCAAATCACAAAGTGATTTCAATGACATATATTCAAATTATTCACCGTGCGGGTTAGGAAAAATGATCAGAAAATGACTATACCACAATGTGTGTGCAGCCGTTCTTGGGACTGACTGCTGAATGACGGTATAACCAAGTTGGCTATCCATATGCATGGTCATATATGGAGGAGACTAAAGTGGAAACCAGGATGTGATTAACACAATTGGGATCCTCGGGTATTGTTACACTTGATCTTTTTTAGAAGACTCCTGGGCAGTATATATGGTCAAGAGGGACAGGGGAAAAGTAGAACATTTTCTACTTTCCACCGTCCCTCCTTTGACATACATTATGCCAAGATAATTGAGTGCAATGGATCAACATCTCTCCATAGAGATCAATTATTTTTATGTCAGCATTCTAATTTCTTCCATTCATTTGCATAACAGAATGACGGGTAGACAGAATTAACTAAAGCCTGTGTACACAAGCCCATAAACTGGATGCTTTGAGCACATTTAAAAGCAACGGCCAACTAGATATCATGGCTTCATAATTTCCTGTATCTAACTGTCGGGTGTTTTCTACCTTTCCATTGGTCATTAGTTATTTTCAAAACATTGATAAAAAGATCTTTCAAGATTCAACTCAGCAATAAAACTTGCAAAGATTGGATGCTTTGGAGCAGGAGACGTCCGGTGGGACTGAAGGTTCCCATGGCCAGGGTGTGAAAGATCGTGTGCGGTGGGATTGGGTGTTTTAGAAAGACCTGCTCCAGTTCCCAGGAGAGCAGCTGGGCCAGTGGAGCCAAGATAAGTCAAGTTGGTTCAGGACTTATTCACGTTCATTTGGCTGTAAAGTGAATCTAATCCTGAAGAGCGAGTCACAAGAAACCTAGTAAATGTTATGAGGAGCCAGAAAGAAGCCAAGCATGATGGTTAGCAGAAAGTGAGACCTGATGATGAGTGAGAGCAGAGAAACATTAGACACTATGGGCCTGAGTCATTAAAGAGAGCAAAACATAAAAAAAGGAGTAACTTTGCACCTGGGCAAAACCATGTTACATTGGAGGGGGAGGTAAATTTAAAATGTGTGGACAGATTTATAGTTGGGTTAGGGAATGTCCTAGATCATCTTTAAATTTCAGTGTAAAAATAAAGCTATCAAGTATTTGTGTCCTACATGAAACAGCCAGTATTTAACTTATGTGCAAAATAATAAACTAATCTGGACCCCTTGCATTGTAATATGGATTGTCCCGGAAAACATTTACTTCTTTTTTTGTCTTACTTTCCTTAATGACTCAGGCCCTACAAGTATAGAGAAGAAAGGTTGGGAGACAGTGTGACAGTTCAACTTTTGTGACCACCTATGTGAGCCACTGCTTTCTTGCGCCCATTAATTTCCGGTGTCTGTACTGTAAGATCTGTGTCAGCAACTTACTAAATAACTTATTATTAAACCTGCATAACCAAGCAATCCTGAAAATGGCTGATCTGGAGGAGGGTGCCATGGGGTTACACTATATACCACACTGCCAGTGAAGAGTGGGCTACACTAACGAGTGTTTTCTACCTTCGTATGACTTTACTGGGTTGTATACAACCTGCTGCAACTTTTAATAAATGTACAGTTTTATCCTTCCTGCCTATGGGGTAGATTTACTAAACTGTGGGTTTGAAGAGGTGGAGATGTTGCCTATAGCAACCAATCAGATTCTAGCTGTCATTTATTTAGTACATTCCACAAAATGACAGCTAGAGTGATTGGTTGCTATGTGCAACATCTCTACTTTTTCAAACCCGCAGTTTAATAAATATACCCCTATGTCTATTACCCTTTGATTCTGCTTAGCAGATTTGTGTTATATCCCAGAGCAATGGTGAAGCAAGAAAGAACAAGTAATGTGCTTAGTGAGTGTTGCAGAAGGACCTTTAGAATCCTATAAATTAAAGCCATCCGGAGACGGAAAAACACTTTCAGAAAATGGTCTATTCAGCACCACTTACAACACATCAGTAAAAGTAACTGTTTCAAGAACCAGGTTTCTACTTTACATAATGTAACAAACACTACACTTCTCTACACTACCATTAAACACAGTGATATTGCAAACTCAACTTATAACTTATTCATTCATCAAAAGTGCATCACAAATAACGATGAATGCAAAACGCTGGCTAAAATAGGTGCATGTTTACATGGGAAAATGTGATATTGGGGGGCAAAATCCCATAGTAATTGAAGCAGAAATGCAATGTAAGGACCATTTCCATGGACATAAAAGGCATGTTCTAGATCAGTGGTCAGGGAACAGGGGTAAATTACCCCAAACGGGGTTAAAATGAAATTCCTGGGGGTATTGCTGCCGATTCACATGCTGTCTGTTGGATTGTAGACCCCTTTAAATGTGAAATTGCTGTTGTACCAGAAGATCCTCAAGGGTTGGCAGAGGTACTTCTTGAGCTTCGATGCAATTATGAACACGTATTGCATTTGAGAACAAAGCAGATCTGTCATATTTTTGGATGTCAACAGCTGCAAAGGCATTCGAAATTGCACATGAGGAGGCAGTCAACAAGTTGCTGCCTTTGCGAACAAAGATTTTCCACTCTAACGAACATAAAAACAAAGCAGAGAAATCGATTGGACGCTGAAGACTGTATGCAAACTGCCCCAATATTGATGCTCTCGTATCAAACCTGAAGTTTTGAAGTTGAAGTTTTCAAAGAAATTTTTAATGGATTCAATAAAATTTTGAATTCCATTAATTAATAATATATGATTTCCTTCCTTTCAATCAAGAGGGTAACGTCGGCGTATCTAAATATATTTTGGGGTAAAAGGTAAAAAAAAGTTCCCTGACCCCTGTTCTAGATCAACTTTAAATTTCAGTGTACAAATAAGGCTATCAAGTATTTATGTGTTACATTAAAAAACAGCCACTATTTAGCTTATGTGCAAAGTAATAAACTAATTTGCACCCCTGGCATTTGTAACATGGTTTTGTCTAGGATGAAATTCGCTCCTTTTTTTTGCTTTACTCTCCTTAATGATTAAGGCCCATTGTCTAGGTGGACAGGTGAGAATGTTTGCATTACACAAGCAGACAATTTATACCTAAAGTGACTTTGATAAATCAGCCAGCAGTGTCACTACCACTGAAAGATTCTTATTCATCAGCAGCAAAAATAAAGCAAAAATTCAAAATTTGTTAGATTTCATTGAATACGGGCTTAACCAATGGCCAATTAAAAAAAATATAAGTATCATACAAAATATTTTTGAAATCTGCTAATTGTCCAAGTATGACATTGATAAATAGACCCTTAAGGCGTTTAAGGTAAATGTATTAACACCAGCTAGGTAGCGTGTAACAGAAGAAAATCCACAGAAACCGAGCTACTTGATCAACAGAATAAAAGTGTCATCATGTTCCAGAGAGAATCATTAATACTGAGCAGATGGCCCAGTATATCAAATGAAGAACAGGAATTTATGCATCTGAAAAATTGCCATTTTTTCTTTTTACACCATAAATAGCCTAAGGGGAGGCATGTAACATACAATAATGTGTATACAAGGTAACTGTTTTAATACAGAGAGTTGAAATAGAGGACCCAGTCAGTGTGAACTTTTTAATGATTGCAGTGAAAGATACTTTACAATGTTTGAAGATAAATGACTTAACGGTTACTGGTCAGCCATGCAATAACTCCCGAAAACATAACTCCCCTTAGCATAACATAAACACACAAACCACAAGTTTTGGCAAATGAAAATCAATTTTCTTAGGACACAAATGCATGGTGAAGGAGAAAGCACAAGCAGCCAGTTAGAACCAATACCAAAATACCACAATGAGGTTCACCCACCCTCTCTGTATAAATCGATTGAGGGACGTCTTCCTCCCAAGAGCACACCCTTAAAACCACCAGGTATCCATCCACCAGAAGCATAGGGGACTCGCATTGCCTCCTAGGCTGATGTAAATCACCAACAAACCAGCCCTGAGGACGGTGCCTGTAACCAAACCTAAAGCCTGACACTTGTAAGGGATGCGGACTCTTCAGCTGAATAACCATTCGCCCATCAGATACTGGCCTCTGGCTGCCAATGCTTTCCGGCTACAACACAACTCCCCAAACCCACAAAATCAAGGGCGCACAGCCCTATCTGCAATATCCATTCAGGAACCATACAACAACCACACCACCACAGGAAAAACAAAGGATGACTAAGTCCAAGGCGCAACAAATGTAACAAACTGAGAGGCAGCTTGTAGCAAAAAATAGGTAACACCAAACCCCTAATGAATGTAGGCAAACAAAAAGAGAGATTGCAGACAAGGGCCAATCCAGAGATAAAATAAAACAAACAAAAACAAAAAACACTCAGTAATCAATATGTAATGGTGAAAAAGTCCTACATTCCATTAGGAAAGGGATAAATCTTCTGGAAGAGTCCCAATAGCTTCATAATTCCTCGTAGGTCAAACATAAAAAAGAAGAAGAAAACCAAAAAATAGTGCAGTCTGTAGATATATCAGCATGACAGAGGGAAGCCCCTAGACTATCCGTGCACTCGTAAAAGAACAGGAACACCACGTGTTGTCAAGGATTAAACTTAACCCCTAAGGGGTGCACACTCACCAAATGGCAAAAATAATAAAGCCTGTAATACAGATGTCGCTCCTTATATGCAGTCAATCTTCTAACATGGAATCCCACTCGATCATAAAGGAATCCAAAAGAAGAAAAGACGCTCCATAGTGTAAGAACGTATATAAAAAATGTATTCACAAACATAGATAAAACAAAATGCACAGCGTCAGATGAAACCTGAAGGTAGGGAATAGATGGACCCTTACCGTCCTCAGAATGGCAAGAGACGTGTCTTAGGTTGAAAAATAGCGAGCAGTGTCCCGGGTAACTTTCATCTCAATGATGTATCCCCCCCCCCCCTGTATACATTTCTAGATGAAACAGCTCTTAAATGTTTTGCCTTTTCCTCAGTCATTTGTAAACTTGCCTGATGAAGGGGCCTCTGTGCTCTCAAAACTAGCAAATATAATATTTTTTTTTGGTTAGCCTTATCGCTTCTATAATACTTTTGTCTTTTTTGACACGAAAGTATTTAACATCACATAGATTTTTCTGGCTAACACGGTACTGCAATAATAATAAAAAAAAAAAAAAATTTGATACACATTCCAATAGACCTAGATATGCTCTCTGACAAATTGCCCCCTGACAATACTAACGTGGAGCCTAGAGAACTGCAACATATATGCACAAAGGCAGAAGAGAGAGCAAGTGTTGCATTGTGGTGCACAAACACTTTAAATTCGGACTGTTATTACACAGAATTTACAATAACTGAAAAAACACAACTTTATTTCTCTTTATTAAAATATGGACTTATATTAGCTCAGTGAAGATAGGGTTGCCGCAAATTTGGCAACTAATCTGCTAAACACTAATATAAAAATCCACAACGATACAATAACTTCATGATCCAAGAGCATAACTAACAGCTCTTTAATCAACAATTACCCACAATCCTATTAGAGCTATAATTAGCCCACACTGATTTCTATCTTGAGGACAAATTACAAGGTACTATTCATGAGATTACTCCCAACATATGGATTATAACTCACGGCAATGAGCGCATGGCACCGAGAGTGTAATAAGCCAATTATCCCAGCACTCGCAATGCTAAGAATGTCCAGCACCTGAGTAAGAGAGTGTCAATGAAACCAAGTATGTAGTCTAAACAGGCTGGGGAAGCAGGGGAACTCCTGAGTCTACCTTTGTTTCTGTCCCAGCCTCTGATAGCAACCTGCAATCGTCAAGTCTTATAACAAAAATGTTGATTTTTTTTTTGATGAGGGGGTAGGTGGCAGAGTGGAGACTGACCATGCTTCCTCATCTGTTCCAAAAGCCCCTGCCTTAGCAAACAGAGTATGGCTTTACATAGTAGTGGATGGAAAAGTATTGCCCGGCTAATCACCAGGACCCATCACCATCATCATCATCATCATCATCATCATTTATATAGCGCCACTAATTCCGCAGCGCTGTACAGAGAACTCATTCACATCGGTCCCTGCCCCATTGGAGTTTACAGTCTAAATTCCTTAACATACGCACACAAAGACAGACAGAGAGAGAGACAATGGTCAATTTTGATTGCAGCCAATTAACCTACCAGTATGTTTTTGGATTGTGGGAGGAAACCCACGCAAACACAGGGAGAACATACAAACTCCACACAGATAAGGCCATGGTCGGGAATCGAACTCATGACCCCAGTGCTGTGAGACAGAAGTGCTAACCACTAAGCCACCGTGCTGCTACACCCCCATGCTATAGTTTCACCTATGCTGAGTATATTAGGAGAAAACTGTCAGAGGCATATTCAATTAGGGTTCACACGAGCGATTACGTGCGGCTGCGCATGTAAAGTGTCATTACAGTACCGCAACATCACGGATTTCCCCTCGTAACCCTATGGGGTGCGCACGGAAATCCGCAATTTTGCGGTATTGAGACCCGTGCAGCCTTGCATATTCGCGGGGCGCGAATCATAATTGACTATGCCCCTTAAAGTTTAAATTAGTAAAGAGTGTGGTCCTATAGTGGTAGTAGGTGTGCACTTTGAAATACACATGACACGTAAGTAGGTAAACTAGCACACATAAAGAAGTATCACCATACTTGCCAACTCATGGCAAGTATGATCCGGGAGCCTGCCGGGGAAGGTGGGTATGCAGGGGACGGGGCTCCGAAAAATCACGCCATTTTGGCCCCGTCCCCGTGACGTAATGATGCAAAACACGTCATTTTACTGTGGTGGCGGGGCCAAACGCTGCGATTCCCGGTGAATCGCAACGTTTTGGACCTAATTCTGCCCACTTCACTAGGAAGTGGACAGATGCGGGAGATTGCAACACTCTCCCGGGAGTCCGTGAGACCCGGACCAGGAGAGTTGGCAAGTATGAGTATCACAGGTCCGCTAATTGTTTGGGTTTGTAAATGACCTTTTCTGGATAGATGGAAAAAGAGGAAAAAACAAAATCCTTTCTTATTCTGCCTTAAATGACTATCTGTACAGATCTATGTAGGATCCTGTCATCCAGTTGTAATAAGTCCACTGTAAATATGTTACACTCCAATTCCACAGTTGTTTACATATGTGTGTGTGTACATTTACATATTCCAAGAATTCCTGTGTTTTTTTCTGACTAATGAGGCAGAAAACTAATTGAGCGGTTTCTATTATTGAATCCATTTAAATTACCTGCTGCTTTTTCTGGAATGGCGTGAATTCAAGCATTATGAAATGAAGCATGCTCATTAGTGATTTGTAGATAAAACATAATCACATTTAAAGTCTGTACACATTGAGATACATGTGGCTTGGCACACAGTAGCACACAGTAGGGGGGGACATAACAAGCACATATCACATTGTGTACTGGGTGATCTAATGTCTGAGGACAGAAAGATCGGTGATCCCGAACCATTTTATCGTCAGGCACTAGGATAAGTGCAACAAAGGATCTGACACTCTTTTTGTTCCTCAATCCCTATTTGTCCTATATGGATCCTAAATAAAGAACAGGTTGTCTTGTCACTGTAAATTAAATTGCAATTTAATAACACAATAACAATGAAGAAAGTTAGGGTTAGTTTGAACAATCTCTATAGAGATATATACGCAAATAGGTCACTCTATATTGGAGCATAGATTTCTGGGCATGCTATTTACACCTTTAAGTAAAATGCTTTCCACACTGATGATTCATAAGAAGATATCCCAAGTCCGAGGTTCCTGCTCCAACAACCCAGTGCAGTGCTTAGACTATGCTGGTGACTTGGGTCTTAGGACTCTTCTCAAAAGAGAAAGGGCGCCGTTCCTCCCATCCCCCAAAGCCATATGGCCCCTTAGGGGGCAAGGGTCTTCAGGCCCACCTTCACCGAAGTTAGCGGGCACCCATGTTATCCCAGAACCCTGGAGCCTAATTGCCCCTTAGGGAACAAGGGTCTTCAGGTCCACCTCCACCACAAGTCTTAGGTGGGCTCCTTTCTCCTCAAGATAAATCCAATCTTCCCTCGTGGAACAGAATCTTCAACTTTCCCCAGAAGGAGGCTGCCTTCAACTGCTTAGGGAGAGGGCTGCCCATTAGGGTTGCCCCACTAGGGTTGCCCCTAATCCCATGAAAACACAAAAATGTGACACACACGCACAAAGAAAAGACACAAAAAGTGGGAAGTGTAGTGAATGTGTATAATAAATGAAATAAATGGTGCCAATCATGGAAAAATAGAGCTGAAGTGTCCTAATCTGTGCACTGGTGTCCCCTACCACCATATGCATTTCCAGGCACCCCCGGCATAGTCAGCACTGGTGCACATAGAACCTCGTGCTTCAGGCAGCCGCTCATTTGGCCAGAGGATGTAGCGAAGGCCCATTGCCTATTGGAGGCACCTATAAGGTTCATGGGCATCTACACGTGATCTTAGCCAAAAGGGACGGTTTCACTTTTGTCAGAGCACAATAGTGATTGCTGCATGTAAGCTTCTATTGAGGCATCCTCTCTGAGATCATTAGAAAGGTAGAGTATGAAGCAACTACATATGTGTTTTACCACTGACTTCTCTCCAGAATTAAAATGTCTTATGTTTAAAAGGGAAACTGAGCCCAGCTACTACAAATGGAATAACTAATGGTAACTTAATTCCACAATATTAATAACATTTAAATCAATTTCACTGAACACACATTTATAGAAAAAAAATTTATGTGCTGAGGTTTTTGTGAATATGACAAATCCACCATAAATAATTTGTTATCAAACACTTGCACCAATGACTTTTGTGGCCTCTATGGTCCTAGGTTAATTAGCAACTGTCATCTAACACATCCTTACTGAATACAAGTATTCTCAGACTTACGCTGTACATTTCTTGAAGGTGAGAGCAGCAACTAGACAGCACTCAATTCCGATAGAGTCAGGAGTAGGGTCAGGCTGTCTCCTCTGATGACGTCTTTTTCTGACCATTGTAAGGAATTCTTCCAGGATGCTATGAAATCTCTCAATTTCTTCTCTAGAAATATAATGTTTACATACATGAGTAGCTCTAATACAGAAAAGATTAAACTAATGGATGTGTTGACTGTCGGTATCACACATTATTAATAATGCAATGACATTATCCATTTAATATCTGCAATTTTATAGTTCAGTGTTTAACCTGTGACACTCCAGGTGTTGTGAAACTACAAGTCCCAGCATACCCTTCCAGCAATAAACTGCTATATATTGGCAAAGCACGCTGGAACTTGTAGTTTCACAAAACCTAGAGTGTCACAGGTTAGCCAACACTGTTATAGTTCATTGTGATATTTTGATCATCTATTACTAATAAAACAATTACATGAGTGGCCAGATTAAATGAACATCATCTACTACTTCAATATAAAGGGATCCCCCCTTCCAGGTCTGTTCTGTCAGAAATAGGTTATTTTCTTTTTAAGATTACCCAAGTAAATGTTTGCTCTTCTTGGAAAAGATAGGGCTTTCTTGTGTTAACATACTAGAATAAATATCTAAATTATTTTATTTTTTTTAAAGTCTGTTACATAGGAAAAATAGACAAAATAAGGGGAAAGCCCATAAATTGACCTAAAAAATAGCAAAGGGTAAGTATACCATGTATACATTATTTTAAACTTGTAAATTTTTCCCCCCAAAACGTTTTCATTTTAGTTCCCTTTAATTTCTACCTTAGGCTGACACTGCTTTGTTGATGGGTCTCAATGTAAACTGTACCTAATACAGCTGCTTCTGTTAGATCCAGTTGACATGGAACGAATACTGTTAGCAGGCAGGAGAGAGCAGATACCGGTCTCTCCTGCACTCCCTGCCCTCTGTAGTCCTTGTGATGTCCCTGCAGTGCCCCTTACATTCATACCTTCAACATGAAAACTTTGGCACACTGTGGTAACATTTGATTTAGTGAATGTCTGTGACTAATGACTATGCCGATGGCTTGAACTATTAGCATGTGGCATAGCCAGTTTGAAGGTAGGGGGTATTTACTGTCTCCTCTACAGACCAAGCAACCAGTTGCATTCCTCCAGTAAACTTTGACAGCCAGTGATCTTTGATTGGCAATTGGAGATGTCTGAAGAAGTGCAACCAGAACACATCCAATGACTGTGCATCAGCTGCTTGTCACATGAAAGCATGAGAGGTATGGAATGGACGGGTTCATGCAGGAGGCACGGTGCCATATATTATATATAATTATATATATATATATATATATATATATTATATATACATATACACACACACATACATACATATATATATATATATATATATACATATACACATATATATACACATTATCGCTATTGTTGGAGAGGGGGAGATATTACCTCAGAAGAGGAACTCCGATTCTACCACACGATCATTGACTTCATCTATATGGTTCGCATTTTATTACATCTTCCCATATTACTATCAATACTACACATTGGAGCGCCATACTTGTTTATCTATCCGTATATATATATATATATATATATATATATATATATATATATAGTCAGTAATATTGTACCTTGACATTAGGAATACTGTATGATATGGAGACTGTACTCAATACTGGCATATTGTGTACTGGCTATGGGCTATGCTGTATACTGGTAACAGAGAATAACTGCCTGATCAGCCATTGAAAACTACACACTGAAAGGTTTAAGAGCGATGAGATCCTAAAAAGGGGCATGGCCTTAATAATGGAGCACACATTATCTCCTATAATATCAGCAGAACAACATTCAGCACTGCACCTCCACCGACTTGTATACAGCGCTCAAAGACACTGTGATCACATCTTCAACCCAATTCATATTTCATATGTCACAGCACAGAAAGGCAAAGTGCAGACATTTGTATTCATAAAACAATACATGTCTGGGTTTCAACGTAAAGATTACTCTGACATGCAGGAGTTTTGCTCTATATCAAAACAATTGCTTTGTAAATGCTCAATATGCTGTTGGCCTCTTGTGAGCTGAACACTGACATTTAAAGATACTGAAATAAAGTTATTGAAATTGAAAGACTAATGCCACAGCTCACTAGGCCTGTATCATGCAGATTTGGGTTCTAAGAACAGAACTGAAGAATCACCTGAAGCCGCACTGAATATTTTGGAATGCATATTACATTGGGCAGTGCTTCCCCAAAATGTATCAAGGGGGTTATCTTACTCATCATCTGAATCAGAGTCCTCCTCTTCCTCGCTGCTTTCAGGGTCACTAAATACTGCCGAGAGCGTGCCAGCACACTCCTCTTCATCAGTGACTTCATGGACAACAGGAGACTTGTCAGGAACTTCCAACTCAGGCCAGCACCTGTCTTGGTACTCTTTCAGCACCTCTGTCAGGATAAAAAACAAACACAATAATTAGGATATGTCTGCTATCACTAGTAGATGAAGATATCCCAACCATGCTGATGCAAACGCTATGAATGTACAATACATTGCTCAGTGTTAAGCGAACATTCTACTGCAGCTCTGTTAAGAAGTAAATGATTACCTCTCCAGCACATTAAGGAAGTTGAAGCTCCTCACACATATATAATACAATGTCCTGACACAGGTTATTTGAGCTATCGAGACATTAATAGTCCTGTCTGTGTGCATCATTCAACCACATCTACACAGTGCATTCCTGTTAAGCAAGACTGCCAAGCTATCATTCACTCTGTGCCTGATCTCCTAATACGCCAACCTGCTGCAGAGGAGTGAGACACAGCATGGTGGACATGTTTAGTTCAGGATAAATACTCCACATTATGTATATTTATGCAGCTCTATAACCATACATGCCGACTTTTCATTTTTTACCTCCAAGAGATCCCGGGGGGCGATTGTGTCATTTGGCCCCGCCCCCAAAACGAAATTGACATTTTGTTGTGGGGAACGGGGCCAAAATTACACATTTCCCCGCAAATCGCGTCACTGAGGCTCACATCTGGCCCACTTCCCTAGGAAGTGGGCAGGATTTTTGGAGAATTGCCTGCTCTCCCAGGGGAGTTCGGGAGGCCTACTCGGAATTCGGGAGTCTTCCAGGCATTTCAGCAGAGTAGGCAAGTATGTCTATAACGCACTGCCTTTATTATGTAGTACTGTCAAATAATGCCTATATTTTCTCTTTAAATTTGGTAAGTAGTCCCAGTTCATGTATGAGCTTACATATATGTCTAGGGAATGTCTGGACAAAGTAATCCAAATTTGGGGGTCATGATTAGAGAAGCTGCTTATGCAAGCCGCTCTAGGTGACCACTTTTGTCTGACTGAATAACCATCCAAGATATGGTACCCTCTTCCTCTTCCTTTCTTTTCTATCCATTCTCTCCCCGTTCCCCTTCCACCTTTATGTACGGGAATTTTCCATTCATTTATTTATATGCATAATATACACAAACTTACACAATGCACCTCATGTGTGTCAATTTTAGCAATGTTTCACTGTTTAAATCTCAGGTGATCCTTGCCTCAAACATCATAGGATTATTATAAATTAACATGGTGCAAGTAGTAAGAATGCACTACAATATACAACAACCAAATAGATGTTAGCCTTCAACACTCCTGAAGATTAAACACTAAAGACAGGAATGGTCTGACAATTAGCTATTGTTACAAGGTACTTGTGCAATAAATAGTTTTAAATTTGAATTACAGTATGTAAATGACAGCATGGTTAAATAATTTATATATATATGAAGCCATCCTATTTTAGATGTTAACAGTCCTTATAATTGCCGTTAAGGATTCATGTAAGTGTCATCTTCCGTTATTAATTTGCTAAGCATTTGTAAGTCACTGTCACTATGTAAGCTTATTAGAGAATGAATAACACATGGAATCAACCATAAATTCAAGCTAATATAGAGACAAGTACATTGGCAGCGAGAGAAAAAATGTGCAACAGTAACTCATTCAATAATAATGAGACTTTCATTTAGGAATGGACAATTTTTGGCTGTGTTGCTGAACAGCATCTGGATTTTTGTTTTGATCAAATCATATCTAAGTTTGTTCATTCTTGCTTTGCAACAAATACTATTAGGCATAATACGACCACAGAACAGTTCTGGAGCAATAAATGCCATAAAAACAAAAAATGTAAAAAATAAATTATTCCTACATGCTGTACTATGTTAGTGCTGTATTGACAGCTTTAAAGCTGGTGGCGCTGCATTTATACTCTAAGGAGAGTCATTAAGGAGAGCAAAGCAAAGGAGTAACTTTCCACCTGGGCAAAACCATGTTGCATTGCAGGGGGATGTACATTTAAAATGTGGAGACAGATTGAAATTTAAAGTTGATCTAGGACATGCCCTACCCCAAATATAAGTGTAAAAATAAAGCTATTAAGTATTTGTGTGCTACATGAAAAAGCAGCCAATATTTAACTTATGTGCAAAATAATAAACTAATTTGCACCCCTTGCATTGTAACATGGTTTGTCCAGGAACAAATTTACTACTTTTTTTGCCTTGCTCTCCTTAATGACTCAAGCCTTAAAATAGGATAATTACCACTTGTGTACATGGGGATAAATATCCTTGTTGCTATTAGTATTATTATTATTATTAAATTATTAAATGTAGGCCTATTGGAATGCTGAGTGCCTAAGGGATTCTTTGATCACCGCTCTGCCCCACTTCTATCAACATCTGGCCTATAAATGGAAGAGCTTCCTTTTTCTTTTGTATGAATTTGGTCTTCTCATCGCTGTTTCTCATTAACCTTCATGTTAAGCTTTCTAACTTGTCTACATCTCTCACATTGGTGTCTTTTTATCGCATATTGCTCATGTTAATTATAATTTCTTATCGCAATGATAAGAAATTAATTAACATGGCAATTTATTAAAAATTATTAGCCGGGACAGTGGCTCTGACAGAATCCTGTCCCAGCAAATAATCTATACTACAGGTTCTTATGGCTCTACAGAATTTGCGATGTGGAGGAGCACGGAGCTTGCCGGAGAGCGATCTGAGGATGCCCCTCTTGTGACACTCTCCCAATAGGACAGATTGGCTAACGCCATCTTCAGAAGGCACTGACTGTCGGGGTCAAGCTCAAGCTCCGCATTTTGGAGCTTGCTAAAAAGGGCATAACCACAGTCCCAGAAGACACCTATGGGGACCGTATTTGATGAGGCTGGGACCACAGCAGATATATCCAATATCCTCTAATAATATATATCCTCGTTACTTGATAATGCGGTAATCAATAGGCCCCCTTGTCTTAAGTCTACAAAGTTCTTTGACTCTCTCATGATATGCATTTACGTCATAGCTTCTACTGGTATTATCTAGTTTTCACAACTGTACATGTCATCTAAATAGTCCTAACTAAGGGAGTAATGTGAGCACAATTGCACTATGCAACTGCATTGGGGTCCAGGACTTAAGGATAATGCACAACCCAGTGTACTGAAGATTATGTGGGATCACTGGAGGCTTCACAGACCTGGTGGGTTGGACACATAACCACCACATGTATGTGAACAGTGGCCTGAACAGTAAACTCTTCCCAATTTCAGATTATACGTTTCGATGAGATTTCTTCTATAAATAATGTGGGTCAGATTCGCTGAATTACATGCTGTATGAGTGATCATGACATGGGTGTATCTCACAGACTTACAGACAATGCAAACACTTCCAGTGAAATATAATAACAGCATGCTGACCTTGCTGGTCCCGGAGTAAAAGGATAGTTTTTGCTCCACGTTCAAACACAATCGTTCTTAAATTCTCCACGCCAATATCAGGCAGACAGACGTCATATAGAGCAATTACAGTGTTGAACAGGTCCTGGTTGGATACCTAGACAAAACAATAAAGTTACAGGTCACTGACTCAATCTTTAGGTGTCGTTCCACTGCCTGGTCACCTTGCACAGCCTTCCCCAGGGATCCCCAATCATCTATCACTTTCAGGACATATTTAAACATAAACTTACATAATAAACCTGTCACAGAAAGTGAGGAGAAAGCTCTACCCTTGTGCAGTATAACAGCTGTGCGTCAGGAATCAGGTATGCTTGAGTGATGATAGAATCACATTAAAATACAGGTGCTGAGAGATCCACTTAATGGTGAGAACACATCCCGGATCGTATCAGGCCCTGATGATAAGTTGCAGTTGTAATTTCTGTGCAGCTGATAGCTACAATCTTCATATTATTAATATGGATGCAACAAATCAGTGTGTTTTTTATAATTCATACAAATATTAAATTCCCAAGAGGCCGTACAAAATGTTTTGCATTAGATTGACACTTGAAATAAGGAATACTCATGGAATCTATAGCACACAAGTTCACACATTTCAACATGTCAAAGAGAAAAGGATACTCCATTAAGAAGAAGTCTGGATTATTTTATTTTTTTCTAGAAATTCTCTGTAAATGATGCAAGCCTACACTCCTACAGTGCAGAGAGGGCAAAGGGGTATGGACCTGCTATATAGGTATGTGGCCTGGGTGGATTGGAAGTAAGGCCGTATATCAATATCAATCCCAATATTTGTACTGGTTTACTTAGCTATTTATAAATCATCCAGCCTTTGATAAAAGAAAATCACCAACCTGGCTGATTAATTCTATTAAAGATATGGACAACCAATTCATGGTTTGCATGATTCTATGGGGTCATAGTCGGCAGTTACTATCAAAAATAGCCTATGGATCAGTTCTAAAATATATGCTGTATTTTACAAAACATCCCCAGATATGCCTTTTCAGGAGGTGGATACTGGAGGTGTTAAAGCAATAATTGAATATCTTCAGCTAAAGAAACTCTTTGGAGAAAAAAAAGTTTGAAAGGTTTATTAATTAAAAAAAAATGAAAAGCTTGTGCTGTGATAACATTATCACTCAATTTCATTCCTGAAATCTCTGGTCATCCAACAGACCAGACAAATAGTTTTAGTACCAATCCAAAGTAGGTTGTACTACAATTTACAAAAGTCATATTACAATTGGCTGAGAAGGTATATAGGTGTATCCTGGTCCTTATGGGTCTCCTGAATGCAATGGAGAAATTGAAGAAGTCTGTGGAAGTCTTTGTTCAAAATCACTTGATTGGAAACATCTGTTTTTGAATTAACTCCTTCATTCCTGTTCATATCCCTCTCACCAGCTCACACGCAAGGATTAAATAATATAACATATGACATAATAAAACCACATAAAATATAAATGATATACTAAAATAAGATAAAACAATGTAAATATTTTCATGCTAAAATAAATTGTCTTTATCCAAAAAAAATATCTTTGACAGAGGGCTGATGCAATCATATGTAATGATATGTAATGATGATAACGACTATCAGCAACACTGACTGGCTCATTGCACATGGACCCCTCCAGCTGATAGTACTGAAACCAATAGCGTTGAGTCTACATTATATCAATTATGTTCAAAACTTAGACATTTTTTTAGAACTAGCCAAAAGAGTATCCCCCCACACATACCCAAAGACAACCCCACAGTATCCTGCCTAAAAAGAAGACAGGACTCATGGGGATCAGAGGTACAAGAGGAGGAAATAGACACAGGGGCAAGACCCAAACTAAGAAGGTAGACACAGAAGGGAAAGGAATATTCAATCTAAGTAGCCTTGAATTAACCGTTCACTTGAAAAACATTTTGAATAAGGGCCTCAAATTTGCCCCAGATAACAGGCTTAACAAATTTGACACATATATTGACATACAAAGATTTGTGAGAAGACTTACTCTCAAGAAATATTTTCTAGATCCCTCTAGGAATATCGCTTACAACCAGAACAAGGAGGGACTAGACGACTACATACATACCACACTTAAAGAAAAATCTACCTTCTACCCCAGCTACACCAAGGAAACTTTTATCTGTACCTTTCAAAAATTAGTTGAAAGTGACTTAGAAGAACTTAGAATCCAAACAACAGGACACAAATCCAACATAAATAAACAAGAGAAACTAGCAATCAAACAGTTGGGAAAGAACTCTGAAATCATCATTAAACCGGCCGACAAAGAGGGAGGGATACCGGTACTGAACACAGTTGACTGTCTAGCGGAACTAGATAGACAGTTAGAAGATAAAACCACCTACGAATTACTCTCAGGAGACCCCACATCTAAATACCAAAAAGAATTAGAAAGTCTCCTCAATCAAGCAGCTATGCACAATATACTCAACAAGAATGAATACACATACCTATTAATAAAGCACCCTAGGTTACCTGTAATAAACCAGATTCCCAAGTTACACAAGTCACTCCTCAACACACCCGGAAGACCGATTGTCTCTGGGATTGACAACAAACCTGTCTGAGTATATTGACTGGTACCTACAGCCAATAGTATCCAAACAAAAGAGCTATCTTAGGGATACGGGCCATTTGCTTGAAATCCTGAAAGACATCCAATGGAAACCAGAATTCTACCTCATGACGTGCGATGTGGTATCTCTGTATACCATTATCGAGCTCACAGCAGGCTGCAAACATACTAGAGCCATATTGGAGAACAAGTCGGGTCTCTCACAGGGGCAAACAGATTTCCTGATTAATAGTATAGATTTTATCCTTAACCAAAACTACTTCTGGTCCAGGGGGAGTTACTACAGACAGGTTCCCGGGACTGCCATGGGCGCAAAGTTCGTGCCTAGCTACGCAAACCTGTTTGTAGCCTACTGGGAAGAATTGAATATATGGAACAACAATCCATTTCATAAGCACATTCTTAAATGGTGTCGCTATATTGATGACGTGTTCTGCGTCTGTACAGGCAGCAGAGACCAACTCACAGAATTCACCACCTACATCAATGGGAATAACTTAAACATTGTTTTCAGTAGTACCATCAGCGAACATAAAGTAGAGTTTTTAGACTTGGAAATTTTTGTGGAAAATGACCAACTTGCAACACAAACCTTCTTTAAGAAAGTGGACTGCAATTCATTTATACCGACCACTAGCAGTCATCACCAAACCGGGCTCAAAAACATTCCAAAAGGGCAGTTTACACTGCTCATCTTTAATGCATTACGACAAACAAGCCAGTGCCCTCAAGGATAGATTCCTAGAAAGACAATACAAAGAAAGGGATGTTGAGAGTGCTTATACCTCGCTTAGAGACACTGACAGAGAGACTCTCCTTAGAAAGAAACATGCCAAGAGGGAAACCCTGATGAACACAAGGCAGCCCTTCCCTTTATAACCAAATACAATAGGGACCATAAGAAGATCGAACATATCATCAGGAAACACTGGCATGTACTATTAGGTGACAGCGATAATAAGAAAATACTCCCCCCAAGGCCATCCTTTGTATATAAAAAAAGGTGATAATTTGAAAAACAGCCTAGTACAAAAGCACTATTCCACCCGCTAAAACAACCAAACAACCAATACAGAAGGCACGTGGCTAAATGAAAAGGGAGCAGGTATCTTCCACTGCAACAGGTGCTCAGCATGCAAGACTAGCAAAGTCAGGGACACAAAAGCAGTAACAGAATTTATGTCAAACTTCACTGGAGAGAAATTTAAGATCAAGCACAGACTCACCTGTGACACAACAGGTGTAGTATGCCTTTTGCAATGTCCCTGCGGCTACCAATACGTAGGGAGAACTATCAGAAAACTGTCCGTTAGAACTGCTGAACATCAAAGAAATATCAAGAACCAACTTTATACACATAGTGTTCCTGAGCATTTTCTAACACATCATGAACACGATCCTTCAAAGCTCCTGTTTACAGGCATTTGCAAAGTCAAAAAACCCTGACGGGGAGGGGACTACATCAGGATCATATCACAAGCCGAGATGAGGTGGATCTATAGCCTCAAAACACTGTCACCTAATGGTTTAAATATAGAATTTGACACAAACATATTTTTGTAAAAGTAAATTTGTGGTAGACCTTGTCTGTCAAAAGAAACATCACACATGAGCACTGGCCGTCAATGTCTTTATTTACATACCATCTGCCCAATAAACCGATGGTATTGCTTCTACTTGTCAAAAATAAATCTGAGCATTAAGATTAATAAGCTTCGAAAGCTACTCATTTGATCCCCTACATATACTTATTGTTTCATTAAAGGCTTATGTTCGTCACATGCTGTTAATTCTATGCGTGATTTAAGTAATCATCCATACTGGTAGTTGAACTAACGGAACTTGATGAATAAATTATAGCTATTCTACAGCTTAATAATGCATGCTTATCATTGATAAGAACATGGCAAGGAGCACCATATTATATCAAATACATTAGAACTAACAATAATGTTCATGTACACTTTGATTTTTCTTTATGCTCATCTATTGTTACATCGTGATAAAAGGGAAAGTTAAGGACCGTTCGGAAGAGCTAACTGCTATGTCAATCATCTGAGAGAACTAATCCTCACTTGGTTATGCTAATTAGGATTTCCTCTTAAATTGAAGGAAACGCACTCCATACTTAATTCTATTCTGGTCATCCCTAACAAAGCCTACAAGGGCGAAACGCGTAGGTACCATACCCAGACTTTCTCTCTCAAACAAAGAACTCATTTACCCATTCAATATTCATCACATTCAAGTAGAGGACGCGATCCATTCAAGCGCATACGCAAGGACCAGACACAGAAGGCGCGCAGCCGCTTCAACATCTGTGATTTCCAGCGGTGGAGAAGAGAGGACGGTGAAACGGATCGGACGCTCCGGGGATTCAACCTACTCCAACGGTGAGTGACACCCACAACCCGCGTCTCACAATCTTCCGAACTTGTTAGTGATTTTGCCATCACAGAACAGTGGAGCTATTAGCTCCAATCTACTATCTATGCCAGCACAACTTGGCGTTTCAGACTTTGCATAAATATCCCTTTCTGCTACTTAGTTAGAGCATATTATCCAGCGGAACCCATCCAAGTAGCTCATATTATACTCAATAGCTAAAAAACAGGATTGACATCTGCAGTTTATTTGACTATACAGAATACCCACTGCAGGAGGTTTTCAGACTCCGGAGAGGACATTCTATTTCGGGACTTACACTAATATTGCTTATCCAGTTCTCCCATTTAGATGGAGGTCTTTAATTCAGACTCTATCATCTGGTTTGTCCTGCTGATTTGAATCATTGCATATGTACCCATTACATGCATGTGTGACTACTATACTGCATTATGTTTGTTTGAAATCACTGATATCCTATCGTATTTTACCCTATATATATTTGTTTTATCCAGTGCACTTGGTAGTTGTCTTGGTTCATTTAATACCTTGCGTACTTGTATTTGCATTTATTTCTATGACATCTATAATTCTCTAATTCTCCATTCAAACTTATTGCGCCTGGGACTCCATTTTTTGTATGTTTATCAATTATGCTCACCTACTCTACCGGAACTCCCTGGTGGATCATGAATTTCAGAGAGTCCTCACCATCTCCCGAATGATCGTTCACGTCACCACGCCCCCTCCCAGACTTGCCAACTGACCTCCCTTCCGGGATCTCCCAGGGAGGAGAAGGTATTGAAAGTTGGCAAGTATGATCAAGTTGTGGTCATCTATTCTCCTTTCCTTTTGACTTTTAATGGGGAAAAAATTAAAGAGGTTTGTTAATTCATTTAATTTTTATTTGTGTTTAATTTATATTTTTTTTAAAACACAACTTTCTCATTTATTAGTAACTGCAGAGACAATATTATCTCTTCTCGATAGGACACTCTTATTGTTGAGTACAAATAGGGAAATGTGACTTTAGCTTTACTATTAACACGGACAAGCTGTATCTATATGCTCTGTGCTGTCGTGGGTCTCTTGTATGCCACAGACTCTATTGTATGACATGTATAACTAGCATTTGACCTGCAAACACATACTTGTAACTGTAACAAAAGGAGGCATTTAGATGGCAATATGCAGAGAAAGCAGGGAAGTAAAGTAAAACATTTGTGCAGCAATGCACCTAGATTGAATGTAGAGACCTATGTGTAACAAACAATAGTTTAAGTTTGGTTAACTTACATGCAGAGAAATCCTTCCTCTCAGCAAACAGACAGGGTGTGTCTCTTTAGTGCAAACAGAGCCAGTGATGGGGCGTTTCCTTTTAAAGAGAAGGTGGGTGTATCACCTGTCCATCAAGCTAAGGCTGGGGGAGGAGTATCAGGTATAAAAGCTTGTTTGTATCATTTGTGCACGGAGATCAACGCTGGGAAAGCTGGCTGGTCTTGAGAGAGCTGAGCTATGTCTAGCTAGCGTTTAGGGTCTCCCAAGTATTGCTGTGAAATCTGTACGGTGTCAAAACATTTACCATCCTGACAATAAAACTACATAAAAAGGAAGAAGTTGTTCGCGTGTGCTTCAGCAGTAGCGGGCTCTTGCCACATAACCTATAAGCTATCATCCTTATGGGAATACTTGGACAGCAGCGCCCTAATGTATGGCCCCAATAGCATGCCTGACACATCAATCCTGCAGTGATAGATGCCGCTCAAAGGCGCTTAGCCCTTGATTCCCAGCTGCAGACACTATCTAATAGAGTACAGGACAACAATGATTATTTATTGGCTTTAAGTCATGTCAAATACACAGTCAGTGCTGGACGCTTCTAGAGAACAAGTGAAATGTAGAGGTAATTTGGCTCCAGACTACAAACACGACATGTCACTTAAAAGTCACACTGGGAGTGGTAAACAAAAGCAGTGCCTGGGAAAACATGTATACATCCTAGCCGACCCCAGATCAAAAAAAAACTTTCATGGACTGACTTTTCATTAGTGTCTATATGTTAACAAAGGTCAGGGACCAGTGAGAACTTTGCAATAGGATAAGATTGATCAGGACATGATTTGCCTTATTGCAAATATATCATCCATAATAGAATACTTCCACCTACTGACCAAAGCATCTAGAAAATTTTTTTTTTACATGTGCTCACTTGGGGGAACCAAAACTTTATCATGCTGCAGTAACATGTAGATGTAGAGTACATTACAGCAGCATCGCGGAGTGAGCAGTGCCGTGGCTGCTGTACATTCTAATATGACCGAATGCACCTTAGCAGCACAGACTTGGTGTGCTGTTCTTTGCTTTCAAGGTGACTCGCACAGTAAAACTTTGAAATAATAATTTAAAGCATCTATTTCAATTCTGATTTCTAGATTTCCTGTACTTAATTGTCCCCTTATACATAAATATCATTACATATTGACCTACTAACAAACCTCCAAATACACTAGCTAATGAACAAACTTTAATGCCTTACAAAAATATTCTGTGCACTTTCAATTATTATTTCAAAGCCGTTATCTTGTGAGAAGGTCAATTCACCGTCAACCAATCGGCAGCCAGAAAGGCGAGTCAATCAAGGTACACTTTTAGCAGTTTGAATTTTTGGTGCCACAGCGATCCTTATCACTGCATCACAGGGCGACGTTGGCGCAACAGTAGTTCATCAGTGTAACCAGACGGAGAGGATGCCAGGGGACGTCCAGAGTCCATCGAGAGGCAAGACAAGAAGATTGTCGGGAAGAAGCCACTGGGTCAAGCAGAGAAGACGACTGCGGTGGCAGAAAGCCCTTGTCAAGGTTATTAGCGCCCCTGCCCGCAGAGAAGCACCGAATTGGAGAAGAGGTGCCATCGGCTGGAGGGTCTGGAAGAAGCCCTGGAGGAAAGGCTGGTATCCTGTGTGGAGCAGGTAAGTATAGCTATTGTTGTAAGTTGGGCACAAGGCCTGTGGCACATTCCAGGCAGTAGGCCTGTGGGTAACAGTGGGCGCAAGGCACTGTTGAATTAGGGAAGTAGATAGGATTTCTTGTGGGCACCAGTATATCAGGCTTGACCTGAAGGCAAAGTATATCAGGCTTGAGGCCTGTGGACAAAGTCTATCAGGCTTTAAGCCTGTCGAGGCAATTAAGGCTCTAGGCCTGTTGGTTTGAAGTGGCATTAGGCCGGTAACTGTAGGTAATAATTCCCATAGTGAGACCGTGCCCAGTCTGTTTTCTCCTGTTAAAAGGTAGTGGCCATTTTTGTGGTGGTGATTGTAAATTAATACTCTATACTTTACAGCATAGTACTGTACCGTATTGTGGGTGTTATCCTTGTGTAATTTATTGCCAGGATCCAGAAGTCAGGCTCCCATTAAAGGTAGGCTTTTGGTATCCATATCCTTCGTCTTTGCGTATGTGTCTGTGTGACTGTGGGGTTACAAGCTAGGGTGGTGCACCACACCTAGTTGTAGTAGCGTAAAGTTGAACAGCGTCTGATTACATAGTTTGTTGTCAGATCAGGGCACTGCTTTGCTGTTGCTGTAGTTAGTGCTTTTGTGGGGGGGGGGCACATTTGAGAGGGTAGATAGCTCTGTGGATGGGCTGTGTTTTGTTTCACCTGTGTCCCAGATTTGGAGGGTTGCAAACGACCATCAAGAGGAAGCATCGACCATTCCCCAACTGAAGTGCTGAGGGGTTTGAACGCTGAGGTTGGACCACAGGGTGCCTGGTAAGGAGTGTACGGTTCATCCCATAGTCATCCGTCAGGATTGGGTGAGTACATGGGGTGACGGGAAGGGATTTATGGTTAGTATTGCCCATGTCCCCAAGGCACCTTAACAATCTTCCTTGAAACAGCAAGGACTAACTTGAAGTACAGCAGATTTTTTTTTTACAATCAGCACAGTAGTAGCAGTAATTTATTTATGTAAATATTTATATATTATGTGATTTTTTTTTTTTTTAAATCCACATAATGACTGGTTTAATTTATATGGTATGAAATGTGCTTCCCCACAGCAGGCTGACAGGTTGTGTCTGAAGTCAGGACAAACAGAACAGCTGATGAGAGCTTCCTCCTAAAGGCAAGGTGGGAGTGTCACCTGCCCATCAAGCTAGGGCAGAGGAGGGTCAGGTATAAAAGCCTGTTTGTTTCACTGTTCAGTGTGACTGATGCTAGAGAAGCTGGCCGGTGGCTAGAGGCAGGTGGATATAAGAGATTATATATATATATATATATATATATATGTGGCACAGGCCTCTAAGAGAGGAATCAGCTATTCAGCTGACAGTCTACAGGTACAGGATGCAGTCTGGGTTACACACTGGAATAGCAGTGCACCTAGGTTCAGATATATACAGGTCAGATCAGAGACAAGTGTGACAAAGTATACAGTATACAAATATAAATTGTGATTTAACTTACATGATTTGAACGGCAACAGCAAAGCTGTCAAGGTTTGTCTGCAATCAAAACTGGTTACAGATCCCCTGCAGGGAACTCCCTTTAAAGGCAAGGTGGGCGTGTCATCTGTCTATCAAGCCAAGGGTGTGGGAGGAGTCTCGATTATATAAACCTGTGCACTTCTGCATGGCGACTGATGCTAAACAGTGGCCAGTGTCTAGACGGGTGGTTTATGTCTAGCAAGTGATAAGTTACCCGGTCATTCTGACTAAGTATATGCTGCCTTATTGTAAAGGAACAATAAAAACACTGTTTTGAGCAAGAAGTTGCTTGTCATATAGTCCAAAATACCTAACCATTAAATATTTTGCCCACCTATAAATGTAGGCACAATGACACCAATGGATTTTTTTTGTTTGTTTTATTCAGTACTCAACCATTTGGAAACCCTCCTTTAAAAATCCTGCTTTTGCCCCTGAATTAAGTATATCCATGGTAACAGGACCACTCAACGCTATACGCAGGGTTGCTTTCATACAGTGTAGCATATGGGAAGTGACATCTATTCCCTAAATGAGATGCCTAGCAAATACTAACTAGTTATGAGTGAAGTGTAAACATCTCTTGCCACTAATGTGACTGAACGAAAAGAGACCACATAACTGAATTTGCAAACCCGATTCATGTTTGAATAACACACATTTAGCCAATGATTGCATCAAGCACGCACTTTTCATTTAAATGCTAATCACCCATAAAGATTGTTTCTCATAAACCTAAAGGACCAGACCTAAATACCTTTGTGCTTTTAGCAGACAAAATAATTAAGTATGGAGATTAATGTAAACTGCTGTGTCGTCTCCGAGCCAAAATCTCATTTGAACAAGGATGTAAATCTGCCGTGCGTCAGGTTCTCTAATGATTCACTGATCAACATTTATATACAGATTCTTATTTTGTATCTAAGTATTTTTATTTGGCAAGGCTACAGATGGACAGAAGAATCAAACATATGGCTTCTTGTAACCCAACATCTAGAGCGAGAGGCTTAGAGTAGGTGTTTTGTTCGACTGTACGAAAGTATAATCACATGGGTCTGTGTTACCAGGGATTAAGAAAATGTCTGCTTTGTTGCTCAGACAAATCCCTGGGTCTGTGGAAGAATTCTTCTTGTGTATGAAATACCTGAACAAATCTAACACTAAGGAAATCTTCAACAACAGAATGAACAGTTGGCAATTTGACAGAATCGTTCAGATATGCTAAGGAGCTCAAGCAAATACTGAAGTATTTTGTTAAGAATAAATCCTATTACAAGAAAGAATGTAATTATATAGGGGCTATGTGTCAACATGGTTTAATTATCAAACGGGAAGATGCTGAAAAAACAAAAAGAAAAAAAACACAATTATCCATTTCCAACAAATTACAATGACAGGAAAACAGTGCAGTAACCCATATCAACCAGATGTTTGCTTTCGTCTTGTGAGCTGCACTAGAAAACTGACAGAAACAGATTGGCTTCTATGGTTAACAGCACCTTGTGCAGTGTGCTGGTTTTCATACAGTGGATATAAAAAGTCACCACACCCTTAGCGAAATTACAGACAAATATGAATTTTTTTTTATTTCTTGTTTTACATCACATCAGATCTTTTTCCACTTTTAATGTGACCTTGTAACCAACGAAATTCAAGTGAAGACATTTTTTAGGAAATGGAAGTGAAAATAAAAAAAAACACCCATAAGTGTGCATACCTTTTCATAACGGGCTGCCGTTGGGTTCAGAAGAAAGTAGAGAGGGAAGGGAAGAGTGAGCAGAACAGACAAAGAGGGTGATCAGGGCCAGATCGAGCATCCAGGCCAAGGCTCCGTTTCTATCACTCTATTCTCAACTACACATATATGTTATGCATCCACCATTCTAAACTCCACCTATAAGTCCTTCTACTCTCACCACCAGCTATGTCATCATCATCATCTACTCTCACCTCCAGCTATATCATCATCTACTCTCACCCCCAGCTATATCATCATCATCTACTCTCACCCCCAGCTATATCATCATCATCTACTCTCACCCCTAGCTATATCATCATCTACTCTCACCCCCAGCTATATCATCATCATCATCTACTCTCACCCCCAGCTATATCATTATCATCATCTACTCTCACCCCCAGCTATATCATCATCATCTACTCTCACCCCCAGCTATATCATAATCATCATCATCTACTCTCACCCCCAGCTATATCATCATCATCTACTCTCACCCCCAGCTATATCATCATCATCTGATCTCACCTCCAGCTATATCATCATCATCGTCTACGCTCACCTCCAGCTATATCATCATCATCGTCTACGCTCACCTCCAGCTATATCATCATCATCTACTCTCACCTCCAGCTATATCATCATCATCTACTCTCACCTCCAGCTATATCATCATCATCATCTACTCTCACCTCCAGCTATATCATCATCATCATCTACTCTCACCCCCAGCTATATCATTATCATCATCTACTCTCACCCCCAGCTATATCATCATCATCTACTCTCACCCCCAGCTATATCATCATCATCATCTACTCTCACCCCCAGCTATATCATCATCATCATCTACTCTCACCCCCAGCTATATCATCATCATCATCTGCTCTCACCTCCAGCTATATCATCATCATCTACTCTCACCTCCAGCTATATCATCATCATCGTCTACGCTCACCTCCAGCTATATCATCATCTACTCTCACCTCCAGCTATATCATCATCATCATCTGCTCTCACCTGCAGCTATATCATCATCATCATCTGCTCTCACCTGCAGCTATATCATCATCATCATCTGCTCTCACCTGCAGCTATATCATCATCATCGTCTACGCTCACCTCCAGCTATATCATCATCTACTCTCACCTCCAGCTATATCATCATCATCTACTCTCACCTCCAGCTATATGTTACCTTTCTTGCCAACTATACTCACCTTATCTTGTATGCCTCCCCTTTACAAACTTTCTACCTTCAACTCCACCTACCCTTTGCTAAGCCGTACCTTTACTTGAAACCTATATGTCCCCTTCCCAACCCTTATTCTCACCTCCAACAACATGTCTCTTTACTTACTCCACACTTTAACCTATACCTATGTGCCTCCTTTCTCACCTTCTGCCCTCACTTCCAACTCCTGCATGTGCTTCCTCTATCATCCCCTCCAACAATATGTCTCTTTTCTCACTCCCTACTTTAACCTCTATTTCTATGTCCCCTTCCCCAACCTCTACACTCAGCTCCAACAATGTCTATTTCCTCACTCCCTACCTTAACACCTACTTATAATGCCTCCTTCTTCAGCTTCTACCTTCACTGCCAACTACTGTATGTGTTTTCTTTTTCAACCTTTGCAGTCACCTCTATTTATCTATTTTCTCACTCCCTACCTTTACCCCATCTGTGGTTTCTGTCTTTCTCACCCTCGAAACTCACTTCCACTTATATGCCCCTTTTTTATTGCTCCACACTCACCTCCAACGATACGTCCTCTTTCTCACCCTCTGAGCATGGGTCACCATTGTGACACCTAGCATACCTCTTTCCACCAAAACTTCCTTTTGCTGAGACATAGCACTAGAGCTACATAACCAAAAATCCTTGACATATTCTCTGTACCTGCATCATATCAAGTCACTGCGAACCCTTTTTGTCACACCATGTACGACCAAGTCACGAACCCCCGAGCAGGATTTCCCTGCTGAGTCTCATTTTAGTTGTCACGTCTCCTGTTCCTACGTGAGCGTATATATTTTTGTGCATTTGCCATGCTTGACTTTTAAAAAAAATAAAAAAAGATTAACAGCATGCTTATTAAGTGCATTATGAAGCGAGATGGTATTATGCTAATTTATCTTTATTAACTGGCTTTATGGAGGCAGGTAATACTAATAATGGCTTCATCCTTTCAATCACGCAGTAAGAGGGAAGGAAACTGACTACAGGGTTCATAAAAACAATGACAAGCAAAAAGCCTGTGGGCTGTGATTTAACTACCATGTGTCAAATGAGATTGTTACAGATCAAACCAAGAAAATGAGTCCTCCTCATTTAATAAATCATATAATGATGTAGTGTTTTTTAGTCAAATAAATACATTTTTCTGTTCATGTAAAATTTTAACGTTTTAACTAGTACACAACATAGATTCTAGACCACCGCAACATAACTTCTAGGTTGTTATATTGATATAATTCATGCCATGAGCTGTTAAATAGGAAGCCTAGGGCTCAAGTAGAAAACTCTCAAGCAGCAGGCATCCGAAATGTTGGATAAAAACAAAACAATATAAATACAGCTATATTTTTGGTGCCTTTCTTTTACAGAGTATATCTGGTAAACAAACCTTCTATAGAAAATCAGCCTAGCTAATGACCCCCCCCCCAATTTGACAAATGTGTTATGTTAAAGATTAGCCAGGAAGTGCTAGATGCTGCGACTACACTGAGTTCCGATTGTGTGACCAATACCTGTGCATTTGGCCAATCATGTGGCAAATTGCTTGGAGACGGTTTGGGATCTGGTTAAACGGCTACAACTTTAGGATAGGTATATGGAATAAACCTCAAGCAGATGAAGAGATAAAATGTAAAGAATTAAACTATTTTAAGGGAATATTGTGTTGAAAAATTACATTCTGAAAACAATGGGCGTGCTGCCTAGCTATTGTTACTGTAAAGATCAAGGATACCGTCCTGTTTTCATTCATGAGATACTGCCCCTGGTCTGTCCACTTAAGGCCACCATTTACCATTGTCATGCATCCAATTCAATAAAATGCACCTTTGCCACCAGGGTATACAGGCTGTTGGGCCATATTACTTATAACCTTAAAAAAACATGCAGACCACACAGGATGGTTGTTGCATTGTACATATCCTATACAGAAGTACATATTCGGACAAAACATTCAGGGCCTCATTCATCAAGAAATGCAAAACAAGCGTAATGGGAGGTTTTTTTAAATAACACATGAAAATCGAGCGGCTCTGAAGATACGTCTCTTGTTGAATATGGATCTAGAATCGCTCTGGTCTAGCAAACAAGACACTGAAGGATACGTCCAAAACAAATGTGGAATATTAAATCACAAAAGAACGCACAAAAAAACAAACTTCAAATAATGTCACCTGTGAATTATTTAGTCATTACAAAACATTAAAAAAAAAAAAAAAAAAGTGCTTTTTTTAAAAAAAAAAAAAAAAAAAAAGTTTCCAAACTCACTGCACGCCGGCACATCCGTTTTTACATCACAAAACAGAGAAACATTGAGGTTTGTGAATTTCAAGCGGCCAGCCTAACCTTAGCCCTTAAAATAAATTGTCCAGTTGTGGGGTCCTGCCATTGCTGCTTTAAATTCACAACAATCAATGTCCCTTTGTTTTGTGTTGTAAAACGAAAGTGCCGGCATGCAGTGAGTTCGGAATTGATAGCAGTCTGCAAGGTATTGGTTTCAGATATGTTCTGTGTCTGCATTAATGGAAGTCAGCAATTCAAGCAAATCGGTTTTATGGCAATCGGGTTATATTTTTCTTTATATCCACTGTCGTTATGAAAAGTGTTGCATTAACCAGTACCACCGGCCGAGGTAGCTGCAGTAAAAGCAGAGACAAATCCTGACAATATCCTTATGTCTATCCCAAGCATGTTTAAATTGCTCTACTGTATTAGCCTCTACCGCCTCTGATGACAGGCTGTTCCACTCATCCACTGCCTTTTCTGTGAAGTAGTTTATACTAAAATGTCCTCGTCTTTGCGAGTGGACCCCCTCACCATTTGCTTGAGGGATGCTCCCTGTAAGGAGCTCAGAATGTCCCTACTTCTATTGGAACTTGCAAAAGACCCCTCCCAGTTCACATCAGGTATATTAAAGTCTCTCATAACAATTACCTCTCCTTTTAATGCCATTTTAGTGATGTTCTGCAATAGGGTCCGATCCAGATCCTCTTCCTGGCCTAGTAGTCTATAGATTACCCTAGTACGAAGAACAGCCTTATCCCCCATTTCTATGGTCACCCAAAGGGCCTGTTTTTTCTTTAATACTTTGTATTATAGTATTTATGCTTTTTTCACATACACCGATATCCCTCCTCCGATTCTTTCCACTATGTCCTTCCTAAATAAAGTATATCCCGGGATAGTTATGTCCCAGTCATGATTTTCATTGCACCCTGACTCAGTAATAGCCACAATATCCAGACCATCCCTTGTCATTATACCCATGATGCACTGTGGCAGAGAAGAGCAACAATGTAAAAATTGCAACATGATAAAGACAGACCAGATGTACCCTCACTCTAATGATTAAGCTACGAGGCCAAACCAAGCAGTATTTTAGGAGAAAACCGAATATATTTATTATAATGAAAGGGGTGGCCTTTCTCCATACATGAGATGCACTTCTAGTTTGGAGTCAGCAGGCAGCAGAGTGCACTCTGGGCAGACTGTCCAGGCAGCTTAGCACAAAAACAAGGTATTTTGCAGAGCGCATCAAGTGCACTTTATAAGTTAAGCCTGTGTCTGCGACATGCAGTGCGCGTATCTAGGGTTCTTTCTGGATTCTAGAACTTACTAAGTTGTCTGTGCAACATGTTTGACAGGTTAAAGTGGAAGCCTGGGGGAGTCCTGTGGCACCCATATACAAGAGAGGTAACAAAGTAGTGTAAAGAAGAGCAATACAGAACCAGCTCCCAGTTTACACTTAGTAGATCAGTGGTAAAATAGTGGTCATAAGAACATATACTGCATGTATATCTTATAAATACATAAAATTAAATAATAATCAATAAATACTATAAATAAATATCAATAAAATAAATATAATAATATTAATATATTACTACATAGAGGTCCAACTTAAAAGGCTGCAAAGAATGAATGTGCCTATTGATAGAATAAATTAATTATACAAATATAGCCAATATGATAGGCCTATAACATAACAAATTGTAAATATCAAAATACAAAAAGTATTCATCACAATTGCAAATTTGATGTTCCAGGTGCCTTTTTTTTTTGTTGCTATCAAATTGTAATTTAAACACTATGGGCCTGATTCATTAAGGGAGGTAAAGCAAACAAAAGTGATAAATCATGTTAAAATGCAAGGGGTGCAAATTAGTTTATTATTTTGCACATAAGTTAAATACAGGCTGTTTTTTCATGTAGCACAAGAATACTTGATAGCTTTCATTTTACACTGAAATTTAAAGTAGAGATGAGCGCACTCGGATTTATGAAATCCGAGCCCACCCGAACGTTGCCGATCCGAGTCGGATCTGAGACAGATTCGGGTATTGGCGCCAAATTCAAATCTGAAACCGAGGCTCTGACTCATAATCCCGTTGTCGGATCTCGCGATACTCGGATCCTATAAATTCCCCGCTAGTCGCCGCCATCTTCACTCGGGCATTGATCAGGGTAGAGGGAGGGTGTGTTAGGTGGTCCTCTGTCCTGCTATATCTCGTGCTGTTCAGTTCAGTGCTGTGCTGTGCTGTGCTGTGCTCAGTCCAGTGGTGCTGTGTCCTGTGCTTTGTCCTGTTCAGTCCAGTGGTGCTGTGTCCTGTGCTCTGTGCTTCTAAGGGCATAGTTATTTCCCCATTATTCCCAAGTTTTTAAAAAATAAAAAAAAAGTTATAAAAAATATTAAAATAAAAAAAAAAAAAAAAAAAAGTAATTATAACCAAATTTGCAAAACCAATCCAGCAGTATAAGTCCATTGGTACTGCAATATTACCAAGTTCACACATTCTGCAGTATCTTGTGCTACATATAATGGAGACCAAAAATTTGGAGGATAAAGTAGGGAAAGATCAAGACCCACTTCCTCCTAATGCTGAAGCTGCTGCCACTAGTCATGACATAGACGATGAAATGCCATCAACGTCGTCTTCCAAGCCCAATGCCCAATCTCGTAGTACCGGGCATGTAAAATCCAAAAAGCCCAAGTTAAGAAAAAGTAGCAAAAAGAGAAACTTAAAATCATCTGAGGAGAAACGTAAAGTTGCCAATATGCCATTTACGACACGGAGTGGCAAGGAACGGCTTAGGCCCTGGCCCGTGTTCATGACTAGTGGTTCAGCTTCACCCACGGATCTTATCCCTCCTCCTCTTCCCCCCCCCTACAAAAAATTGAAGAGAGTTATGCTGTCAGCAACAAAACAGCAAACAACTCTGCCTTCTAAAGAGAAATTATCACAAATCCTCAAGGCGAGTCCAAGGGTGTTGGTGGTTGTCAAGCCTGACCTTCCCATCACTGTACGGGAAGAGGTGGCTCGGGAGGAGCCTATTGATGATGTAGCTGGCGCTGTGGAGGAACTTGATGATGAGGATGGTGATGTGGTTATTGTAAATGAGGCACCAGGGGGGGAAACAGCTGATGTCCATGGGATGAAAAAGCCCATCGTCATGCCTGGTCAGAAGACCAAAAAATGCACCTCTTCGGTCTGGAGTTATTTTTATCCAAATCCAGACAACCAATGTATGGCCATATGTAGCTTATGTAAAGCTCAAATAAGCAGGGGTAAGGATCTTGCCCACATAGGAACATCCTCCCTTATACGTCACCTGAATAACCTTCATAGTTCAGTGGTTAGTTCAGGAACTGGGGCTAGGACCCTCATCGGTACAGGGACACCTAAATCCCGTGGTCCAGTTGGATACACACCAGCAACACCCTCCTCGTCAACTTCCTCCACAATCTCCATCAGATTCAGTCCTGCAGCCCAAGTCAGCAGCCAGACTGAGTCCTCCTCAATACGGGATTCATCCGAGGAATCCTGCAGCGGTACGCCTACTACTGCCACTGCTGCTGTTGCTGCTGTTAGTCGGTCATCTTCCCAGAGGGGAAGTCGTAAGACCGCTAAGTCTTTCACAAAACAATTGACCGTCCAACAGTCGTTTGCCATGACCACAAAATACGATAGTAGTTACCCTATTGCAAAGCGTATAACTGCGGCTGTAACTGCAATGTTGTTGTTAGACGTGCGCCCTGTGTCCGCCATCAATGGAGTGGGATTTAGAGGGTTGATGGAGGTATTGTGTCCCCAGTACCAAATCCCGTCGAGATTCCACTTCACTAGGCAGGCGATACCAAAAATGTACAGAGAAGTACGATCAAGTGTCCTCAGTGCTCTAAAAAATGCGGTTGTACCCACTGTCCACTTAACCACGGACATGTGGACAAGTGGTTCTGGGCAAACAAAGGACTATATGACTGTGACAGCCCACTGGGTAGATGCATCCCCTTCCGCAGCAACAGCTGCATCAGTAGCAGCATCTACAAAATGGCCGCTCGTGCAAAGGCAGGCAACATTGTGTAATACAGGCTTTAATAAGAGGCACAACGCTGACAACATATTAGAGAAACTGAGGGAAATTATCTCCCAGTGGCTTACCCCACTTAGACTCTCATGGGGATTTGTGGTGTCAGACAATGCCAGTAACATTGTGCGGGCATTGAATATGGGCAATTTCCGGCGAAGGAGGTTGCTTCCTCATAACGTTGAAAAAATGATGTTTATAAAAATGAATAATCAATTCCTCAATGAAGTACAGCACTGCCCTCCAGATAGTACAGAGGGACCTGTGGTTGTGGAGTCCAGCGGGGACGAATTGATAATGTGTGATGAGGAGGAAGTACACACTGTAGGGGGAAAGGAATCAGAGGTTGAGGATGAGGACGACATCTTGCCTCAGTAGAGCCTGTTTAGTCTGTACAGGGAGAGATGAATAGCTTTTTTGGTGTGGGGGCCCAAACAAACCAATCATTTCAGCCAAAGTTGTTTGGTAGGCCCTGTCGCTGAAATGATTGGTTTGTTAAAGTGTGCATGTCCTATTTCAACAACATAAGGGTGGGTGTGAGGGCCCAAAGGACAATTCCATCTTGGAACTTTTTTTTTTTGCATTATATGACCAATCAACAGTCGTTTGCCATGTTCAAAAAGTAAAACCAAATTTAAACAAATTCAAGAAATTAAACCAAAAGTAAAATGCCCTGTCATAATTTAAAACAAGAGGTATTGACGTACTCTAAAACTACTGTATTGTTGTTTATATTTTATAAACACTACACTTGAAAGCTTGAGTCTTTCAATGAAAAAGTAACTGTCCATTGCACGAATATTTGCAACAGGGACAATTTTAGGGTTAAGAAAGTCAACTAATAACACTTCGACGCTGTCTGTCTTTATAAACACTACACTTGGAAGTTGGAGGAGGTATTGTGGCCCCGGCACCAAATTTACTACCGGGGCCACTCCACTGTGCAGTCCATATTTAGGTGTATCAGATATTAAACAACGGTGACAGTTGATGCCCAATTTTTTAATTATATTGTTGGCGCTGTAAAAAATTGTGTTCCGGGCACACCACACTACGCAGTCCATACCCTTTTTTGGTGGCATTCTGACCCGTGGAGGGTTTTTTAATTATATTGTGGCCTCGGTACCAAATTGTGTACCGGGGCCACCACACTACGCAGTCAAGATAGATAGATGCGTATCATAGATAAAGTACATTCAGTGGTGTGGGGCAAATTGAAAAATATTCAAAATGCACTGACATCATCAAAAACAAGAGGTTTTTACACGCTGAAACTCCAACATGTATATGATGGAGAGGATGGAGGAGCAGCCGTATGTGCAGTGTAATGCAGACCTGTTGAAGGTTTTTTATATATTTTATTGTGGTGCCCAGTGCCCACTACTCTACGCAGTCCAGATACTATTTTTGGGTGTAATTCTGACCTGTTGAAGGTTTTCTATATATTATATTGTGGTGGCCAGTGGCCAGTCCTCTATGCAGTCCAGATACTATTTTTGGGTGTAATGCAGACCTGTTAAAGGTTTTCTATATATTATATTGTGGTGGCCAGTCCTCTACGCAGTCCAGATACTATTTTTGGGTGTAATTCAGACCTGTTGAAGGTTTTCTATATATTTTTTATTGTGGTGCCCAGTGCCCACTATTCTACGCAGTCCAGATACTATTTTTGGGTGTAATTCTGACCTGTTGAAGGTTTTCTATATATTATATTGTGGTGGCCAGTGGCCAGTCCTCTACGCAGTCCAGATACTATTTTTGGGTGTAATTCTGACCTGTTGAAGGTTTTCTATATATTATATTGTGGTGGCCAGTGGCCAGTCCTCTATGCAGTCCAGATACTATTTTTGGGTGTAATGCAGACCTGTTGAAGGTTTTCTATATATTATATTGTGGTCGCTAGTGGCCAGTCCTCTACGCAGTCCAGATACTATTTTTGGGTGTAATTCATACCAGTTGAAGGTTTTCTATATATTTTTTATTGTGGTGCCCAGTGCCCACTACTCTACGCAGTCCAGATACTATTTTTGGGTGTAATTCTGACCTGTTGAAGGTTTTCTATATATTATATTGTGGTGGCCAGTGGCCAGTCCTCTACGCAGTCCAGATACTATTTTTGGGTGTAATTCTGACCTATTGAAGGTTTTCTATATATTATATTGTGGTGGCCAGTGGCCAGTCCTCTATGCAGTCCAGATACTATTTTTGGGTGTAATGCAGACCTGTTGAAGGTTTTCTATATATTATATTGTGGTGCCCAGTGCCCACTACTCTACGCAGTCCAGATACTATTTTTGGGTGTAATTCAGACCAGTTGATGGGTTTCTAATTGTATTGTGGGGAACACTCCTCTACGCAGTCCAGAAAGATACCTCGTTGCAACGTTTTGTACTAAAAAAAAAAAATTATTGTGAGGTGTTAGGTGTTCAGAATAGCCTTTAAATTAGTGGAAATTATTGTTATTGAATGTTATTGAGGTTAATAATAGCGTAGGAGTGAAAATAAGCCCAAAAACTTGATTTTTACACTTTTTAGGTTTTTTTTCAAAAAAAATCCGAACCAAAACGTCGAGAAAATCCGGATCCAAAACACAAAACACGAGACCTCAAAAGTCGCCGGTGCACATCCCTAATTTAAAGTTGATCGAGGACATAACCTACCCAAACTATAAATCTGTCCCTACATTTTAAATCACACCCCCCCCCCCCCCTTTCCAATGCAACATGGCTTTGCCAAGTTCTTTTACTTGCTTTACTTTGCTTAATGAATCAGGCTTAATATGTATCATAAAGCATTCTAAAAGGTACAATAGTGATGCTGTAGAGAGAGTGTTGGTTCTATATAATGTTCCAGATAAATGTATGAACTGCAATACACATTTGAATCTTTTATAAACAAATTTAGGCTGTCCTGTTAAAAAAAGATATAAAAGGTACTAGAAGAGAAATGTGTACACTGAGAATATTTGGTGTATTGCCGTTTTGTGTGTGCTTTGTCTTGTCGGCAAGCTGCTTGTGTTTGCTCTCCAGCTATAAAAGAGCTTTGCCAGCTTGAAAGGAACATAACTAATAAAATCTACACTTACACAGAGGGCCGGCTGCTGCATGACACTAACCGAGAAAACGATGTAGTGTACTACTACTGTGTTAATGTTGAACTGCAGAACTGCACATTAATAGACATACAGCATATAAACAATGAGCAATGATATCTAGAATTTAGGAACCAGTTAAACAACTGAAGGGTCCAGCTCAGGTACTTTTAGAAGACATTAGGACAAAAGAATGTAAAGCGAAAATGTAGTCAGCATAACAAGTGCTAGATTGAAACTACACTGATAGTTGCGCTCATTGGGTTTCGGTGGCTGAAAACCACCCCAGGAAACATAATTCTTTAATAACCACTCTGGACCACTACATACATTTACATTTTTATTACAACACAAAGCAAGCCCTTTACCACAAACAAGTTAATAAAGAATAAGTCCCAGACATTAAATAGGTTAAAATAAACGTCAAGAAATTATGCCTTAGCTTGTAAGAATATACAGCAAGTTCATCTCTCTAATTTTATCTCTTGCCATAGTAAGGGCAGCACGGTGGCCTAGTGGTTAGCACTTCTGCCGCACAGCACTGGGGTCATGAGTTCGATTCCCGACCATGGCCTTATCTGTGTGGAGTTTGTATGTTCTCCCCAAGTTTGCATGGGTTTCCTCCGGGTGCTCCGGTTTCCTCCCACACTCCAAAAACATACTGGTAGTTTAATTGGCTGCTATTATATTGCCCTTAGTTTCTCTCGGTCTGTGTGTGTGTTAGGGGATTTAGATTGTAAGCTCCAATGGGGCAGGGACTGATGTGAATGAGTTCTCTGTACAGCGCTGCGGAATTAGTGGCGCTATATAAATAAATAGATGATGATGATGAGGATAGTCATACCTGCAATATGTTGAATAGAGATGGCACTGGTCACATTATTGTCTACTGGTTACTGTCTGAAACTCCCCAGTATAATCCACCACTGAATATGAATGATTATCTAGATTTGTAAAATTGTAGATTTAGGAGAAACAATGTATAATATAAACTGTACTAAGATTGCTCTTGAATAAGTAATGTGAGTAATATGTGTAATATAAATAATAATAATAATAATAATAATAATATACTGACATTATCTCTATTGTGCATTGCTTGAAATACCCTAAGAACCTATCATCTTCTACACCACTGCCATTTTACCAATATACTAGAAAGGGGTTGCAGTAAAGATTGTGTAGACCAGCTGACAAACTATGAAGTTTAATATATATGTGAATTTGTGTTTTTCGACTAGTCAAAGGAAACATTTTATGATACTAAAAAAAAACAATCAATTTCTGCGTATAAATTTTAGGCATGTTACTCTACCTACTGTAACAGTTTTCAGGCTAGTAATGTTCGCATGCCCTTGCCTTTGACCTGCACATGCGCAAAGACATACATTTTTCAGGCACTGAACAGGACTAAATCCAATTCAATGAGCAGTAAGAGCACAACATATGTATTTTTGATACGCTGAGCAGGACTTGATTTGATTCAATGTTTTTTTCAGTGCAGTGAACTAAGAGTAGAGCTGGTGCCCTCCAACACAGCTGGCATTACAGCCAGTATTACACACATCGGGGGCTCTATGCATTGGGAGTAAATATATCTAGAGTCTATGCACCTTACTTACTCATGCCTCTCAGACTAACACGCCCGCCTCTATTATTTGAAGTGGGGAAATGTTTGTTAGTAAATGGCGGTACAGAAAAATTAAAAAGTAAATACAACCGACACATAATCACTTCTATGTTGTCCCCGAAACAGCTCTGTACTAGATATGTGCCCAGATTGCCTATATGGTAAATACCCTGCCAGCCTCCCCACCACACTACCGAACCTTCCAATTGCATTTTGCTGCACATAAAGGCAGACAACACACATGTACATCTGCCCCGTGGTGCTCAGCTTCACGTGCTTGAGGCTGAGTGTTCCTGTATAGCAGAAAAGATGGAGGAGAATCAGATATGAAGAGGGGTAATGTGGGACACACTGGTGAAAAGAGGGGAATAATCTGAAGAGGATGTGGCATGTGAGGGAAATGCTGGTAGACAGGGGGTTGTATGTTTGATAAAACTGGTGATCAGGGAGGCATGTAAGAGAAAAGCTGGTGGGCAGGGGTGGCATGTGAGTAAAAAGCTGGAGGGAAACTGGTGGGCAGGGGTTGGCATGATATTATCATTATCGTAGATTTGTAAGGAGCCACAGTGCTCCGCAGCCCTGTACAGTATGGTAAACAGGACATACATAAAAAAAGGACACACAAGGCAGACAAAATAAATGCAGACATGAAAACAAAAGGGAATGTAGGACCCTGTTCAAAAAAGAGCTTATATTCTAAGTGGAAGAGGGCACAGCTGAAAGAAGAGGCGCGAGCATTATTATTATTTATTTATAAGGCACCACAAGGTTTCCGTAGTGAAACATAAATTTGTACACTAATCGTTCAAGTAGTTTGGAAGCAAAGGGGAGGAGAGAAATTGGACAGTAGTTGAAGTGAGGCTGAATCGGGAGATGGTTTCTTTAGAATTGGTGAGATGAGCGCATGTTTAAAGGAGGAAGGAAATGTGCCAGTGGAAAGAGACATGTTGAAGAGGTGAGCTAGAGGTGGACATGCAGTGGGGGAGAGGGAGCTGAGAAGTTAGGAGGGAATAAGGTCGAGCGGACAGGTTGTAGGGAGAGATGATGACATGAGTGTAGAGAGTTTGTCTTCCTTTACTGGAGAGAATGAATTAAGGTTGGATTGGGGAGTGTAGGTGAAGGTGGGTAGTTTGGGTGAAGTGTGTGGAATTTGGCATGAGAAAAGATCTTCTAGATTTTGTCTTTGAAGTAGGTGGCAAAATTATGGGCTGTGAGGGAGGAAGGGTGAGGAGATGAAGGTGGGCAGAGAAGTTAGTTGAAGGTGTCAAAGAGACGACTTGGGTTAGAAGACTGAGTGGATATTAGAGATTTGAAGAATGTTTGTTTGGCAACTGAAAGAACAAGAGTGGGTGCGGTAAATGGAAACTTCAGCCATGCCACTGGTTCGAGGAAACGCATTTTGTGTGACATCAGTGACGGGGGAAAGGAGCAGAAGTTGATTTTAGTGCAGCACTCTGTTGAGCTCCCAGCCTGCATAAATAAGAAACAATTTACATTATTTTTACTTTTGTAAAGCCTTTATTTGTACAACATGTGTAAAAACAAAAGAAAGGTAAAATATATAAAAAAAAAAAGAAACTAAGCAAAACATTCACAGTAGGAGGCAGGCACAGTTGTGAGAGATAATAGCAACAATAGTCTGAGTACAATATAAAAGATAGTCCTGTGTCTCAGTGCTTGAAGCCAGGGGAGCCATAGTTTGCAAAATTTGTCAGGGCAATTTAGGTTCATTTATACATAATTAGCAAGGAGATAACAAGAGACACCCATAATTGACAAACAGAGGAGAGTCATCCCTCCATTGGATTATTATAGTTTTGCAGTAGTAGTAATAGAATAAGAAGCAGTTAAAGCATCTTCTGTCATCATCCACCCTTTGTAGGCGGGACTCAAACCACCCCCGTGGAGAAACACCAAGAACAACCAAATTAATGCCAGCCTCTGTACATCAGCTACTTCAGACAAATATGATCTTAGAGAGGGACATGATGGGACTCTTTCACAGTTGAACAATATATCTGTTTTTTTGTGTAAGATACGCATTTTCATACTGCACATGAATATCAAATATACATGCCCCTGTCCCGTTTGTAGTTTTTTCCTGTGCAGTTGGCTTGAGTCTCCATATACTGGAGAGACAGAACGGGTAACGTTAGGAGCGGGTCAGCATAGACTGAGTACAGGCAGACATTAATCATATATATATATATATATATATATATATATATATACACACACATATACACACACATACATACATACACACACACACACACACACACACACACATATATTACACATACATACATGCACACACGTGTTCAATATGAGTAATACCTCTTAAATCCTGATGCAAAGATCCATGCTAATGTCATTGTTCACTGGTAGCCTACCCTTCCTCCCTTGGCACCATCTCATCTCTCCCTTAGTACCCTCTCATTTCTTCCCTGGTCGCTTCTCATCTCTCCCCTGGTATATTTATTTAATGAACCAGAATAAACCTCATTCCGCAAAAACATAAATGCTGAAAAACAGATATAATAATACATCAAATCAGCTATTTCAAGTGTCCCTACAAGCAGAACATTTTATTTAAAGTTGCCTAATATAGTAATGTATAAAAAATATAAAAGTAATATAGTAAAGTATAAAAACAGAATAAACACATTATATTAATGTGCATTACATAACATTTTTATAGGTTACAGAGATGTTATTTGGCAATTTATTAATTATTTCTAGCAGCATTTTGCTTACACAACTGGATACATACAAAATCCAACCAGATTTCAGATAAAGTAATGGTGCAAATGGATCATAATAAAAGAAGATGTAATAAATAAGCAAATTAAGTATTTTTTTCCAACTTCAGGGGGGAAAGGTTTACACCCTTTCCACTCCAACCAAGAGTGTGCTTGTCACAGCCGTCGTTTTTTCTTGATCCAACTCGGGACCCTTGGGTCTTGCTGAAGCAGAAGTGTAGCAGAAACTGAAGGCCTTGATATAACCTCTGTGCATTTGGAACGCACTGATTAGCACTAGCAGGATAGGAGTCTAGGACCAGAGTCTGTGCCAGAGTACGGAATTGGATTCTGCCGTAGCAATACTCTGGAACTATTCATGGCAACTCATCCCCGGCACACGGAACTGGAACCCACTATTAAGAACTCAGAGGGTCTGAGTGATTAAGGAGAGCAAGGCAAACAGAAGGAGTACATTTGATCCTGGACAAACCATGTTACAATGCAAGGGGTGCAAATCAGTTTATTATTTTTGCACATAAAGAGAGTACTGTCTTTTTGTCATGTAGCAAATACTTGATAACTCTACAGTGAAATTTAAAGTTGACCTAGGACATACCCTACCCCAACTACAGATCTGTCCGCATATTTTAAATTTATCCCCCCCCCCCCCCCCAATGCAACATGGTCTTGCACATGTGCAAAGTTACTCCTTTTGTTTTGCTTTGCTCTCCTTAAGGACTTAGGTTAAGAATGCGCAACACACGGAAACTCAGAACAGAATGAGCTGGAACTGGAAGCAGGAACTCAGAACTGTAACTAGGGATGGAAAACTCAGGACCATGACGTGAGATGGCAACAGGTCTGGAACCCCCGCACAGATACACAGAACTGGCACTGAGCCCTAGAAACTCAGAACCAGCCCCAGATACAGGTTTCGTGATACCTGAGCACTGACGAATAAGCACTAAATGATGCAAAGTTCTTGCTGAGGTATGAGCACTCTTGATGAAATGCAGAATTATTGCAGCAAGATGAGCAGTTTGGAGAATGCAACGTATTTGCAGAAAGTTGGGCACTTCGGGAAGTGCAGGATGCTTTGCAGAAAGATGTGCACTTGGAAATGCAGAGTACTTGTAGAAAGATGTTGGCTTAGAAATGCAGAGTACTTGTAGAAAGATGTTGGCTTAGAAATGCAGAGTACTTGTGGAATGATGTTGGCTTAGAAATGCAGAGTACTTGTGGAATGATGTTGGCTTAGAAATGCAGAGTACTTGTAGAATGATGTTGGCTTAGAAATGCAGAGTACTTGTGGAATGATGTTGGCTTAGAAATGCAGAGTACTTGTAGAATGATGTTGGCTTGGAAATGCACACTACTTGTAGAATGATGTTGGCTTGGAAATGCAGAGTACTTGTAGAATGATGTTGGCTTGTTAATGCAGAGTACTTGTAGAATGATGTTGGCTTGGAAATGCAGAGTACTTGTAGAATGATGTTGGCTTGGAAATGCAGAGTACTTGTTTTTTTTCATAGGCCTCCTCTGTTCACCTTATAGACCCTAGTTGAAAACCAGGTGTAGAGATGGTTTGAGAAGGAGGATGGACTTACTTCACCACACGGTCTATAGGGGGTAAAGAAGGATGAAGGGATGTTCTTCCTGTAATTTATTTGGGTTTCTCTCTGACCGTCAGTAATCGACTACCACTGACCACTCCTATTGGTGTCATCTTGCCACCAGACATTTGCCGACTGCTAATGCCAACTGCGCATTAGTTGTAGGAGAATTTGCCACCTCTAGGCTCCTTCAACATCAACTAGAACCGCTTACTTCTGGGTAGCTGGTATAGTTACTGCAACACCCCTTTGCTGTGGGCTGCCTGGTACCACCGCTTACTATGGATCAGGACTGCTGGGTGGTGGGCAAAGTGTTGACACAGAGATGCTGGGTTCAACACAGGACAGCAGTGGAACAGATTAAAGTGTAAGCTCTTATCTGTTGGTTATAGGATACAGTAGGTAATAGTCTCAAGCAGCAATGTTTTATTGCTCAGTAGTTCTGACAAGGACTTTTACACACTAGCTGGAGGAACTAGTGTTCATCCAGAAGTACAGATGGAATAATGCTACATTACATGGTCAGGGCTCTTTATATACTGCTGATGACACATGTTGGCAGGGTGCAACTGAGCCCCCTGATCCTTGCTGGCACCACAATGTCCGATATATTATATTCAATGTTTACCATCAGAATGTAATATATTCTCTAATCATGGATTTAACGCAATTTACTTAACAAAATTCACATCAATCTGTGATTTCCTGAATTATTAGCTGGTTGCATTATTCATGTAGTTCCTCTATCTTTTTAACAAGTCAGGATAAAGGTAACGACTCCCTGCTGGGCATTCAGGCTAAAGGATGTGTTTGTCACTTCTGAGATGAATAGACTTAATTAACATGGGATTAACCTGCCTTCAGAAGTTACAAAAACAAAGTTCCACCTACATGGCATAAAGCCTCAGAAATCAATACATTTCTAATACAACAATACAACACAGTATCAAAAATCAGTAAATTTGCAGTGATATACAGCGGTGCACTGCACCCCTAATTGAAATACATATCTACAACAAGTTAACCCGTGCATGATACTCATGCATTCTAGTCAAATCAAGCTACTTAAGGAGTTAAAAAGGTTCTTGTCATGTATTTGGGCCTGGCCCAGGCCTCCTCAGGGGAAGAGCGTTCCTTCCCGACGCAAGTGCCCTTTTTTAACGTGGTTTTGTCCACATGTCACCACCTCATCCTTCATCAAGCTACTTAAAGTGTTAAAATCTCCCCACTGTCACCCCCGGCAACCACCAACCACTCCCAACTGTCCCTTCTCCTTCAAGAAATATATAGGTCAGTGTATAACTCTGCCCAGCAGGTGGCGCTGCAGCTTGGGGGTTTTTTCCCCACACACACCACTAGGCATTTATATAGTAGATAAGTTATTTCTACATGATCCAGCCACAGTCTGATTTCACCAATCCTTTACTAATACATCAGTTAGGTGAAACTGCAGATAGATTTCCTGCACCCTCAGGATTGCAATGCTTTGTGCTTCTCTGACTGCCAGGCTGACTTTAGTTACCAGATGTAAATGAATGAAGCATAGTGGCTTAATACTTAAGACAGGGCTCCCAACTGTATAAAAATCTATTAATCTTAAATGCCTGAGGCTTCCGCCAACTCCCTGCTACAAAATAGTCAGTGTAAACCCAAAGCAAACCAATTAATGAGGTCTTTGATAATGTCAGATCTTCACTGCATGGTGAATTATTCATCTTAAATAAACACCCTAAAGCACAGGGTAGGGTTTTGGTTGGCAGATTAGACTGTATCAAAGTGAACTAGGGAGTTTTGGAATACATTTTTAAGACTTGAGCTACAACAGGGAAATATTTCTGAAACTTCTCCCTTCATTGTCAATGTCCTTTATGCATATGAATTACCATAAGAGGAGTTGCTTGGTTTAAGAGAAATTTTTAGCAACTGCATCAGACAAAATAAAAGTACAGCCTGTCTTGTGGAAGCCTTCCGTGTATATGCGAAGAATTAGATTTCAATTGTCTAAAATGAATTTAAATCTAATTTTAAAGGTGTGCTCACGTTGCATACAGGATGCACTTATATAGCCTAAAAAATATGTTCTTGATTTTATTACAAGTGAAAAAATGATAAAGATTTTCAAGATAAAATTAAATTAGGCAGGCTAAATATTATACTATTCCTGCCGACCATAACGTGTGCTTCTAATGGCAGTGTCAGTGGTGTTGTCCGACCAGGAAACTGTTGTGTTCTAAAGTGAAAATACTCTCTTTAGTATAACAGTAAACCATACATGCCCACTCTTCCAGAATGTCCGGGAAACGACCAAATTACAAGGAAGGTAATTTTCCTGCATTTTGCCCATTTCCTAGTGAAGTGGGCAGGATAGGAGACTCCATGACGCGATTTGTGATGAACTGCATCATTTTGGTACTGCCCTCTGCGACTAAATGGCTTTTTCAGCCTTTTCCGTCCTCACATTTCCCCCATCCCCTGGGATTTCACGGAGGGGGAAGTATACATTAAATGGAACAGGAAATGCTTTTTCTCTGTCACACCAGATTCCAATGTCAAAACCCTGCATGCAACACTCCTCACGTTAATGTTACACCGAGATGGATCATCATTTGAGAACTACTATTTTTCCAGGTTGAAAAAAACTTTAGTGTTTTAAACAGCCAGTCTAACAGTGCTATAAGCTGGGGTAACAACTGTCAAAATGATTCCTACATATCAGAATTCACTTCACTTACAAACAGTGCAGGCAGCCATATTGTTGCCTGAACAACATTGTGCCGCATTCATGAGAATGTGGCATAAAGTCGTCAATAGCCCACGTCTTAAGGCGGTAGCCTCCTAACGGCAGACAGACAATGGCATTCCCACTCTTCCGAGTCATTGTCATCCTGGGTATACAGATAAGGTGCCAGGAACAGTTTTATTCGGTTCCTGGCTCCACCATCGCAGCACATTACTTCAAAGTGAAAGCTACACGCTGCTTCTTCGTTTTGAGGACGAACTGTTGTAATGTGATGTCATATGGACTTTTCTCACGAAAGGGCACTTCCAGGATAGGGCAGGAGAGACCGCTATCTCAGCATCAGCTCTTATGTCCCATCAGCCCTTGCAGCCTGGGGCTGATGAGTTACATGAATTAATCCAAAATATCATAGCATCACAAAATGAACATTTCTGTGTCAACGTTACTTGAATCATTGGCATCATAAGTACGACTGGCAAATCCATTTGCACAATGCCCTAAAAGCTGATTGATGCTGTATCCCACAGGGTGTTCAGTATGGTAATGGAGTAGAGATGATGCCACTATTCTGATTTACTGAACTTATAAAGCTGAAATTGCTCTGGGCCCTGTCTCGGTTCCCACCCTATAACTGGTCTGTTTCAGCACCATCCCGTGGAGATGTTGAAATCAGAGGGCAGATCATTAAAACCTGGCTTTGACTCTGAATTCTGATTGAGTGACTGGCTCCCCTGTGACTGTAGCATATTGATTACTTTTGTCTTTTAATTCGTATGCCAAGCGATGCAATCAATGTGATTTCCCCTGTGAATCAGAGTGTTAAGGGATTCAAACTTTCTAACGAATTGTGATTTCTTCAGGACAAAGGAACACTTTGGAAAATCCGTTTTTAAGGCCACCAAACAGGAAAAAGTCTTTGTTTCCTTTGTTTGAGAGGCAATATTAGCACAAGATGAGTGTGACACTAAGGGAAGACATGTTAGCACTACAAATAAGTTGTATTGTACAGCGCAGCGATGTGTAAACTACTTACATATAGCTGAATTGTGCAGGTATCAGCACCATATATAGAAAGTGTACAATATTATTATTCACATATAGAACATGTGGCTCTTTGATCTATGAAATGTGGCTCCTGGCTGGGAGCACCAACGATGTATAGTCCATGCGCTGACATGGGTAGATTGGAAAACATTCAACTTGACTGCCTGAGAGCAGCCGCGTCTTGTGACTTCCTCTGAACAATACAGGGAGGTCATAGCGTCACAGACAATCCAATCAGGAAAGGAGGAGGACAGAGTGCAGTGTGCTCCTCCTCCTTCCTCTGCGCGGGCAAGTAAGGGATATGATAGCATGTGAAGAAGCTGATGGGCATGTAAGGAGATGTGATGGCACTTGGAGAGATATGATGGATTGTGTGTAGGTCTGTGGAGAGATTTAATTGGTATGTATGGAGTATGTGGGAAGGTCTGATGGCATGTATGGGGAATTTGGGTAGATCTGACGGCATGTGGGAATATCTGATGGGCATTTCAGGGGCATGCGGGTAGAGATGATGGTATGTGGGGAGAGCCAAATGGCATGTAAAGAGGTCAGAGGGGCCCGTTCATTGGTCTGAGGGATTGTGGCTGCAGTAGCAATATGAGTTACTGTGAAGAGGCTATTAGTAGACCGTTTAACCCTTCTCCGCTGGACACAGCAGCGAGGTAAGAGCTGTGCTGTTTTAATGATCATTCTGAACATTTTGGCACTGTTGGATATGTTCTTTTTTGCTCAGCAAGATATTGCAAATTAGGTTATATTTTCAATGTGTGCATGTACAGTATATGCACACATCTACTATATAAAAGCCTAGTGGCGTGTGTCTGTGTGTGAAAAAAAACCAAGCTGCAGCGCCACCTGCTGGGCAGAGTTATACACTGACCTACTAAATTCTTAGTGTGTGGGAGAAAAAAACTCAGAAAGGGCTGAAATTTGGTATACTTTTTAATTTGTTAATTTAATTTGTTAATTGTTAAAAGTGTTTATAAAGATTTTAAAAATATATATATATTTCTTGAAGGAGAAGTGACAGTTGGGAGTGGTTGGTGGTTGCCGGGGGTGACAGAGAGGAGTGTGATACTCAGGACCGCTGAGAGAGATCCCTGTGTCTGTGTCTGGATAGACATCTGGATAGATGTGGCGATAAAGATGAAGGATGTGGTGATGGAGAAAAATGATGAGGTGGTGACATGTGGACAAAACCACGTTAAAAAAGGGCGCTTGCGTCGGGAAGTAACGCTCTTCCCCTGAGGAGGCCTGGCCTAGCCCCAAATGCATTACAAGAACCTTTTTAACACCTTAAGTAGCTTGATTTGACTAGAATGCATGAGTATCATGCACGGGTTAACTTGTATATTATAGGTAACGTTGGCTCTTTGCAGTACCTATAGATATTTTTTGGCTCTTGGTTTCTGACTGGTTGGCCTCCCCCGATTTAGGTCCTTTATGGGCCATAGGTGGCCCAACAAGCTTTCACGTGTGGCCCCGAGTGCCTTCTAGGTTTATGCCCTAGATCTGACCGCTATTGAATAAATCAGAGCTGATGACCCAGGTGAAGCTCCCCATTTCATGAAGTACGTGATGGGAGCAGCAGTTTCTGCAGCATTTTTTTGAGCAAGGTGATATTAAGTAGATATAATAATGTCTAGCTTGCACTAGGTAAGTAATAGTCTGTGGCTGATTGGTTAACAGTTAGTGCAGTAAATTTAGTGAACCTTTGACCAATGTTAGTAAATAACCCCCACTTTGATTGCCAGATCAATAGATAGATATGTACACAATGGAAATTCTGGACAAATATTGTTTTTAGCAGCAGGTCAATTTATAGATAGCCTAAGTGCAGGCAATTTCCTTCTTTAATCATTACAATTTTCCTTGCAACTAATAACAAAGCATTAAAAAAAAAATGGTGCCAGCGTTCATTTTATCCGGGAAGCTCGCCTGTGACCAGCAACGACTGGCTTGCTTGTTGACCAATGTAAGTGTATAAAATCAGGGACTGACGAGGGAAACTCCAGCATCTGCTCACTGCAGCCTATGACAGAGAGAAAACAGATATACTGTATATATTTGACAGTGCAGTCAACACTGGCTTTTTTTGTCGTTATTATATATTGTATTTCTTAAATTATTGCTATTGAAAAATACGTGACTCTAATACACTGAATTAATAATTACATCTTATACAAGAGCAGATAGAAATAACCAAACAGTGAACAATGAAAACTCTGGCCAAAAGTTTCATATAGTGGTATAAAAAGTCTCCCTTCAGAAAGTGGTAGACAGAGAAGGCTCAGTGCTCCGAGATCAGAAGAGGCTTTGAAATGTTGCCCTACCCTCCACAGTCTAAATTTAACTAGAACAAATAGGAATGTTCAACCTGCACTATGTACTTAGCAGATACAAAGCCAGATTCAGCCCTTATGCATGGTTAAATAAAACCAAGCCTGTAATTAGAGGCTACCACTATAAGTGTACTTACAAATTATAATAAAATAGTCTCAAATTAGAAAGAATACATGTTTTCTGAAAAACCCCAAATATCAAGTTAGAGGTTCTGTATTCAGCAAGATGACTATGGGTAAACGGCAGTGGTACGTCTGCTTCTAATATTATCATTTTAAACGCGGATCTCTAATATTAAGAGTTAATTAACGTTATTACTGGGGGATAAATGTGATAGGATGGTTCTTGTTCAGTCCATGTACTTTTACACTATTTGTGTGATTTTTACTGTGCACTACATATTAGTTATTTTAGCTATCCTTCCAATTCCCCTGTGTGCTGTCCTATGTAAGTGGTAACAGGCTGTTGTTACCGTGATGCTGAAAGTATGAGGCTGTATTTTTCCATGTGAAAGGCTTTATGGTAACCATGGGCCCGATTCAAGTCTGAATGTACGTCAGTGTGTACAGCTTATCTTGCGTGTCTCTGCACTGCGTATGCCCACAAATGGATGTTACGCCAATAAGCACAATTACAGGTAATTCATATACACACGCAGCTGACACTCACCAGCACTTATGACTTGAGAGGAGCAATGGGGAAGGGGTTAACCAATGTAGGCCATTTACAGAACACACATTCCAACGCAGATATGGCTAAATCAAACGCTGTAGTTATCAAAGAACGCTTGTTTGCGGCTGTATCTTTTACACATGCTGCAGGGTGGGTGTACATGCCAGATGACAGTTTTTTTAATTTATTTAGTATATTGTTAGCAGCTTTTATTTGATTTTATGATCAAATGAAAGTTATGTGCATTCTGATATGAAATTATTGTACATACGCTTGTGCGTCTTCGTATTTCTGTTAGGTGTGTCTGGGTACAGAGGGTCACTAAATACAGCGCACTGTGGGCAAGCCCCCATTAAATTACCATATATGTATATAACAAGCAGTGAGACAAACCTGTAGCATAGTGGATTTTAGGGGGAAGACGGGGAAAAGGATTTCTGGAATTTTTGTAACCCACAAATTTATTTTCCAAAGCATTAACAGCACCATTTGTGACCAATAGGGGACAATACATGACTAAACCATGTGTCCAGTGTTTGTTTGGTTTTATTAGACCCTTGCGGAAATATATAATATTATAGGGCAAGATGATTATGCAGTTTAATCATGCAATGTGTTTTTGTGGTATATTTACCAAACTGCGGTTTTGGTAAAGTAGAGATGTTGCCTATAGCAACCAATCAGATTCTAGCTGTCATTCTGTAGAATGTACTAAATAAATAACTAGAATCTGATTGGTCGTAAGAGGCAGCATCTCCACTTTTTCAAACCCTTTGGGCTAGATTTACTAAGCTGCGGGTTTGAAAAAGTGGGGATGTTGCCTATAGCAACCAATCAGATTCTAGCTTTTATTTATTTAGTACCTTCTACAAAATGACAGCTAGAATCTGATTGGTTGCTATAGGCAACATCCCCACTTTTTCAAACCCGCAGCTTAGTAAATCTAGCCCCTTGTCTCTTATGAACCTTTTCATATGGTAAGCCTGCGCTTAACCATTGGATAGATGGATGGACAGACAGAGACATGGTCACAACAAGAATTCATACTTTCATTCTGGCTTTGTAGTAAAACCAGAAAATCAGCAGTATCCTTTACAGTCATGTGCAGGGGGGGGGGGGGGGGGGGGGGGGAGTAATATGTGAGGCTATTCAACATCCTAAATCATATTTTATGAAATAAGATAGTGACCTGCCATCTTGTAAGCAGGGGGTACTGCTTACGAGATAAAGAGATTATATGTTACATAAATGGTGCTTACCTAACTGTAAGTAAGCAGGACACTTACTTGCAAAGCAACCATTATCCACACGTAAACCAGTATTTTGCTTTAATTTGGCACTAGATCCGTATGTGCTCTGGCAGGGAGTCTCAAAAGGCCTCCTTCTCGAATAGATTAACAAAAAATCCTCCCTCCATCCCGGAGCTATATATTTTCCAGAAATCCCTGCTGGCAGGCACCAGAGAAACATCATTAGCAAACTTGGAATCTGTCCTGTAGAAGAGCTCCCCTCTCACAGAGCGTTCACTGTCCACTTCAACACTAGCTTCACTAACCATGAGCGAAAAACATTCCAGCCAGAATAAAAAAAAACACAGACCTTAGCTGGTACATCTCACACAAGCTAAGTCTTGTGAGTTGTATTCCCAAACACACACGTATCTTACCAGCTTTTAAAATATATTGCAATATTATATGTAGAATCTCTATATTTCAGTCTGCTGTTAATCAACCAATACTCACATGGGTACGGTATCAGGCCACTATCTATATAAATGTCTACAAGTAAAAGCAGAAAACACATTGGGGAATAGGGGGGTTTGAAAGCTGCCCACACACACATTACAATCCAATCATTTTTTTCCATATAATTGTTAAAGAATCAATATGATTGTAGGTGACAATCTATGCATTACAATCATATATAGATTGCCCATCAATAATCCAATTCCTTTCAGTGGAACAGTTTTATCCAAATGGATCAGACTGTATCTACTCAAAGGTTGGAGTTTTGTAATTGTGTAATTAAAGTTTAATGGACCTACAACTCTCAGACCAGGGGCGAACGGAGGATTGTCCTCGGGGGGACCCCAAAAAAAAAACACCCCCCGCGAGAGCTGTTGCGCATGCGCAGCAGCTTCGTTTCTTCAGCGCTGTCCTATACAGCAGCCGCGGCGCTGTCTAAGAAGCGTCCGCGGCGGTGCTGTATACACTACAGCACCGCCGCGGACGCTTCTTTGACAGCGCTGCGGCTGCTGCATAGGACAGTGCAGCTATAGCGGCCACTTAGTTAGCGCAGGGGGGGGTTCTGGAGACTCAGAAACCCCCCCTGCGTGCGCCACTGCAGACAATGTCCTTCTGCTCTGTTAGTCCATAATTGTTTTTGTTCTCTTTTCACTTAGATTCGATAATAATGTGTGTGTCTCAATAGTATACTGATGTATTTGTACAGTAATGCAATTGTTCATATGGAAGCGACAAAATGAACGTGTGCCGTGCAATAGATCTTGTATGACCAGCCAAAATCTGTTTTTTTTTCTCACCCTATTGCAGAGTAACTCAGGTTCTTGTTCTATTTATTTCCAGGTTGAGGTATTTTACAACTAGCCCCAAGTGAATGAAGCTGTGGATCCCGCATTGTTGCTGTTGACGTGGTTATCTCACGGAACGATGGACTGAACCAGGAACATTTCTTCCAATTATCTAAACCCAGCAAACATACTACTCCCCTTATCTCGAGGAAGGAGGGAAGAGACGTGCATAGCCTTAGAATTGTACGCAAAGTGCTGCAAATACAAACTACACACTCAGCAAAGATCACAAATGCATTTCTGATAAGAACAGTTATTGGCGTAACAGTGGCTATGGTGTATTTAACCCTTTTATAGCAAGTGTCCTGGAATAACGAGCATTGAGTCACCAATATTGCAGTGAGTGTTTTAAAAGTAGTATTTACATTTGTATAAGCCGATTGTTCCCTAGAGTATCTGTCCCTAATAGAGTGACAAAAACCATCAATAAATCTGTAATGTGAACATCACACTTACAGACGTCTTGTGCATATGACAAACGAGTAAAAAGAGCCACCACCCCAGTTCTTTTTTTGCAAAATATGTTTACTGAAAGGTCAATTGGGGCATATGATAACATATTATGCTTATATAAATGATATTCATACAGGCTAAGCATATGTCACATGATAATACGGCAGAAAGCAAATAGCATATATCGGCTATAGCAGACCAATCTTATGATAAGTATTAAGTGGTACAGTGGGGAGGAGGAGAGGCGGGAGGAAAATGGGAGGGAGAGCTGAATGGATTGCAAGTGTAACGCCCCCTAGTGGGGTTTTAGTAAATCCTGCACTCCAGTTAATACAGGACAGGTCACCTAAAGGGCAAGATAGGTGTTTGTGAAAAGTGACATAAAGTGGTTTATATGGCGATAACCCAGCCGTCTGCTAAAGACTGAGGGAGTAGAAGAAGGTGCTGTCAGTAAAGGGGGAGAGAGACGCCCAGGAAGAGCCAGGTATAGGGGACAGGGCCAGCAGAGCTGATGTGAAAGCTGGGGACCTTGGACACTGGAGTGAGTGTTCCAGGGTCCCCCGGCATTGCCCAAGAGCAGGTAATTGTGGCTGCTGCCTAGTGACAATCACTACTGTCCCTTAAGCAAGAGTGGGGGAGCCCATAAGGGGAGGTACCCCAAAAAGAGAAAAGCAGATTGTTGCATGCAGTAGTGTGGCTGCATATACAGAGGGAAGGAGTCCCAAATCCCAGTGAGGGGAGATGTCCCCCTCTCTCTTGGGGTTCTCTTTTAGTGATATGGGGTTATTTTGCATGGAAGAGACCCTGGAGTGAGGGTTGCTGCAAGAGGCATGGTAGCTGAAGTGTCAGAGCCAGGGTCTGAGAGTACACAGAGAGAAGTGTCAGAGCCCAAAGGAGAAATCATCCCCGCAGAGGAGGGGTGAGCTGCAGTTGAGAGTTACACAGCGAGTGTCAGAACTGCATTGAGGAGAAGCTGCCTGCCGGTTAGCATCCATGTGAATGCCCATGCAGAGAAGAGTGAACTGTAGGGAAGTATGGAGCACTGAAGTGTACAGTAGGAGACATGTGAACTATGTTATAGAACATTTAGATTACATTAAGAACTGTGCAGGAGGAGTAAGGAGATATATTTGCAACCATATTCATATTGCTCATTAAGAACTGAGCAGGAGGAGTAAAGAGCTGAGCTGGATGAAGAGGATTGTAAATAAAGAGTTCAGTTTGTCATAGAGATGGTCTGGCACCCAAATTATTGTGACTTTTATTGCACTGCATCACAAAGTGACATCACCTGTGTCCAACTACTTACAAAGAAACAACTGCATGTGCAGGGACCCCCTGATCATTTACACCCATGCCCATCAGCTAGCTTGAGAAGGAGGTACCCTTTGCACCCTACACTACACACAGTGACAGAGGGTTACACAAATATGAGAGGAGGTAATAATCAAGATGGACACTAAATATGGCTGAACTCGATTATGTAGGGATCTATAGGTGTTACAATGACAATGGTTACCTCAAATTGTAGGGTGGGGCCCAGAATGCCCAGGTTTGATATATGTGCCAGAGTCTGTTGAGGCCTAACGGAGCGGGGAATGAGGGTGAGGGGGATGGTGTTTCAGTCACATGCTAGATGGCAGGTGGCAGTCACAATTATGTATCTTGTAAATTTGCTTTGATGCCGGGTGGATGAGGGGATAGGAAGAGAGAGTAAAAAAGTTCTTGACAACTGTATAAATCATGGATATGAGATCCCTACAGGAAGCACCATGGTGAGGACCCTGTTGGCCGTGCTGAAAATCAATGAATGAAAGAAATGTATGAGTTGAAGATATTAGTAACAGATGTTTCTGGGAATGGTTAATTTCGCTTACAGATCATGGTGCCAAAGAAAAATACTGGGCACACAGCTACTCCGAGATAGCAGCATGGAGCAAAAGACTTTTCCAGCATCAGAAGAGGAAGAAGGTTCACTTCAGATAAATATTGATGGGCAGTCACCATTGCCAGCACCTAACGGTCATGACATTTCTACAGTGACTGGTTCATCTTTCATATCCCAGCTTCCACTGTCTTGTCTCATTCCAACATGCCAAACTACCGGTAGCTGTACACAAATGCCAGTCGACAATGTCTGCTTTAAAATTGGTGGCTACAAATGCTTTTGGCTTAATGAAGCCACACACACTTTCCGCACCACCAGTTACAATTGTTCTTCCACTATTTTACATATCAAATATTCCCCATACCTCTTATATTGTAAAATCATTTGGGCAGAGCCATCTTTACCTTCTGTTACATGTCATTATATGTTATTTACTTGTAACATGATCACTCAATGTACAGCACTATCTAATATGTTTGTGCTTTAAAGTATAATAATAATAAATCATCATCATCATCACCACATTCAGATCTTGCACCACCCAGGTCCTGAATGTTTGTGTGGCCCATCCAGGAGGGAACATGGTGTTGTCCCAAATTAGTATTATGGGGAAAGACAAGAGTGGGAGAAGTAGTCCCATATTAAGAGTAACAGAGAGAGGATGGGAAGGGTTTTAGTGGTGGAGGATACTGATGTTTTGGGAACCAGAAGAGAACTACGGTGCTCTCTGCTTCAACAGTGATCCAGATTTCCAGAAGCGGGAAGAGGTATTCCATTGGACACATTGGGTAAGCTGTGGTAACATTTTGTGAAGTTAGGGATAACCAGTCCCCCTTCACAGGCAGGGTCTGTAGGGTGATAAGCCTGATTTCAGGAAGCTTATTCACCCTGATGAAAAGTGAAGTGTAATGTTGGAGAAACTTAAAGATGTGGGTGGACTCAAATGGGGAGTATGGAATAGATAAAGCATCATTGGTAGGACGTTCATCTATACAGAGATGTTTCAGCCTATCCAAGACATTTGTTTTTTACATCCATGAGATCAGATTTGATTGTTGCTAGTATAGGCGATAATTTTCTTGACAGAGTTGGTGATAATGCTTAGTGATGAATATTCCTAAATAATGGCTACATATCTTAGTTCTTTCTCGAGCATATAATCTGCTTTGCACAGCAAAGCATTTTTAGTAGTAAATTCAATCAGGAGTAGATCCTTATGCCTTTACTGATAACACCAGAGAAAAAATCTAGGATCCAGTGTGCATCCCAATGACCTGTTTGCTTAGTGGGAACAGCTGGACACAAGACTCCCAACAACAGTAAAAATTGCTGGGTGTTTGTATTGAACTTTAGGCTTGAAAAGCTTTTGTATGGATAATAATTTGTTTCAATAGAAAATAATGGGTATAATTTAAGAACTGGAAAAATGATGGTGCATGGATCATTAGTGGTTGGCACTTCTGCCTCACAGCACTGGGGTCATGATTCCCAACTATGACCTTATCTGTGTGGCGTTTGTATGTTCTCCCCGTGTTTGCGTGGGTTTCCTCCGGGTGCTCAGGTTTCCTCCCACACTCCAAAAACATACTGGTAGGTAAAACTGTCTGTTATTAAATTGACCCCTAGGGGTATATTTACTAAGCTGCGGGTTGGAAAAAAAGTGGAGATGTTGCCTATGGCAACCAATCAGATTCTAGCTATCATTTTGTAGAATGCACTAAATAAATGACAGCTAGAATCTGATTGGTTGCTATAGGCAACATCACCACTTTTTCAAACCCGCAGTTTAGTAAATCTAGCCCCTAGTCTCTCTCAGTCTGTGTGTGTGTGTGTTAGGGAATTTAGACTGTAAGCTCCAATGGGGCAGGGACTGATGTGAGTGAGTTCTCTGTACAGTGCTGCAGAGTTAGTGGCGCTATATAATTAGCTGCTGATAACGATGATGATTTTGCTGGTGAAGCCATTCTATAATACTCCCAAACAATTACTTTGCAATCTTTCTTTACTAGTTGTATAACAGGTAAATAATGAATGCAATGCCTCGTCTTTACAGATCAGTGTTATTATGATTGTATGCACTGTCTCTAAATCATCTACTTTCCTCCAGGAGCTAATGAGGAAATTGGAGGCTTCTGTCTGTTTTAAATCATGCATAATGATTTTTTTAGAAGCTGAGCAAGAGATTAAATGCTGCCTGCAAATGATGTTCGTGACTCCGTTTTCCACGAGCGTTACCGGAATCGTTTTAACAACTTTCTCAAGGTACTGAAGAAAGTGGACAGTGCAGTTGGAATCCATTAATTTATCATCCTCTAGAAATGCCACATGATCAATTACTGGAGAACACACAGGATGCCTTGAAGACAAGAGGAGCCTGGAGATAAATACAATTTCTCATTCTTTTACCACTCTGGGAACATGATATTTTCAAAGCACTTTAATCCCATTACAAAATAGTAACAGATCTTATCTTGTTTCACAATACCACTGGAAAACATTAATACACGATAGGCAGCAGAAAGCGATAATACATTAACCCAGTGAGTGTAATAATAACTCCAAGGTATCCTTGTTCCTCACACGTGCTTACAGGGGATGTCCATGTTCGACCATGTGGACATTTTTACCGTCCGTTTCATATGATTGTAAGAAATTTGTTTGTATCGTGAGCTCCTTAATGTATACTGTACCAGCATCACCTTACACAATAAAAGAGTACTGGATGATGCAACACTCTATATAACACTTACTGCGCACTCAGCACCTATTTAAAGGTTAAGACGATCAGTACTAAGACTTCACCTGTTTGCCGTCTTTATAAAGACCTCACTCCTACCAAAGCTTTCAATGAGCAAAGTTTGGGTTTGCATTTCTCTGTTGGTGCTTCAAAGAGTCTCGTTTTACTTGCATGTTCATCAACTTTAGTTTTGATTCTACCTTCTCAATGGAAAGTTTACAGATTTATCACTAATGAGTATTCCTCTCTGAACTAAGAGGCTTGGCCGGAGGTGGCGTTTCTGGTTGCCACCCCAGTCAAGTGCTTCTCTCCTGATCCGTGACACTCATCTGCAAATCTTGGGGTTCCCACTGTGATGAATCACCCCTACTTGGTGTATCATTCGGTCTGAACCCACCTGTGACAGTAACTTTGATTTTCTGTGGTCACTGTGTGTTGTAATCTATCATTCGATCTGAAGGCCTACCTTGCCAGCACAGCCACTCAACTGCCTGAAGCAGGCTTAAACACTCAGAGCCTCCACTCCAAGGCTTCCGATTTCTTCCACTCAAAGCCCAACCTACACATGCAGTATCCATTTTACAGGAATGGCTCGAGCAGCCATGATAGTGGTATCTGTCACCAATACTAGTGTCTGAAGTCCGACCTACGGTTCACAGATTAAAGCCTAATACTGCAAGCGGCAGAAGTTCCGACCAATCACAACCACATGAGCTTGTCCAACCACCACTGAGAAATACAAGCACTGCCTTCACCACCTATGTAGGCTATTATGGCCCCCCAACTTTGAAGCTATAACCCAAGTGTATGTATATAATATATATATCTTGCTGGTCCCCTCTGGGTCTTTTTAAACCTCCCTCAACTGACAATGTGTCTGATGCTCATGACACAAACACATGACTTTGCTCCTCTAACAAGCCTGACAACTCTCCAGCTCCCTACATCTTTAACAGCCACCGTTCGCCTTCAATATGGGTCCGAGTGCAACTACCTGGTGATGGCCATAAGAAGTAATTCACCTGGGCTGCACATCACTATTGACTGGCATATGTTTCAGTTCGGCTTCACGGTCACAGTATATTTGAAACCTACTGCCATACCGCACCACTATCCCTCACAATGTCACCTCCTGTATTATCTCATAAATCGGGTGGATTAAATCAAGTGGGATATAAGATCTAGAATATACACTGTATGGTTTTTGTCTTGTGATATCTATTATGGTCATACTCATCTTGTTGATTATTGTGCAGAGTATTATACAAAGTCATCTTATTCTGCATATTGTTATATATCTGTACTTATATTAACCAAGCCATAGCCCTGGGTGAAATATTCCCACATATGTTATCTTGTCAAGTACTCCAACACATTTATTGTTCTACTTCCATACTAACATAGTCTTGTCCTTACACCCATGTCTTCCAGAAGCAAGAAGACCACAAAACAAGATCCTTCACAATTCTCTAAAACAAAAGAGCATACAGGCATGTCTGGTCAGAATCTGGGCTACCACCCAAGCCCAGAGCCAGAACCCCATGATAAATTGCTTGTGAATATAAAGCCACTGGCAAATAGTGTGATTCAAAATTAAAAGCCCACGTTTCAGCAGGACTTATGCTAGGTCAAAGTAAACTTCAAGTCTGAGCTCACAACCATAGACAGCCACACAGACTCTTTGGAGGCCATGGATGATGGAATTTTTCATGTCTAAGCTGGGGCGGACCAAGAGATCACAAAACTGAAATCTAAGATGGACTAGGTAAAGGAGAAGTTGGAGAAAGTCGAAAGCAGAGCCTGGTGTAACAATGTGCAGTGTAAGCTCCTGGCTCTACTCCAACAGATCCTCACAGGGGCTTCTAAGGGCGACCTGAAATGCTGCAGAAGGCTCTGAGCAAGCTATAGACCACCACCTCAGACTTACTGGAAGAAGATCCCACAATAATTAAGGAGAAGTACAAGAGAGTGAGCAATCGATTTGCATGTGTGGAAACTGTCAACTGCTCAATAATGTAATATGCTAGGTCAACCAGTTTTACTAGTGAATACGATTTCAGCCTTCGCAATACAGATTATGTAAACCTGAACTGTTTAAAGATCTATCAATTTACTGTGCCTCTACACCCCACTAGGAGAGAACATAGTATTAATTGTTCTTATAATGATTCCTTGAGTTTGCTTCCTCCCAGCTTATATGTGTTCTGCTCATCTTCCATAGAAATATGTTATCATTTGATCTTGCTAATCATGCCTTTTGCCATTAGATATTTTAGATGCTACAAGGTTATGGACCACTCGGGTTCTCCCTTTCCCTACCCCCAAATTTTCTCTCCTTTTTCTTTGGTGTCACCAAATCAGCACATCCACCCTTATTAGGATATTCGAACCAATCTGCAAGCTGTCTTTTTAAGCTCTCTCATCTTCTCCCTATTAACCATGAGTGTTAAAACCAGGGTAGAGAACAATGATCCTGCAAGCCTTTAACAAGGCTAAAGCAGACACTGTCTTGCTTGAAAAGGCCCAATTTTGTAACCAACATCCATTGACAAAAAGGCCTTGGCAAACAACAAGCACATTCTCATTCATAGTAATATCTTGTTCTCTCACATGAAGATAATCTCTGACCCAGAAGGCATATACATACTTCATACAACTGTCCCGATTTTGGCTGGACATCCTGAATCGCAGGCCATGAATTGGGTGGGTGGAATTTTAACCAAATTTGACCATTTGTGGACAGAGATTGGCCTATTTCAGGATTTACAGTGTTGGGAGGTACAGTCAAGTCCATAAATATTGGGACATCGACACAATTCTCATATTTTGGGCTCTCTACACCACCACAATGGATTTGAAATGAAACTAACAAGATGGGCTTTAACTGCAGACTTTCAGCTTTAATTTGAGGGTATTTACATCCAAATCAGGTGAACAGTGTAGGAAGTGCAACGGTTTCTCTATGTGCCTCTCACTTTTTAAGGGACCAAAAGTAATGGGACAAACTAAACAATCCTACATCAAACTTTCACTTTTTAATACTTTGTTGCAAATCCTTTGCAGTCAATTACAGCCTGAAGTCTGGAAGTATAGACATCACCAGACGCTGGGTTTCATCCATGGTGATGCTCTGCCAGGCCTCTACTGCAAATGTCTTCAGTTCCTGCTTGTTCTTGGGGAATTTTTCCTTCAGTTTTGTTTTCATCAAGTGAAATGCATGCTCAATCGGATTCAGGTCAGGTGATTGACTTGGCCATTGCATAACATTCCACTTGTTCGCCTTAAAAAACTCTTTGGTTGCTTTTGCAGTATGATTCGGGTCATTGTCCATCTGCACTGTGAAGCGCCGTCCAATGAGTTCTGAAGCATGTGACTGAATATGAGCAGATAATATTGCCCGAAACACTTCAGAATTCATCCTGCTGCTTTTGTCAGCAGTCATATCATCAATAAATACAAGGGAACTAGTTCCATTGGCAGCCATACATGCCCACGCCATGACACTACCACCACCATGCTTCACTGATGAGGTGGTATGTTTTGGATCATGAGCAGTTCCTTTCCTTCTCCATACTCTTCTCTTCCCATCACTCTGGTACAAGTTGATCTTTGTCTCATCTGTCCATAGGATGTTGTTCCAAAACTGTAATGGATTTTTTAGATGTTGATTGGCAAACTCTGATCTGGTCTTCCCGTTTTTGTGGCTTACAAGTGGTTTACATCTTGTGGTGAACCCTCTATATTCACTCTTGTGAAGTCTTCTCTTGATTGTTGACTTTGACACATATACACCTACCTCCTGGAGAGTGTTCTTGATTTGGCCAACTGTTGTGATGGGGTTTTTCTTCACCAGGGAAAAAAATCTTTTGTCATCCACCTCAGTTGTTTTCCGTGGTCTTCCGGGTCTTTTGGTATTGCTGAGCTCTCCGGTGCGTTCTCTCTTTATAAGAATGTTCCAAACAGCTGATTTGGCCACAGCTAATGTTTTTGCTATCTCTCTGATGGGTTTGTTTTGATTTTCCAGCCTAATGATGGCTTGCTTCACTGATAGTGACAGCTCTTTGGATCTCATATGGAGAGTCGACAACAACAGATTCCAAATGCAAATGTCACACCTAGAATTAACTCCAGATCTTTTACCTGCTTAATTGATGATAAAATAACGAGGGAATAGCCCACAAATGTCCATGAAATAGCTTTTGAGTCGATTGTCCCATTACTTTTGGTCCCTTAAAAAGTGGGAGGCACATATAGAAACCGTTGAAATTCCTACACCGTTCACCTGATTTGGATGTAAATACCCTCAAATTAAAGCTGAAAGTCTGCAGTTAAAGCACATCTTGTTAGTTTCATTTCAAATCCATTGTGGTGGTGTATAGAGCCCAAAATATGAGAATTGTGTCGATGTCCCAATATTTATAGACTTGACTGTATAAATATACACACATACATACATATTTAACATTTGTAGACATGTATATGCATATCACCTTCATTCTGGCCTCATTTGACACATCAAAGTATATTTTCACTACTATTTTGGGCAGGTTGTAGAGGGGCATGTGATCCTGGAGGGGGGGGTAGTGACTAATGTCATCCAAAATTAGATAAAATTCCATTAAAATCCACCCCGCCTGGAGGACAGAAAACTGTTGCTCAAATTACTCAGCCTTTATGACTCATTAAGAGTCAAACACAACTCCCATAAAACATTTCACACACTACTCAGGATCCCATAAGATATACTTGCACATAGATCAACTCTTTGCAGATACCTTTCCCAAAAAAATGGCTGGGATATGGATCACCCCCATCTCATGGTCAGAACATGCAACCACCTCTGTCAACTTAGGTATATATTACACTACCCCTCCCTCCCGTCCCTCCAACACACACCTGGCAATTGGATAAAGCTATACTGCTCAAGAAATCACATGCTGGGGAAGTCAGACAGGCCCTACAAGAGTTTTTATTTTATTTTACAATAACAAATGAGTTTTCCATCGATAGTATGTGTACCAGGAAAAGAAAAGTACACTTGAAGTTCCAAATAAGGTCCCTCATCAGGACCACCAGTTGCAGCCCAATGATAATCCAACAGGCAGCCTTCTAGAGGGATCCAGACCCTCCTGTGCTTCTATTGTCAGAAGGTTCTGGTCCACTTACCAATTGGAGTACAATATAAATATTCCTACGCCCCACTTGTAAAGTATTTCCTGCATTTAATGCTTTGCATCCAATGGTTTTGTGTCCTTAGCTGTGTTATGTATGATATACCACAGTTCTCCCTAACAGTACAGCTTCAATAAAAAGGGCTTTCAATGCATAAAAAAATGAAAAGATAATATTAACAACAATAATAATACTTATAATAAGTAGGTGGATAAGTGGGAGAATGGGGACATTGTTGCATGGAGTACTCATCACTCAGTTTTGCATCATCTAACTATAAAAATAAGTCTGCGTAAAAGCCTAATTGTAATGTATAGCTATTAACACGTACACCTTTCTTGAGAAAGCAGCTATCATATTATGCTCATGCCTCTGTCTGGAACTTTTTACTAATATGACTTTTTCACTATATATTAGTTGTTGGTCTGGACTGAAGCTCCAGAGATACTAATGTGATCATTTAGCACCAATGTGCTGAAAACTGGCAAATGCCCTACAGTTTCTTGATGTCACAGAAAGTGTCCCAGGGACACAGTGAGCATGGTCCTAACAGTACTGGTACTCAGGAATAATTGTACCTGCTCAAAAGCTGGTTAATTTCACGTAGGCATGTAAGAAAGGTGATTTTAGAACACTAAACATATAGTAGTTATATATTCTCCTTTCACATATCTGTTTATGTACAGTTGCTTGTAGGTGCAGGTACTTCAACTCTATACAACTAAAGTCAAGAAAAGTGTCAATACTGAAAATACAGGAGAAATGAAATAAACGTTAAATAGTTTACGTGTCACATGTTTTACAAGGAGGAGCCATTGTACAATGGATGAACTGCTTTTTAAAGGTTGAGGGATAAAAATATCAGTCTAAAAGGATACTTAACCTTTCAATGGGCAGAATTTGCTTTCTTTTAAATAAAGCATGGACAACATTTGACATTTCAGCTATATTTCCTCTGATGCTCAGGTATATCTCCCATAATGATCATGGGTGATGCAAATTAGGAACAGCTGAAACACTGAAGCTTGTTCAACTCTGCATTCAACAATTTGTAAATATACGACCACAAGGAGGAGAGGGGGACCGAGGGGCGGGTGGGGGTGGTAGAGGGGGGGAGAGAGAGAGAGGAGAGTTGGCTTACATCTGGTCAAACAGCAAAAAAGTATTTGTCCTTATTTAACACTACTAAAAATGTGAGTTGAAACGTATACTGATCACAGACACATTTGATATGTGTTTGTTACCAGCGTTGGGAGGTCACTGTAGGCTTTCACAATTTTCTATTGAAAGCACATTAAATAAAAAAAACACTATGAAAATGCAACACACCCAAAAACCCTAGTCACAGAACAGTGGGTACGGTGCCATTGTAAACAATGAGTTCTATTTTCAGACCAGTAAGCATGCCTTGTATGAACCTTAAAAATGGTGAGAAATTAAAGTCCAATGGGTACAAGGCAAAACAGAAAATCTGTTTGACTCAATTATACTTTCGTACTGCTCATTTTTTTAATAGCTAATTCCACTTATATTAAGACCCCACTATATACGTAATAGGACATACATAGTAAAATAAAAAGTAAGTACCAACCTGTAAGGTTTAGTTACACATGCTGACCTTTTCATGTTGCTTCTGTCTAATTCCCGAGAGCGGATTCATCTGTGGTAAAGTCTTCTATTCATGGTGCTGTTGCTTGCCATAAGCAACTATAGACAGCGACAGTTTAAATTGTCTTTATCTACTTTCTTGCAGAGTGATTGGTTGATTGGTACCGTCCCAGTCCTCCAACCAATCACACTGCAAGAGAAACCAGACACAATTTCAAGATTGCCTAGATTTCTCAGAGAAAGTAGGAGCAACATGAACAAATGGGGCAACTTCCCACAGTGATGGATAAAAACCTGTAACTAACAAACAGCTATAAACAGGCAAGTGATTTATTTCACTATGTACATCTCATTAGGTAGATAGTGAGGTCTGAACATTAATACATATGCTGCGACTTCCTCACTACTAAACTCCTCGTTGCTTCCTACCACATCTCTCTTATGGTGTAATATATAGAGATTAATGGTTATACACCATCACCGTCCACGTGCTACTTAAATTTAACATACATGCACCAGTGCTATATATCAATGTAGGTGTCTGTGATTTGTGGAGTATGTAGCTTTATATAACATGTTGAACTATAAATAGAAACACAGACATCAAATGACAGCAGAAAAAAACAGACATTTCCAATCTGTATCCTGGTAATTCGAGTGCTGAATTCTGACAAAGAATATAGTCCTAATGCAAGAAAAACTTCATGTTTCCCACTCATCGTTAATGTTCTGCTTCAGACCTCTGAAATGCTGGGGTGGTACAAACAACAGCCTAACTCCTACATTATACATGGCCTTGTGCATCCAAAATTAACAAACACCTGGGTACCCACATGTCCTTTAAATCAAGACATAAATCAAATCATTTTAGAAATGTGGTGAATTCTTCACATGGATTACTTGGAGATTTGCTTGGAAATTTAACCCCATGTCATCGTGGTGGGTAGTGGTGGTGTATTTCTTCTTTACAACTACCTCTGTAGGACTGTTGTGTTAACCAGCCGCCTGTAGTTCAATCAATCCCACCTTAGGCTCCTGTGGGTGAACAGCAAACAGGTAACAACAAAGAACATGTAGCGCACATAGAGCATGTGTAGCGATGTGCCAGTGTTCAAAGGAATGGGCGCTAGGTCATCTCATTTGAAGAAAATAAATTAAGTAGATCTTTACTTATATCTTACAGTTTGACTTAAAGCTTGTGGTGTTTACTTCTACATATTAATGTAGTTGTACAACTATGATCATCTTATAGCATAGTTGCCTACTCTCCTGGAATGTACGGGAGACTCCCAAATTTTTGGGAGTGCTCCCGGACTCCCAGGAGAGCAGGGCAGCCTCCCGGGTCCAGGTCACCTCGTTGGTGAAGGTGGAGCTAAACAAGTCATCCTAGCCCGCCTTCACCCACTGATAGGCTGAAATGGCCAAAAGCGTGGCCGAGGGCATGGCCTAATGGCACAATTTGCATGGCCACGCCCCAATGATAGAGCCACCTCCCAGACAGCTGGCTGCAAAGGTTGGTAAGTATGCCTTATAGCTCATCACTTGCTGAGGTCATGATTCTCAAGGTCATGATTCTCAATTTCTGCACTGCTAGTATATTAGTGGTCAGTACAACTACTGCAGATCTATTACTGTGCAATACTACTAATGGTAGCTTATTACTGGGCATTATTCTGCTACAGACATATTACTAGTCCCTACAATTACTGCTGACATATTAATGGACAGTATAACTACTGCTGAAATATTATTGGACATTACTGTCTTTCTGGCACGTTACTGAATACTACAGCCACTTCTAATACATTTTTGGGCATTATTTAATAGTGATGGTTTACTAATGGGCATTACTGTACTGCTGACATATTATTGGGCAAAGCAACTACTGCTGATATATTACTGGACCTTTCTGAGATGCTGTCATACTAATGGACAGTACAACCAATGCTTTTAAATTAATGGACATTACTGCTACTACAATGGTGTTAGTAATGGTCATTATAATATTATTGGTATATTACTATGCACTATTAACAATGCAGATATATTATTTATCATTATTAGAAATGGTAGCTCATTAAGGGACGACACTTGGGCATGGTAACATGTGCGTGTGAAAAAGTTAATCAACAGAAAAAACACATGATCTGTCTAAAAATGACTCTAACCCACCAAAAATATATCTTACACTCACCATTAACCAAGTACTGCAACCGCAAAGATTTAGTTCAACAGCTGACACTCTTAGGAAGTGTTACGTTACTGCCTGACTTATTCAAAAAAGCAAACATAACCGAATTTAATCAGAGTTACTATAAACCAAACAATTTCCTGCATAAATGTAGAGTTAGAAAACCTAGTCCTGACATTTACATTCTTTAAAAACACAGAAGAGAGAAAGTTATTAAATGGGATTTAAAACGACAAAATGTCACAATGCTTATTGAATAAAAATATATATATCAAATTGACATACAAAAATCTAAGAGCAAATCAGTTTCTTAAAACACAGAAATAGAATAACTACACTCACGATCTTTTTTACGCAATCTACCGCCTGGTCGCAGGCTAGAAGGTGGCCAATTTTTCAAAAGCTGATCCCCAACAACTGATAACACTTTATAAAATCATTTCCCTACTTTTAAACATTTTTACTTGCAAAAAAACCCTACCTTAGTAACATCACTAAAGAGGTGTTCTGGTTGTTACAGCTAGCGGCTACTGACATAAGCTCCAGAACAGGTGACAGAAAACATTGCCTATAGCAGTCACCTTTCCCGTAGAGCTTGTTGCGCTCACAGGTACTTGGATGCCCCCAGGTCTTAACACTTAGCGTAGTGGAAGCTTATCTGCAATACCAAAGCAGGTAGGTAGGAGGCGGTAGCCAACATAGGAGCGAATGGTCAGAAGCAGGCCGGGGTCAAGGGACTGTAACAGGAAGAGTAGTCAGGGACAAGCCAAAATGTCAGGGCTGGCAGCAAGCGAGAATATCCAAACAACAAAGCCAAAGGTCATGGCAGAGTGCAGGCAGGGTCCAGAAAGAAGCCAGGAGTTACAACAGGAGTCAATCAGAAATTCGGCACAGTATCCACAGGAACACAGAGCAGGTCAACAAATGCACAGCACCAACGGAGGCTAAGCCCTCCCTGCCTTAAATACAAGAAGTGGCCAATCAAGAGTTAGGGCCTTGATGCACACTAATTGGCACCCCAGTAGGTGATTAATTAAACATATTTGCGCACGCGCCCAGCTGCCACAGATAATGCAATGCAACATTGATTGGAAAAGCGTCTCGGCCGTTGTCCTGGTGACAGCCAGGACGGAGCTCCCAGAAGTGACGTCACGGCTATTGCCATGACAGCTGGGACACAGGAGGAAGAGGCTTGCAACACTGGTATGCTAATCTGTAATAGAACCAATTAATTGCCCTATGTGCAAGAACAGTTCTAGTAATGGATTTTAAAATATCATAACTCTCTTCTGGAACATAGCAGAAAAATGGCATTAATTCCACTAAACTGGGAAGCTTTAGACTCTGGTATTCCAAACTATACTGTGGATTGTAGATACTAGATTTCTGGTTTGCCAGATAGAGCAGAGAAGCTGGAGAATCTGGTTTTCCACATTATAGTGTGGTTTTCCAGACTGACATGCCAAGTAGTAGTGATAAGATGCAGGCACAGGTAGCATGGAACTTCAGGTAAGCTGGGAAGCTTGAAAGCTGGATATCAGGTGGTAGTGATAGTCTGCAGATTCAGGCAGCACAGGTGTCCAGGTTAACCAGGAGGCATGATGCACTGGGGCACTCATCGGAGAATCAGGCAAAAGGAGGGTCAGGGAAGTCAGGAGACAGAAGCCAGAAGGTCTACAATGATACCAGGGAGAAAGCAGGAGCAAAGTCAAAATAAAGCTGGGTATGGGCCATAAAATGAGGTGCAAAACAAAGAGACAAGAAGGAGTCAATACCAGAAAGTCAGTCAGGAACAGAATACAGAAGCTACCCCGAGGAATCAGTAGCACCAAAGACAACTGATGAACTGGCCTAGGTTGCAGGGAAAGGCAGTCTCTTAAAAGCCAACCACAGGTGATTAGGATCCAGATGTTAACTCTTAACACAAAGACAAAGAAATAACAGGGTAGACGCTACTGCAAATGGAGACAGATCGCGACAGTCCTAAAGGCTCAAAATGACAGTATTTCAGACCCTCTGCACTTCAATGGAAATCCTCAATAAATTGTATGTTGTATATTAATACAATAACGTGTATTCTTGTTCATCTTTGTTTAAAAAAACAATTTAAAAAATTTAATGTGCAGTCCTTTGGAGGATTTAAGAGGCCCACAAAATCTATCATGATACCTACAACTGATATATGTAGCAGATCCCACATTATGCCAGACCCTTAACATATTTTAAAATATATGTGCCTTTATTACCTGCTATAATACTCCATAAATACTGTGCCCATTAATATTCCTTTAAGGCTCTGCTACATCTGTCAGCGCTGTGCTTGTTTCTTGAAGCATTCATTTCTGAGCACCTTTAAATTTCTCTGTTTCACTCAAATTTCCATACTTACACAAGGAGTGCTAGCACTACAAATATTACAGTGCTGTATAAAACAGAGCTTTGATGTAAACTACAACAAAGATTTCAATGTTAACTAAAATAAAAGCATATTCCGGGTGTTATTTAACTCCGTAAAAGCTCTTTGATGTAAATGGACCTGATAGAACTTCCTGCACTTCAACAAAGTCTTGAGTGCATATTGTTCCTTAGAGCGCTTCTTCCAAATCCTTAAATACATTTCACAGCCTAAATCATAAATAAATGTAATTTATGACAAATTCCTGAAAACTTTTACCTATAAAATACACTGATCAGCCACAACACTGATTATCACATTGCAATGGCACCTGTCAAAAGGCGGGTAAATTAGGCAGCAAGTGAACAGTCAGTTCTAGAAGTTGAGGTGTTGGAAGCAGAACAAAAATAGGCAGAACCTGAGATTCTCCGACATTGTCCAAATTGTGATGGTAGGACGACTGGGTCAGAGCATCTCCAAACAGCACGTGTTGTGGGGTGTTCCCTGTATGCAAAAGTGTATTGGTTATACCTTTGGCGTTGTGAAAGGTGTCAGCGGTGTTAGGTGGATGTGAAGCCACAAACGCTTTAAACTTAAACAGGTTGCTGTTTATTGAACTTGGGAATAACACTTGATTATGCAGGTACTCACAGTTGGTAGATACAGTTCTGTAGTACAGCAGCAGTCATGCAATACAGTCAGGTATAAACTTGTAGTAGTACACTTATATGCAGTCTATGTACAGATGCAGACTTGATGGTACTATGCACTCTGTGTGTCACTATCAGGGCCACCTTCAGAAATCATGGGGTCCAGTACGGGCCCCCCTGATGAGCGACACCCCCCCCCCCCCCCGCCCCATGAGCAACAGCGCAACACATACTTACCTGGGGGCCCGCTGTCTTGCAGTCCGCTGGTCTCCGCTACTCTGTCTTCAGCCTGGCTGTCACAGTGAATAGGCTGGCATTCTTTGTTTCCTGGATACAACAAGGTGCTGGAAACATGATAGCATCAGGGAGATGGTACAGATTTGTCGGCTGCACATTCAGGCTGCAAATCTCCTGTTCCACCACATCCCAAAGGTACTCTACTGAATTGAGATCTGGTGACTGTGGAGACTATTGGAGTACACTGAACTCATTGTGAGATTTGTGACATTAACTCCAAATGACATGTGTAACATGGCGTGCCATCCTGCTGGAAGTAGCCATTAGAAGAAGGGTAGACTGTGGCCATAAAGGGATGCACATGGTGACAACAATACTCAGGTACAGTGTGGCATTTAAACAAAGCTCAACTGTTATTAAGGGATTCAAATGTGTGCCAAGAAAACATTCCCCGCACTATTACACCACCAATACCAGCCTGCACCGTTGACACCAGGAAGGATGAATCCGTGGATTCAGATTGTTTGCACCAAGTTCTGAAACTGCCATCTACATGCTGCAGCGTAAAATGAGATTTCTCAAACCAAACAATGTTTTTCCAATATTGAACTATACAGGTTTGGTGGACCTGTGCCCACTGTAGCCTCAGTTTCCTGTTCTTAGCCGACAGGAGTGGAACCCGGTGTAGTTTTCTGCTGCTGTAGCACATCCACTTCAAGGTTCAATGTGATGCGCCTTCAGAAATGCTCTTCTGCATACCACTATTGTAAAACATGGTTATTTGAGTTACTGTCACCTTTCCGCTTAAATCAGTCTGCCCATTCTCCTCTGACCTCACTCGTTTTGCACACCATTCTCTGTAAACTCTAGAGACTATTGTGTGTGAAAATCCCAGGAGCTAGGCAATTTCTGAGATACTCAATCCCTTGGTAAGAAACAATCATTTCACGGTCAAAGTCACTTAGATCACATTTATTCCTTATTCTATTGTTTGAGCTGAACAACAACTGAACCTCTTGACCATCTCAGCATGCTTTCATGCACCAAGTTGTTTCCGCATGACTGGCTGATTAAGTATTTGCATTAACAAGAAGGTGTACGAGAATACCTAATGAAGTGGCCACTGAGTGTATATATCCTATTGATAATAACATTTCATGTTCTGAGAATAACGGGTTTGCTAATACTTTGCTCTGCTTGAATGTTTTTTCTCTTTCCTATTGCCTTTGAATTGCAGGCCCCGAGCGGTAGCTGAATGTGAACCAGTCTGTGTTTAGCTCCCTGCACTGCTGGTGTATGGGGGCTGGATTTATGGACGCTGTATTTAACAGACTGGCAGTAAGTAATAAAGATCATATATTACTCTGCTTGAGCCAGCTATAAACACCATTCACAGGCAGTGTGCAGTACGTATTTTACAACAGAAGTCACATTCAAAGGCTGAGCCGACTACTTGAATGTTTGAATGTAATATTAAATAGCAAACTAAGAAGAAATACACACAGACCCTTCATCAGGTGTACATTTTCCAATTATAGGGTTGTTGTTTTTTTACAAATAAAAGTGATATAATTTTAGAAAAGTAACCACCACATTTTAATAGGTTTATTTACGGTTAATTATAGACAGATGGACAGACAGATACTTTGCCCAGGCCCTAGCTATTGGCTGTTAGGCTTGACAATGTTCTTGAGTGCCCTGCTCACAGCCAGTGATGCTGAAGCATAATGCAAGATACCGGGGACATCTCCTTCTATACCCGCTGCTTGTATACAAGGTACAAAGTGGTGTGGGATTGGGCAGAATGAATTACAAGGTGAGACAGGGCATTTTGCATGCAGCAAGAGGAAGGGGGATAATTTTTTTTCTCCAGAGATCACTTTGTACCCTGCTAATTAAAGTAGTCGGCCGGCCATTGGGAGCTGGCAGATCGTTCCTTCTTGCCCTGCTATGAGACTGTTATGAAAGCAGACTGGCGATTTTCTCCTCCAATCACCATGTGTACTTTCTAGTCACCATGTGTACTTGCCAAACGCATTTTATTGAGCTCTGTTCTAGGGCACCAATAAGTTTCAACTTAAAAACACGGTTAGGGCCTCTTCTATCCATTACTAAGAAGTTTAATGGAGGGTCTGTTCTGCAGTTACCTGTATGATGGTCCCGTTAGACTGAAGCACAAAACATGAATGATATCAACACATGCAGTTGGAGTAATCCGAGCAGTTTACTGGTTTCATAGGCTTGGTATATGTCTACTATTTCTATGGTAGAACCCAACCAATCACAACTATATCTGTAACATGTGTCCGAGAGGGAGACCTTTTGACAAAAGAATAGTTTCACCTCACCTATTCATATAAACTGCTATCAGACTTGTTGTGGTTAGTTACTAGGACTCTGTATGTTAATTATATGTCTGTATTTTGCTAATTACACATTATATGGGCACTTTGGTAACTATTTTGTATAAATGCCTATATAAAACAATTCACTTTAAACAATAATATGCATGAGTGTGCTATGTTTTTTACTGGAACGTGAAGCTGACTTGACAAACTCATGTCCAATGTTGACACACTGAGCCAATCTAATTAGATGAGCCCAGTAACTGTGGATGGCGGATAACCAGAGCAGTCATCAGGGAACCAGATTTTAGGCAGTGCCTATCAAGCTCTGATGGATCCTGTGTCCTACACAAGCAGCGATTTGGGGCCCATTTGGTCTAAAACAAACAAAGGGCCATTGTAATCAAAATATAAGAGGAGCTTAAAACTTAAAAAGAAGTGTTCAAAAGAAGGAAGGAAGTAGTAGAAAGTGGAGCAGTAATTATTATTATTAAAAATCTTTATAGGGCGCCACAAGGTTTACAGAGTAGAAACATACACAACAATAAACAAAAAATACCAGGACTTCAATAACTCCAAACATAGCATGCACATTGAAGATGGAGCAGAAGAATAGGTAGAGAGACAGCCCTGCTCGCGAGAGATTACATTCTAAAGGGAGGGTAAACAGTCAGGAAGCACAATGGGGAGTCAGATGGGATCAATCACAAGAGAAGCGAGAGGACAGGAGAAGGGAGAGGTGAGGAAATCTGGCATGGAGAGCTGGTTAGGTGGATGGCTGGTATGCTTTCAGGAAGAAGGGAGTTTTAAGTGCCCATTTAAAAAAGTGCACAAATTAGGGGATAGCTGGATGGAGCGATGGAGGTCGTTCCAGTGGAGGGGGGCAGCCGGGATAAATCTTGTATTGTGGAGTGGGATGAGGTGATCAGAGTGGAGGAGAGGCGATGGTCATTGGTCGATCGCAGGGAACGGGATGGGGTGTGAGTAGAGAGGGGGTTGAAGATGTAAGGAAGAGTGGAGTGGGAGAGGGCCTTGTAGGTAATCTCTAAAGATGTATATTTCTAAGTAAACATCAGGTGAGACTCAATAGACATGAATAAGATGTCTGGTACACAAACATGGCTTCTGAAAACAAAAGGCAAAATATCAAAATCTTCATGTTCTCAGTACATGTGGGTGTTCTATTAGGAAGGGACAGATATGACTAGAGAGGCGTACATATGGAGAACATAAGTAGTTGGAAAATGTCACTTTTTGTCCTCGAGATATTAGCATTACTCATTTTCCATCTGAATTCAGCTTAATAAGTCTTTTCCTTTTGTGCATTTATAATTGCTTTATAAATATTGTGCTGCTCACACATATTGCCTTTTTACACAATTATTTCTCTTTCTTGTCATTCATTTGGACTTTAATAGCTTACATATTAGAAATAGAAAAGTAGGAAAATTAAGATGCAAATTACTTCCTTGCAGCACGCCATGTTTTACATGCTCTATAATACTGATAAGTTGGTACACATGCATTGGTTTTCAGCTGGCCCAGCTACCATGGTCACTGCGAGAACTCAGCCTGATGGAAATACGGATTATAAGGATTCATTTAAGAACCAGCTGCTCACTGCATTAGACCAATAAATACTTATGATGTCACAAAAGTGTATATATCAACTTCTATTTTTATGGAACCGCTCTGCAAAAAGAAAAAAAAAACGATTTTATTTTGTGGAGTGAAAAATTTGTATAATAAAAGGAAAAAACAAAAAATAAGGGAGATTGCACATATTTGAAACCTGGTTTCAGGACAAAATCACTTCTTAGCAGCGCAAATTGACTTCAACCGTACACAAACTTTGGCTGAAATTCAGCCCATGGAAATACGCTGAAAGTAAAGCACAATGCACATTATGTACATGTAAACCTATGTATTTAAGACATACTTGCCTATTTTTGGCAAGTTGTATCTGGGAGAGGGGCGTGTCTACAGGGCGGTACAAATATGCAGTTTTGTCACGGGGGCAGGGCCAAAATGAGGCGAATCACGTCATTTTAGCCCTGCAATTGCAGGATGCAGGAGACTTGCCAGCTCTCCCGAAAGTCTGTGAGACCGACCCGAATTTCGGTCTGGGAGAGTTGGCAAGTATGATTTAAGATAAGTTGAATATTTGCCCTCTTATTTTCAGGAGGTAAGTCAAGCATAAATGACCGTCTGATGATCAATATATTAGTAGAAACATATAAACGCTTTCCGTCACGGCTTCAAAACTGGAATGACCATGCATGAAAAATGTGCAGTAGAACCATGAACATGCTAAATGCTGGGATATGTAAGGCCCATTAAATGTAGGTGAGATTGACCATGTATTGATTTGCTCGCTGTAAGCCTTGGTCTGAGTAATTGACATCAATGACCGGATTCAAAGTTGGATATAAGTCGAAGTCTAATTGCAGGCTACCAAAATCCACTTTGTTTTCCTGTGCATGCTCAGTAAAATAAAGCACAAAGTATACTTCAAGCACAACTTGTGGCCATACCTCCCAACTTTCCTGATTTAGGTGGGACAGTCCGGATTTGAGGGTTCTGTCCCGCCATGCAGATAGGGAGAGATTTATCCCGATAGATGGAAAAGTTGGGTGATATGCCATGGTGAGTAGGTGTCCATTGTGCCTGCGGCAAGTTAAGGGTGATTTTTGAGGACAGGAGGGTTGTTGGGGGTGGTCTAGCGCTTAAAAACACAGGACACAGCCCCAGGTTGTGTAATCATGCATACTGCATCATGACCACGCCCCTTCACATAGACACCACCCCTTTCGGAGCTGTGTCCCGATTTGGATATTCGTAAAGTTGGGAGGTATGCTTGTGGCCCATCTGGAGAACCGGATCGGAGTCGCTAGCGTACGTATGGACAGAGAGGTGTGCACACATATGGAGGGGTTTCAGTTGCAGCTACTGACGGTTGGTGTAAATGTACCCACTGATGATGATGACAGCGCATATCTTTACTAGTTAAAAAAAAGAGGGTCCCCTTCCAAAAGTGGCAACCAGCACATGGCCATGTCTGGCTGGGCTGGAAATACTGTAACAGAGACACCCGCCCCAGCTGAATAGCACTGAGGCTCTTCTTGGCACCCCTGATTCATTAACTACTGTTGTGGAACTACAAGTTCCAGCAAACCCTGACAGCCATTGACTGGTGCTTGTTTACCTCTTTATTAGCTTCCTAAATCTATAAGGAATCTTCTTTGTCCGGTCCAATTGGAAGCAAAATAAAAGACCCTAAGAAAACAATAATTGTTTGCTCCTTGCAGATTATTTTAAGTGCAACTCAAAATACACAGGTATGGCTGTAATTTTGGGCCATAGGTTTACGCAAATGTGTGGCCAATTATACTGACAATTTTGAAGTTAAAAAAAATTACACACATATGCAAACGAAACATATCTGAAATCAACGACAATGTCTTTAATGGTTTTTAAACGCTGAACTGTCAGCTTGTGGACTGAAGGCTGCACAGGGTGAATAAAAGCAGCAGAGGTAAGAAGAGCAGGAATTGGACCAGAACCCAGTGGAGAACAGTATCCGGATAATCAGGAGGGCAGGCAAAGGACAGGATGGGTACAAGGGAGCCGATAGTTAAGCTTGTAGTGTGGCGAGAGGAGGAACTCTATATGGCTGCAAGGCATACTTGCCAACTTCTTGTAGTTGGCGTCCGGGAGTTGCCAGGGGGAGGTGGGCGTGCGGGGACCCGAAAATCGAGTCATTTTGGACACGCCCCAGTGACGTAATTTTACAGTGGGGGTCGTGGCCAAATGCCGCGATTCTCGGGCAATCGCAGCATTTTGGATCTAATTCTGCCCACTTCACTAGGAAGTGGGCAGATGCGGGAGATTGCCATAAACTCCCGGGAGCCCACCCCGAATCTGGGAATCTCCCGGACATTCCGGGAGAGTTGGCAAGTATACTGTAAGGACACATAATAACCTGCGGTAGCGGGGAGCAGTGAGCAGTCTGGAGGGGACAATGAATATGGCTGAGGGAGCAGAAAATACAAACATAAATGGATCTTCGGGAAAGTTAATGCCAAGAGGAGCAGTCAGTAATTGGATGAAGTACAGGGACACCGTGAACCCAGGGAAACCTTCATACAGCAGGGGGGATTGTGAGGATTGGGGGGCACGAGGAGCCCATGCTTAACGAAGATAGGGGGAGACATATAACAAGATGCAGGGTAACACAGGTGGAGTGGGGATGGGGGGAGTTTGAAAAAGTGGAGATGTTGCCAATAGCAACCAATCAGATTCTAGTTATCATTTATTTAGTACATTCTACAAAATGACAGCTAGAATCTGATTGGTTGATATAGGCAACATCTACACTTTTTCAAACCTGCAAAATATAAACATAATATATACCCCACAGTTTGTGGTGTAAGGTGCAGATGTATGTCCACAACATGGTATATTCTGGATTTTGCACTTTATTTTAGTGCTATAAAAATATATAACCCATTGTAAATCATAATGTATAGGACATTAGCAGGCAAATTATCTATTATTTACTAAATAACCATAAAGTGCACTGAGAGATAAAATGAAACTGAATTACAACCCCTTCACAATGCAGTAAAATGTCACACTATATTAATGGCCCCTAATTATGTCCTTCATCCTACAAAGCACGATGCTAATCTTTCAGACACATAGCAAAAAGCTTTAACCTGCCTGTTTCGAGGTCCTCTTGGAAACGGAACCCAGTACAACGTACACCAGCAGCTATTAGATATGAACGTCCATATGGCAGTGTGTGTGATGTGGATAGATGTGTCTGACCAGCAGCAAAATGGAAATTTAATTAACATGTTGCTAATCATATTTGGATGCAGACACTTATTGGGTTAAAGGTTAAAGAGATTATGCCAGTTGAAAATCTGTTTATGTAGGGGGTTGCTTTTAAACATGCCTTACTATGTCACATTAAAATGCAAATATTTCCAAAATGGACTGCACATATTACCTGTCAATGCAAAAAAAGACAAAAAAAAAAACAAACTCATAAAACACAATACACAAAGACACTATCAAACGACTCTACTTTCACACAGTACAAAAATAAGCATAATTATTTATCAATCATCAACAATTTATTTTACATTTGTCTCCTACATGCTGCTTATTTTAGCTTGATCTATGTCTTAAAGTAATTACGACAGTAATCATGACAGTGAGGGGGCACCCTCATGTGTCACTTACCAGTGTATGAAGGGTTTGTCAGAGTATGCCCAGAAATGTGCTTTTCAGCAAAAAGGCAACCCAACGGTGCAAACTGGCGCACACTGCTGCAGATGCGGAAATCCTGGCCCACAAATCCACTTTCCTGTACATACTAAAGCAGTCAATCACGTGACAAAACAAAACAATATTTGCCTGCTTTAAAATGAGCCTGAGGCGTTTGCTATCAGATAAGAATTAATGTGAGGCAAAATGGATACTACAGACTGCAATACAAGATCCGTGAGGCTGATATCATAGTTGTCATCTGACCATAGGTCATACATGCCAACTTTGGCAAGTTTGCCTCCAGGAGATGCGGGAAGGAAGGTGGGAGCAGAGCTCGGCGAATCGCATAAATTGGCTCCGCCCCCTAAACACATATTCATAGTTCTAGTCTATTATGGTAGGGGGCGGGGCCACAATGACCAGTGATTCGCGCCATAAGCCTCACCATTTAATTAATTACGTGTGTCCAGGATTCGGGAATCTCTCGGACGTTCCGGGAGAGTAGGCAACTATGCCATAGGTGTGTATAGCACATTTCAGTAGGGAGTGCACCCAGGAAAATCTGGAGATGGATACATTGCACCAGAGCCGTAACTTAGAATTTTAGCGCCTGGGGCGAGAAAGAGTAATGCCGCCCCTAGCCCTTAATTTTAACCAAAATTACCTAAAATATTCAAAAACTGCACCCCCCCCCCCTTCAGCGTTGCGCCCTGGGCAGTTGCCCGTCTCGCACAGCCCTAGTTACGGTCATGCATTGCACCGCATCTTCCTGTCAGAGGGGTGTGTCTAGCATCGCCTAGAGGGGAGGGTGTCTAGAAGTGCCCCCAGATCCTATTTTGCCACACAGTAGTGCCCCCAGATCCTATTTTGCCATATTACGTCACTGCGGGTTTGAAAAAGAGGAGGTGTGGCTTATAGCAACCAATCAGATTCTAGATGTCATTTTGTAGACTATACCACATAAATGATAACTAGAATCTGATTGGTTGCTATAAGCCACACCTCCTCTTTTTCAAACCCGCAGTTTAGTAAATATACCCCCAAGTGTCTAAAAAGGATCTCGCCGTTGTATCCACCAGTTTCCTAAGTATTTGATTTCTAACTTGAAGCTTTAGTTTGAAATAGATGTTTTGGTCCGAGTCCGCTTCTAATCCCATCCTTACAGCAAAGGCAAAATTGCTGTGTTTGCAAACTTTTTTCCGGAATTAGTAAAGTTCAAGCTTGCTATAGGTATAATTATAAACAGCCCTTGACGCGTTTCAGGGTTACCAAGCACTTTCATCCATGTAGGTTTAGTGGCCATTTGAGAGAAACGGCTGCGGTGCTTTTATAAATGGACTGTGCTTGTGCCCCTATTTGAATGGGTCTGTGCGCACAAGCCTATTCAACTATCTATCATTTTCATGAACAGTTGCAGGTGTTAAAGGTCCCCCATGTGAATGGCAGTAGTTTTCAATAATGACCAACTACACAGTACAACTTCCATTGATCTTCATATTATATATACCACTGATAGATGCACAAAATTGCCAGTTGCCAAATAGCTGCTTTAATATTGGTGGATGATAATGACACTCACGCGGACACACACACACACACTTTTACCCATTAGCAGCTGCAATTGTTATTCTGCTAATTTATGTATCAGTTGTTCCCACGCCACTTACAGGCCATCTCTATCTTCTGTTTTAGGTCATTGTACAGAAATAGACTCATTGTACAGCGTTGAGTAATATATATCAGTGTTTTATGAAGAAAAACATATTATATGCAATTCTCCCCATCTAGTCTCATTTATGGGCTTTAAAACTAAAGCGGTCTAAGTGCTGTTTACTAGTGATGACGGCTGTGCATGCATGCTGATAATTATGTTTGCAATCAGACAAAAGTTGCAAAAATTTATTTTATGGAGAGTAGACATCCTATATTATTATTATTATTATCATTTATTTGTTAGGCGCCACAAGATTTCCGCAGCGCCATACACAGTACAAACAGTACACTATATAGGGTGAAACAGTACAGAACAAGAAACAAAAATACCAATACTTCAGAAACTCCAGGCAGGCTGCTGCAATAAGCATGGAGCAGAAGAACAGGTGAGGAGACAGAAGGGAAGAGGGCCCTGCTCATTCGAGCTTACATCCTAAGGGAGGGTTGACAGACCAGGCACAAGAGGAGCCGGTTGAGGCAATGGGAGAGAGGGGAGAATGAGTGGAGGAGATGGGGGTTAAGTGGATGGGTGGTAGGCTTTGAGGAAGAGGTGAGTTTTGAGTGCACGTTTGAAGGAGCACAGAGTGGGAGAGAGGCGGATGGAGCGAGGGAGGTCATTCCAGTGAAGGGGGGCTGCACGGGAAAAGTCCTGGATTCTGGAATGGGAAGAGGTGATCAGAGTGGAGGAGAGGCGACGGTCATTGGCCGAGCGCAGGGAGCGGGCGGGAGTGTGAATGGAGAGGAGGTTGGAGATATAAGGGGCAGTAGAGTGGGAGAGCGCCTTGTAAGTAGTGGTGAGGAGTTTGAAAAGAATTCTGTAGGGGAAGGGGAGCCAGTGAAGGGCAAGGCAGAGAGGGGAGGCAGAGGAGGAGCGGCGTGAGAGGTAGATGAGTCTTGCGGCCGCGTTGAGAATAGAGCGGAGGGGGGAGAGACGAGAGTGGGGGAGGCCGGTGAGGAGGAGGTTGCAGTAATCCAGGCGGGAGATGATGAGTGCGTGTATGATGGTTTTGGTGACCTCCTGAGAGTGAAAGGGACGGATGCGGGCGATGTTGCGTAGTTGGAAGCGACAGGCTTGGGCTAGGGAATGAATGTGGGGGGCAAAAGAGAGAGAGGAGTCAAGGGTGACACCCAAGCAGCGGAGTTGGGTGACGGAGGAGATGGTAGTGTTGTTAACGACAATGGAGAGGTCATGGTGGGATGGGTGGTTCGGAGGAGGAAAGACAATGAGTTCAGTTTTGGAAATGTTGATTTTGAGAAAGCGCTCCGACATCCAGGAGGAGATGGCGGAGAGCCAGTCAGATACCTGAGCGAGGAGGGTGGGGGAAAGATCAGGTGAAGAGATGTAGAGTTGGATGTCGTCAGCATAGAGGTGATACTGAAGACCAAAGGAGGAGATGAGAGCGCCAAGTGAGGAAGTATAGAGCGAGAAGAGTAAAGGAGCGAGAACAGAGCCCTGCGGGACTCCAACAGGGAGAGGGTGGGGGTAGGAGGAGGAGCCAGATGTTGATACAGAGAAGGAGCGGTTAGCAAGGTATGAGGTGAACCAGGCAAGGACAGATCCAGAGAGGCCAAGAGAGAGAAGGGTTTGCAGCAGGAGAGGGTATGTTATCCTATAACATACTAATAAATGTATTTCATGGAATAGAAAAAACAAAAAAAAACAAAACTTTATCTTTTAATGCACTCAATTTAAAGCACTGCGTAATATATCAGTGTTTTATGAATAAAACACATAGTTTCCTTCTCTCCCGGAATGTCCGGGAGACTCCCGGATTTCTTGGAGTCCCGGACTTCCGGGAGAGCAGGGCAACCTCTAGGTTTCTGGCCACTTCACGCGTCTTCGAGATTCGCCCGCCACACCCCCGGAGGTCAACTTGCTGAAGTTGGCAAGTATGATAAAACATAATAATAATAATAATAATAATAAATGCAATTCTCCCAATCTATTGTCATTTATGGGCTTTAAAACTAAAAATGAGCATTTAAAATATAAAAAAGGACAATATAAGCACGGTCATAGAACATGCCAATATGAAGTTTGTTGTACACCAAGGCCTGTCAAGTATATGATAGGCTTGTGGGCACCTCCCCAGTAGCAGTAGTAGAAATGCTGTACACCATTAAAGTAAATGGCACCGCAGCACGTTTAAAGGCACATCACAAAGTTATGAACGTGTGTGTTGAAATAACTTCCTGCCACCAATGAGCCAGGAGATATTTTAGTACAACTCTGTACTTTTCAGATGGAGGAGCAAATACATTTTAACTTGTCTGTGAAGAATTTTTAGCAGTATAATTACACAGTATGAGCCCTCAGTCTGCTTGATTACAGGACAGGCTCTGTGTGGTACAAATGTTCTGGGTCAGTGACCTGCTCTAAAAGCCTTCTCTATATGTACATAATAACAGACACATGTTTTAATGATAGCCATCAAATGATAGAACATGGTATAGGTTAGCTAGGGAATAGTAGTGTTAGTGACCACACACCACACTGCAGCAGAGACAAAATGACAGACTACCCATAAGCCTTAGAAACTGGTACAGACAGTGAAATGTGATCACTGATGTCGATTCGACATGCTGGTATATCAGGAATGTACAAAATAACGTAGAATTAAGCAGCCAGTCAGTGAAATCTAGGAGTCAGCAGGATCATTTCAGTAGCCAAGAAAGATATGCAATGGGGCAGGGACTGATGTGAATGAGTTCTCTGTACAGCGCTGCAGAATTAGTGGCGCTATATAAATAAATGATGAGGATATGCAACCTAGGATTAGGAGCCAGCAGTAATATCTTAGGTGCATAGGCTAACTGGCACAGTGGATAGCATCGCTGCCTAACCGCTCTGGGGCAGTTGGCTTAATTACAACCAGGGCACCAGCTGTGTGAAGTTCTCACTGTGTTTGTGTGGGCTTCCTCCAAGTGCTCCAGTTTCTTCCCAGAGTCCAAAAATATACTGGCAGGTTAATAGACATTGAACAGTGTGTATATGTACGGTAGAGAGCATGTAGACTGTAAGCTCCACTGGGACTAGCCTGCCGCAAATGACTAAACATTCTCTGTAACATCTTGGCACTTAAATAAAAGCGAATAATAATCTGGCTTCTTGTCCAGCCCTGATACATTTATCAGTTGAAGCATCAACGTGATAGCCAACAGTTAATAGCTGTAAGGAGAATATAGTAAAACCATGCAAATTACATAATCATCTTCTTTTCCCTTCTTCTGACAGTTTTCGTAAATATACTTAGGGATTTACTGAATCCATATTTTAGGATTCTGTTGAATACTAAATCCTTTTTAGAAAGAATGATGTCACATATAAAATCTGAACACTAATTTGCATATTAACACCAAGCAGGAGGGGCCTATAATGAAAAAAAATGTATATTGAATTGTAACTCATATAAACAATACCTCTGACTCTCACCAGAATAACTGGAGAATAAGGATTCAGAATCAGATGATCGAATCCATATGATTTATATAAACGCAAATCCATACTTGCCAACTCTCCCGGAAAAAACGGGAGACTCCCAAAATTTGGCCCCTCACGACAAAACGTCATTTTACTCGTGGGGGCTGGACAAAACGACGCAACTCGCGGCGTCCCACCCCCTCCTGCCCATTAGTCACGCCCCTCTCCCGGACGTCGCCTACTGAAAGTGCGCAAATCTTGTTAAGAACCCAAAGTATTCCATTAAATTCTGAATGGAATACAGGATTCAGAGGCTTACTAAATGGAGAGAGTCACAAACATAGTACATAAACAACTTTTCAATTAAAAGGTATGTATACCACGCTCATCAATTCTGTTTCACAGCCTGCTATGGTCCACTTTTAAAAATTAGTTGATCCTACAAAATTGGTCTGCTCACTGTTGCATGTATGGGGTGGAGGGGATTCAATTAACCGCAAGTGTCAATGGAGCCTTGCACAGTTCTAGTAAATAAGGTACTGAAACTTTTACTTATCTAATAAGCAAAGACTTCAGAATGGATTTCAGTAACAGGCTCTGGCAACACTTTGCTATCAACTGAATTCCCCCCATGGACGGACATATAGCTTTTCCTGACCCTTGGCAAACACACTTTAAAAGCTATACTTGAATGAAACAGTTTATAACATTCAAAAACAGGCCCCATATGAGGGTGACCTGGTTTCGACAGCCAGACAATATCTCTCCTCAAGTAGGCTACCCACAATTGCCCATCCTGCGCATTAAAACTCAACAGTGACATTACTGATGAAGAAATCAAGGACGCCATCCAAAGCGCTGATGGCCCGACAGATATACTACATTTTACTACAAACATTTCACATGTCACTTAATCCCCTATTTGCACTCAATGTTTAACTGGATCTTGGACAGCAAATCATTTCACCCAAACATTACCAAAGCGAATATCATAGTGATCTAGCATAGTGATTCTAACTACTGATGTCGCTTTTGAAACACAGATTTGAAAATGCTTGCTAGGGTTTCAGCCAATAGGCTAAACCCACTGCTCCCTAGCTTGATCCATCTGGACGAGGTGGACTTTGTCCCAGCCAGGCAAGCACTTGACAATACTAGACGCACCATCAACATAATCCACCTTATCAACAAAACTAAGAATCCTTCCTTGGTGCTTGCCGGGGACATAAGGAAAACCTTTGAGAGGTGCCCGTGGTCATATATGGTTCTCACCCTCAAACTCTTTGGTTTTGTGGGAAAATTTCCCAATTAGTGCCCTCTATTGTAACCCTTCTGCCTTGTTCCTCACTAATGGCCTGACCTCCAACCCATTCTCGCTAGCTAATGGCACCAGACAAGGCTTCCCTCTCTCTCCATTAATATTCGTCCTGGTCATTGAACCCCCTGGTCAGCAAAATCAGACAAACCCTGACATTTCCCGAGTCTCCACCACTAAGACTGAGCGGACTGAGTCCTTCAAGTATCTTGGAGTCATCAATACGAAATGTTATGACCGACTTTTAAGGCCAACTTTCCTCCACTCCAGTTCCTCCAGGTAGATCATTTTGTCCAGACGTCACTTAAAGCTGCGCCTAAACTCTAGCTCTTCCCATCTGACCGCACATGTACATACAATCCCGACTATAAACGAGCCATCACCTTCCTCTACCACTCAGTTCTAACACAGCAACAAACATTTCCGACACTCATGTGTCTGAGTGGGAGGCTGCCTTGGGGTCCTCCCTTTGAAATGGAGACGTGGGACAAAATCTGCGTCGCCTTTAAGAAAAATTGCTATAAAGATCCTTACAAGGTGGTATTTGGTCCCTAATCGTCTGCATAAAAACTACTCCGGCTCTTCCACACTGAGCTGGGGAAAAGGCGGCTAGACGGGCAGTTTTAAACACATCTGGTGGATCTGTCCGAAGATCACACCCGTTTGGGGTGAAATAACGACCCTTATTGGAAGTGTTACTACGCTCACGCTTCATTTGTTCATTATTAATTTGCTACTTTGTGCCCCTGTTCTGCATATTACTCAACAAGCTAATCTTACATATCTTGTACTTCATTTTGGAGATAAACCAAATGTGATTTATATCCCCAGCCTTCAGAAAAACATAGTTAAGGCCTTTCACCAAGTTTGGGACCTGTGGTATAATTACTACGGCATCTCCCTTTCAGGTCTCTCCTAAGCCTGCTCAATTTACATTATGTCTGTTTTCAATCCCCAACAACCCCCCTTGCCTCCTACACTGTGGTACTTTATAGTTATTCCTATGGAATACATGCTTTTTATGTTTTGGTTGCTACTCAGTTACGCTATGTATGGATTTAGTCTTTTCTTTGACTGTATTTTACCTATGTGACTCTGCCATATATTTTACTTCTTCACATGTTTTGTTACTAGTACAGCTTTTTCTTTTTTTAAAAAAAAATTCTAAATAAATCAAAAACGCTATACTTGACAATCTCCATTAGCCACCTAATTCACCTAATTGCACTATCATCTAATTCAGTATACAGTAAAGGTCCATAATGACCCACGGTGAACTACAAAGGACCAAATGTTTTAGAATGTACACTTACAAATTCAATATTTCCAAATTCAATTAACAATTCATTTTAGAATACATTTAACACATAGTTTGTTGATAGTTATCCTTGATAGGGTTTTTTTGGAACGCACCAAAATGTTAAATGTACAAAGCCCTACTAAAGAGGGGCGCGCTACCTCTTTAATGAACTGATCAGATAAGCTCTTTAATGAATTCATACATTTTACATGGGAGTTCATGTATGTTGTCTGGTAAAATGATAGAAGAATACACAGTTATACAGATTCAATGGACTCATACAAGCATAGATATATAGCTCAGAAACATTTGGGAATATTCCAAAGAATTAATCACAATACAAAATAATACACAATGGGAAAGCAAAGAAAAAAAAAAGAGCAACTTTGCACCTTGGCAAAACCATGTTGCATTCGAGGGGGAGCAAATTCAAAATGTGATGTGTTCTGCACGTTTTGTCGCTATCCAATAACGATTGTCGAATCTCAATTTGTGTTTCCAATGCACAAATATTTATTCTCAAAAAGGTAGCAGAATAATTCAAGCGAAATATAATAAGTACAGCCGTTACTTATCGCAGGCGCTCTGGATCCAGTGAACAGTCATTCAGGTCTGAAGTCTGTGGTCAAAGATGACTGTCCACTAGATGAAAAGCTCCTGCTTATATGCAGATAGAATACAGTGAAACAATGCAGATGACGTGGCTTGCTTCTATTGGTCCAGGCTTCAGGAGGGTCCAGGGTGTTGCAGATCATAGGCTAGTTCAAACCAAAATATCCAAAGTTGGGGGTCATCTCTCCAAAGGATGTGTTCCGACTTTCCCCGCCAAGAATCCAGTCTCAACTAGTCTATTAGCATTTTATAGTCAGCATCACTTTAAAGGTTTATTCCCTAACATCAATAACTAGAGTATGCAATGTGCGATCTCTTCGCCGTATGAACCAGACAACTGATGATGAATAGGGGATTAAAATGATAACAGACATGACACCTTTCCTTTAACCTGAACCATGTGTTTTACTAACATGCATATAACTTATAATATTACACATAAATACTACTATATTTCGACATAAATAACTGTGTTGCAACTACAATTAATGTGTACTAATTGCAGATGTGTGTTTGTGCTAATGTATATGAAAAGTATAAAAACTGCTATTGCCACGTGTTGCGGCTGGATACGCATATATTGCCACGTGTTGTGGTTGGATACGCATATTTTCAGACAAAGACAACCAAGTTTGCTAGATATTAATTGAAATGACTTTCTCCAATTTGCTGACTTCGACAGATGACAGATTTATAATTGGGGTAGGGCATGTTCTAGATCAACTTTAAAATTAAGTGTACAAATAAAGCTATAAAGTATTTGTGTGCTACATGAAAACGCAGCCAGTATTTATCTTATGTGCAAAATAATAAACTCATTTCCACCCCTTGCATTGTAACATGGTTTTTTTCCAGGCAAAAAAAAAAAAAACGTACTCATTTTTTTTTTGCCTTACTGTCCTTAATGAATCTGGCCCAATATCATTGGTCAGAGGCTGAACTGATTGCATGTAAACGAATATTGAAAAATATATCAGAACTTACAGAAGGTAGGACGTTATCAGCCTTCTGTTTGAGCAGGCCGTAAAAATCCACTCCCACTGGAAAAGCAGAAAATGTGGCACTCTTGGCGTCTTTTTGCTTCTTCCTGCTGAAGGTCCGGGCCGGCAGTGTGCAGAAGACCCTGCCTGATGCCATCATTATTTCTTCTCAAGAACTACTAAACAAAAGAAATAATATTAGTTGTTCAACAGTAAAATAATAGTGAGCACTGTGCACACTAAACATGTCCACATACCAATGGGACAGCTGTATAACCATGGTCTGGTCATAATACTTTGACAATATATTGGTAATCTCAATGTTTAAACCATAAGCATAAAGGATGAACACAGAACTAGATTGAGACAATGTAGCTTAATTAGTGTTAACCAAAACCAACAGAGTTGTGTTTAAATTTTCAGATCATCATCATCAGTTATTTATATAGCGTCACTAATTACGCAGCGCTGTACAGAGAACTCATTCACATCAGTCCCTGCCCCATTGGAGCTCACAGTCTAAATTCCCTAAGGTACACACACACACACACACACACACACACACACACACACACACACACACACACACACCCCAACCCCACTGGTTACTTATATATAAAATCTGTGAAAGCCTAAAACATACATTATAAAAACCCTACTCAGAATTCACTAGTGACTGCGAAATAAAGGGGCAGGTATGGTATAGATAGACGGAGCGGGGGGTAGAGGGGGGAGTGAGAGAAGCAGGGGATGAGGCATAAATGAGAGCAGATGGGTATGGAGAGAGGGGGTTACCTTGGATGAAGATAGGGGCACATGGGCAGAGTGCAGGGGCGGCAGCTCAGTTTCGGCAGCACTGTACTATACAGCAGCAGCCGTGGCGCTGTCAAAGAAGCTGTATACAATACAGCACCGCGGCTGCTATATAGTACAGTGCCGCTATATGCAGGGGCACTTCTTTAGCGGAGGGGAGGGGTTTCTGGAGACCCAGAAACCCCCCTTCCCCCGCGTGCGCCCATGGAGTGGATGGATAACAGATAAGGGAATGTTGAAGGATCACAACGAAGACATAAGGAGTGAGGTGAAGAAACACAGGAGTGGCGGGAGGAACAGGACGGGGAGCCTTGCATTATTTAATATCTTCTACATTATACTATATACTGTAAAAATGCATGTAAAATTAATTTCACACTATCAAAACCCTCAAAAATCTTCTGAAGGCCTGGGAGGCCCCCAGTCATTCATTTCCAATTTCCTTTTAAATTCTACTTCAACCACCGTTTAAAGTCGTGTAATTTATTTTTCCAGAGATACAAGAGCTGAATCTCCAGCAATACACCACCGAATGAGGTCGAAAACAGCATTAGCAATACTGATACCAGTGACATGGGACCAGACCAGAACAAGATTTCACTTTTACATTTCTCTGGGCTTCATGAATAAGTCAGATCGGCCGTAGCTGAACTTCTAAAGAAAGAAAGTGTTGCAATACATTCAGTCTTAATGATTCGTCACTGGCGACTGGCTGTCCATCAATGTCAAGTGACAGTAGCCACAATGGGCCTCATTTGAGTTAGGAGCAAAGCACAAACAAAAAAAAACGAACAAGCCCAATGCTTACAGTGGATACAAAGTCTACATACCCTTATTAAAATTGCAGATGTTTGTGTTGTGAAGCCTGAAGTCATTATTAATCATATCAGGCCATTTTCCACCTTTAATGTGATCTTGCAAATGCAAAATTAAAATGAAAAATAGATATTTTTTAGGAAAAGTTGACATGAAGTGGAAATAAAAAACTTACAATATCATGTTTGCATAAGTGTGCACACCCTTCCATAATGGGGCTCTAGCTGTGTTCAAAGTTAACCAATCACATTTCAAATCATGTTCAAAAGGTAACCAGCAATGAAAGGGACTGTGATTAACCCCAAATAAAGATCAGCTGTTCCTGTAAGATGTCCTTGCCGGTTTCTTGGTTGCATCCTACTGAGATAGCCATGGTCTGCAAGGAGATTTCAAAACATCTAGGAGATCTCATTGTTGAAAGGTACCAATTAGGGGTATAAAAGAATTTCAAAGGAATTACATGTACCATGGAACACTGTCAAGACGATCATCAATAAGTGGAGAAAATGTGGCACAACAGGGACATTGACAAGATCAGGATAACCCTCCAAAGCGGATGACAGGACAAGGAGTAAACTCACCAGGAAAGCTACCAAGAGGCCTGAGGCAACGCTAAAGGAGCTGAAGGAATTTCAGGAACAGCCACTACCTGCGTGTGACAACAATCTCCCCAAACCATGAAGGAATCTGATGAGACCAAGGTTAAACTTTTTAGCCTAAATTGTAACAGATATGTTTGGTCAAACAGTAAGATAATATATCATGAAACCTGCAGTCAGAAAGCTGAAGATGAATTTCACCTTCTAACATGATATTGATCCAAAGCACATATCAAAGTCAAAAAAGGAAGATCAAAGTCTTGGAACGGCCCAGTGAGAGCCCAAAACTCAATTCCATACAAAACCTGTGGGACGACCTAAAGAGGGCTGTGCATAGGAGATTTCCTCACCATTTGACCTTTTTTTTGCAGGGAAGAGTGGGATAGACAAAGTCAAGGCAGTAAATGTATCAAGTTGAGAGTCTTCTGGTGGGTTTGAAAAACCAATCAGATTGTAGCTATCATTTATTTAGTCCATTCTACAAAATGACAACTAGAATCTGATTGGTTGCTATAGGCAACATCTCTACTTTTCAAACCCGCCAGGAAAACTCTCTGCTTACTACATTTACCCCCAGCGGTGCAACGTTGATACTTATTCAAAAGGACTTACTACTACAATAAAATCAAAAGGTGCTTCCATAAAGTATTAGTTTATGGGATGTGCACACTTATGCAACCAGCAAATTGAAGGCTTTTTGTTTTAATTTATTTGTCCCAAATTTTGTCTATTTGCTGCACAGGGTTTCTCTGCTGCCTATGTCCTCTAGAGCAGTGTTTTTGAAAACTGGTCCTCAGGACCCCTAACAGTGCATGTTTTCCATTTCTCCTTGCTGGAGCACAGGTGTAGTCATTACTGACCGATACATTGTAACAGATCCACAGGTGGTGCTAATTATTTCACTTGTCACCCAGGAAACCTGCACTGTTAGGGGTCTGTGAGGACTGGGTTTGAGAAACACTGCTCTAGAGCAATATGACATATGCCATGAACATATAAAATGGAAGCAGTGCTGCTACATTGGTAACATAATTTACTTTCAGCTACAAAGGTAATCATTTGCCAATGGCAGATGGGCTATATGACAAGTAGCCATGTTTGCCTCTTCAGAAGCTTGACATCATTTTGGCACGCTAACATAATTCACTTTGAAAATATTTCCCAGTGAGATACATGGTAGAATCTGAAATGGGTATACCTGTCCAGATAATAAGAATTGCTATTCAACAGAAAAACATGTTACACTAAATATATAGCAACATAATATGTTAAACGAGAGCATGGGTTTCACCCAAATTAACAAATAATGATAAAAAGAAATACACTTTATATTGGGGGGGTAGGAGGCACTGTAAAGTCTCAGAAAATGAATATCTTAAAATCAAACAAGCCACAAGTGCTAAATATATAGCATTAAATAAAAGTATATAATCTTCTGCCAATATATTCATTCAAATATGTATCTTTAATATAAATAATATACCAAATATAAAGCACAAAATTAAAAAACAACACTCAGAAGCTATCAAACAAAATTAGTATTATAACTACTAGCAGGCTCAATAAGTTATTGAAGTATGTATAATAAGGTATATTAATGGGATATAACATCACATGATGTAATACAGGAGCTGTGTTTGGTGTTCAAAATTTGTGAGTCACAGAAGTATGGTCATCTTTATAGGAAATTATGAAGAATACTCATGAGGTAGATCAGGTCCACTCCGTCTATTCCTTAGACCAATGAAAGTTGTAAACGAACACTATTCGTTGCATCCAAATATAGTATCTCCAAATATTCTCTCCCAGACACGTGACAATTGTTTGCAGTCTTACTGAACCAGTATGGGAATGTCAATATTCAATCAATCAGAATATTCCAACTGTATAGAGATGAGATGCACCTCATAACATACTGACAGTTGTGAATAGTAAGCGGCACTATGTTGTGAAGTTCACGGAGAGATATTGCTACAAAGTAATCACAACAGTTCAACTGACATAACTTGGCAGATTTGTAATGAAAGGAGTATAAATTAAAATCTGGTGTTATCTTTGCTGAGTATTCTGAAGTCTCTTAACGCGTTTCTCCACCCCCAAACAGTCCATAGTAAAAATGTAGGCCATCAGTAAATGTATAAAATTGTAAGCAAAACAATATCTTCAAAAGTTAGCAACAGTGCAAAAAGGTTATCTTTATTTTACAAGTTGTGTAAATAGAAAGAAAATAAAAATTCTCTGGGGACGAATATTTATTGCTTAACTCAGAGAAACATAACATTCAGCCTCTTTATAGCATCCAAAGATTCGGCTTGACAACTATCGATGTTGGCACCTGATAAGAGTGAGATATAAGATAGAAACAGAGAGAAAAGCACAGTTGTATGTGTGTATGTATGTATGTATGTATGTATGTATGTATGTATATATATATATATATATATATATATATAGTGGTAGAGTCAAGATCATCTAGTACAACTAGCAAGAGATAGTGAGCCAGTAAAAGCAATAAATACAGATATTAACAAACATCCTAACATGTATATCTATACTTGCACTGTGGCAAATACGGATATATGAATAGATGAGAGCAATTCATTGTGCAAATCGGTTTGTATTTTCCACAGTAACCCCATTAATACTCATAAGATCCGTTGTTGGGTCCTATCCACTTTTTCCTACCAATTGTCAATCTCCTGCTTCACCCTTCATAATAGAAAATGGCTTAATGGTTTATGTTTTAATTAGAATAAGCCAAGTTTAACCTACAACACCAAGGCACAGTTGAGGCTATGTACTAAAGGAATAATATAGATTATATTTTCATTCACTATAAAGTTATTCAGTATGGACAACGTCTCACTAGGGAAATAACTACTGAGGAGCAGTCTCATACCAGGCGTGTCACTCTCATTAATGTATTAAGGATTAACTCTCCCATTTATCCGAAGACAATCTGAGGGATTATTAAGTATCAACGTCTCACCTCATCTCCATTAAACCTCCTCTCCCTGCACCGGCGACGCCGCTCCGTCGCCATGGAGACGCAGTCAAACTTCCGGTCTGCGGGTGAAGCTTGCTGGGAAATGTAGTCCGCTTTATATTGGGAGCGTTATGTAATATAATGTAAGGCTTGTGCAACGTGTAACTGTCTAGATGTTGCTGTACTACAAGTCTCAGCATACCTGCAGAACAACTAATTTTCCAATATATACACAATTGCTGATTATTCAGTGATCTCCGATATCTGATATTATGAAAACTAGAGAACAGAGCTGAAACAAACTTAAGGGACAATATTATCACTAATTCATCTAATAATCATCATCATCATCATCATTTATTTATATAGCGCCACAAATTCCGCAGCTCTGTACATAAAACTTATTCACATCAGTCCCTGCCCCATTGGAGTTTACAGTCTAAGGGGCACATTTATCAATATTCACATAAAGTGAAAAGTAGTTTCCAATCCTTATCGCAATGATAAGGATTGAACTATTTCTCACATTTATGTACAGCCCTGCACAGAAACAGCAGTTCCGAAAAACTGCTGTTTCTGCGATGTAAAAAATCATACTTACCCCCCTCTTCTTCCTCCAGGTCTTCTCCTCGTTCTTTTCATTCTTCAATTGCGCATGTCCAGTTCCAAGAACTGGACATGCGCACACAGATCCCCTCTCTGTCTCTGCAACGATAGTTGCAGAGAGAGCGCGCTGAGTGACAGGGAGGGATCATGTGATCCCTCCACACATGCGCTGTCCAGCTCTGCTCTTCGGAGCAGAGCTGACAGCAGTGGATTTCTTCAATTCGGATGATGTACACCAGCTTCAGCTGGCGTACATTATCAAGACAAGTTCCCGTTTTTTTTCGGGACTTGTTAGATTGCGGCCAGGAGCAGTCACCATTCTGTTGAATGGTGACTGCTCCCAAAAACGAAGAGGAATGCAAAGCAGCAGATATCCATGATATCTGCTGCGATGCACCCTTAATAAATTTGCGGAGGACAGGAGGCACCTTAATGACCCGTTAAAAGCACTATCGTGCTTTCTTAAATATGCCCCTAAATTCCCTAACATACCCACACACACAGAGACAGACAGATTAGGGCCAATTTGATAGCAGCTAATTAACCTACCAGTATGTTTTTAGAGTGTGGGAGGAAATCGGAGCACAGAGAGGAAACCCACGCAAACACGGGGAGAACATACAAACTCCTCACAGATAAGGCCATGGTCAGGAATTGAACTCATGACCCCAGCGCTGTGAGGCAGAACCACTGAGCCACCATGCTAACCAGTGGTATACAAAACGTTCTTTTAAACATCTGAGGCAATTCTCTGTATAGTGTATTTACGTTCTCTTGTAATAATTTTATTCCACACAGAATCCATTTTAAAGCTTCACATTAATATTAGAAATCGATCATTAAATGTTATTCATTTTTCATAATTCATAACTGTTTATGCTTTTGAAAATGTTAGTGTAAAAATGTATATAATGTACAAGTTTGTACACTTGTCATTTATTATCATAGTTTTGCAACATAAATATCATTTGAAACTTATAAATATGAACCATTAAATAATTAATATACAGAATGGAGTTTTCATGATTTAAAATAAATGGTGATTGCTAAAATGTTCCTAACAAATTGCTTTTTTTTTCAGTTGAACTCTTGAAGTAAAGCAGCAATCCCATAAAAAAAAGTATTTTTTTTACATAAATCTCTGTGGCAGGCAATAAGAAGAATGTTGATTGATTTACTATTTTCCTTGTTTTGTTTCTTCAGGCTGCTATTGGTGATTTATATGCATTGTCATGGCAACCATAGTTGCATGGCACGTGATGTAGTGAGCAGAGAGTCTTTGGAACGCCTTTAACTTAACATGAAATGTTTAGAGCAGTGAGCCTGTGTCTGTGTAGCTGTCAGCCATATTTTACAACTTCCAGAGAGATTAAAAAAAAACAGATAATATAGGAGGACAGATAAGAGAAATGACTATCAGATGCATGATTTAAAGGTTCTTATCTTGCTCTTAAAAAATAAATAAATAAACCTATGTGGGATTGCTGCTTTAACTTTAGTCATAGTTGCCGAAAGGGCGTAAAAGAAAATTAAGCAGCTGCCTAATGCTGTTGCTACTACTGGGAGCCAGGCAAGCTAAGCTTGGATCCCCTGGAAATCGAGCAGGGCTGTGCACTTCCTATCCTTGTGCCCTTTCTCAAGTTAATATACGGATCAGTAAACCAGATATAGAAATTAACCTTACTGATGTGATTGTTTACAGCACTACAGACCACTTCATATTGTTAACTCAGGCCAATTGGAGCTCATTACAGCATATATGTGAATAATAAATATTCTCTGTACAGCGCTGCAGAATTGGTGGTGCTAGGTAAATAAATGGTGATGATATAGTGAACTCTAAATGGTCAGATTTCAATAACAGAAGTACAATTATTTGTTTTCTTATAGGAAACAGTTCCTAAAAGGGCATACCTCTCAAATGTGCCGACTTAAGTGGGACAGTCCCGATTTTTTTTTTTAACCTGATTGTTGGGAGGTGTGGTATATATAATACACTGTATTGCCACTGGTTTCCTTGGTATTGCAGAGGAGTTTTTAATAGAGGGGTTGAGGGCAGCATAGCGCTTCAGAAACACTGGACATGTCCTCAGAGGAAGTGGTATGTCCCAATGTGATGCAAATACAGCTATGCCCCCAGTCTGATGTGAAAACGTTCCTTTTTTATCAAACCATGCACTAGCCCAATTTGGACAGTGACAATGTTGGGAAGTGAGATAGGCAGTAGCATGGAATCCAGCATTGGTGAGTTCTGATTACATTGTGGAGGCTATATGGTGGTATAATGAGGCTGTATATCATGGGCATAAGTATGTTTTGTAACTAGATGGTGGACATTGGACTAAATGGGGTGGGCATAGGGAGCATTTTTGTGTGTGTACACGTAAAACTGAGTAGAAAATCTTTGCGCAGAGGTTTTGCGTGTGCCTCTGATAACAGGCTCTCTTTATTTGTGTGGTGACCTAGGTCAGGGCTGGACAAATCCCAGGAGCCAGTTAGCAGATACATCTAAAAAAGATGTAAAATAAAAGACATCAGGGGGTACATTTATCAAACTGCGGGTTTGAAAAACTGGATATGTTGCCTATAGCAACCAATCAGATTCTAGTTATCATTTATTTAATACATTCTACAATATGAAAGCTAGAATCTGATTGGTTGCTATGGACAACATCTCCACTTTTTCAAACCCGCAGCTTGATAAATTTACCCCCAGGTGTGTAACTTTCGGAAGTCATTTTTATGGCGGTTACTTGATGGCCATCATCCCTTGCTTATTACAGGAGGTAGAAACTCCCCACCATCACGCAATTTTTATTGTGATGCTGCAGGGGGGCACAGAAGCAATGGGGTGTACCTATAGAAGACTTCCTCCCCAGTTAGAATGTGAGCTGATCACATGATCCTCACTTCCTAATGCAATCATCTCTCAGTGATTTGAATGACAAGATGCTGTGCCAAAGTGTTCATGCCAATTAAATTCTTTACATCTTGATTGACATTAGCTCTGACTTATTAGATTTTTGTCTCCGTTTCGTAAAGCTTCAATAGCTTATAAAAGTAATAATATGGGAAAGAATATGTTTGGCAAGTAACTTGAGTCATATCCGCTAATCTCTCAGTGTATATTATTATACCATATTTATTTATTTTTAGATATATTTCAACATTGCATTATTTCTATTGTAATAAATCCACGTTATCTTTTTACTGCTAAAAAAATATAGATCACATAACAGTTTATCTTAAAATGTTAAATAATGTAATGTGTTGAATATATATAAAAATAGTGATAGTAAGGATGGGAAACTTAAACTGTCGGATATGGGCATAAAGTGAGGTGAATACAGAGATCTAGGACACACTAAGAATAAGTGAGGGTAAATGATAAAAGAGGTCTAGTTATCAAGACCCCTCCGATAACCAGAATTTCTGTTGTTGCAATATGCAGAGGTAGAAAACATTTTATTTGACAACATATCAAAATACAGGATGTCACTGGGGCAGCTGAGTGGTGCACAGTTCCCCGACGACACTCGCTGGCAGCGGTAAGAGTACTCATACAGCTTATCGGGCCAGAGCAGGGAGCCTCTGCACATGCGTGATCCGGAGTGCTGGCTCCTGGTTATGGACTTCCAGTTCCAGATTCCATTAAAAAAAAAGTTTCAGGGGGAAAAAAAATAAAAAATGTCACTATAACTTTTTTTTTTTTTTTTTTTTTTAAAAAAGGAAACAAATCCTTTATTTAATAATAATAAGGCATTTTTTCCATTGCTGGCCCCAGATATAGCCATTATGACATGGTGTTAGCAATCAGAGGACATTGGTGGTACTTGTATCATCGCTGTCCATGATAAATAGGCTTCCCCATGCATCACGTGCAGGGGCAAACGCAGGATTTGTAGAGGGGGGCTTCCACAACACGCCGCCAGTGGGCGTGACCAGCATGCATGGGGGCGTGGCTATAATATTAGACAGTGCTTGGCTGCTCTCCAACTCTTCCTATTCCCATAATATAAAGGGGCAATGCTGTATGCACTACTGTTAGGTGCACGCAGCTCTCCCTTTTCAAGCAAAGCCGTGTGAAGTGGGGTCAGGGTCTAGCCACCTCAATTATACAGTGCCCTAGGCTTGGAGGGGGGTTTTCCAGGCACTAGGAATCCCCCCTCGGTTTGCCTATGACGTGAGGCCCCTGATGAAGACTGAGCCTGGCAATAATCATCACCAGGAGGGGGGGGGTGCTTTGATAAATAGACAGAAGCCCTGAATCCTCATTATTTTGCAGGATTTAGAGCTGTTTTTTTTCATTTGATAAACAAACCCCAAAGAGTATTGTACATCACATGGTAAGTCCCATAGACTGTAAGCTTGCGAGCAGGGCCTTCTCACCTCTTTGTCTGTTTTACCCAGTTTGTTTATTAGCTTACTATGTTTGTCCCCAATTGTAAAGCGCTACGGAATATGTTGGTGCTATATAAATAAATGATGATGATGATGAAGGACCGATAAGGTCAAATAAAGAGTTAATCAAGATGTTGAATTTATTTAATTAGGCCTGTGACGAACCCTCCATCATAGGTGTCATTCAAATTACTGAGAGGTAATTGGTAAATAAAGTGGTATACACTCGTATCATTTATTAGCTGCTTATTGCTTTTTAAACCCAGGTCCCCCACTCTTCCCACTAGTCTTGGTGGCTGGGTCTGGTTGTAGAGATCACAATGCTGATCTGCAAATTATAAATATTTACTATTCGGGAGCAATGGGAAGTCTACATTGATAGTTATTAGTTATTAATATACACATATTAAAATAACAATATCAGTGAAATAGTAACCGCAAGCTATCGAGGGAACGGTCATCTACAGCTGCATGATTGATATAATCTAGCACAGTGATGGGCAACTAGAGGCCCCAGGGTCACATGCGGCCCTCTGCGCCTTCACCTGCGGCCCCCGGCTCTTCTCTGGTTTATTGTCAGATTTGTCTATTATACATACTTGCCAACCTTTTAAAACTTCATTCCGGGAGATCCTAGGCAGGGGGGTGTGGTTGGAGGGCGGGAGATGCAGGGCGTGGTGAAGCGCTGCATTTTGGCTCCGCCCCCCACAAATGCAGGTTTTTCCCCATGGGGGGGCGGGACCAAAATGACGCAATTCATTGACAGCAAGTTGCTGTATGCGGGATACTTGCCTACCCCCTGGGAGTCTGGGACATTTACCCGAATTTTGTGAGTCTCCCGGACATTCCGGGAGTGTTGGCAAGTATGCTATTATAGCTTGATTGAACACTTGATTAAAATGCCTGCATGTAGGTTATAAGAGATAGTTGTGTCTTTCTTTTATTAAATATATTTTTTAAACATATTACTGATATTAAGGGTAATGTGCGGCCCTTGTAAAGGTTAGAGTGCCGGCCACACGGACCACTGAAGTGTATCAGGCGGCCTCTCACTGATCTAGCAGCAAGCCTGATTGAAGGATATAAAGTGATTGGTTATTAAATGGAAATAGGACCAGCTAAATTGCTATATATGCTAACTATTAGCAACACTGTAACAATGAGATCCATAACAATAACCAACACTACATGGTTAACCACATGATTATTTTTGAGAGAATGTTAGTGTATAGCACTGATATATATAGAATGAAACACATTACTGAGGATATACTATATTATTGTGATCCTCAAGGGATGATTGTGTTGATATATTTAGGTATTAGAGCAGATTTATAAATGTTTTTTCCTTATTTATAACAAGAGTACTACCCTATATATATATGATTACCACAATTCAAAATAAACTTTAATTATTCTTTCTTCTTGCACGTTTCTTTACTTTTATTTTTCTGGTTTTAAAGTTGCTGTTTGTTTTTAATGAAATCAAATAAAAGTTATTAAGTTTTACTCTATTAATGCATCAATTAGTGCACTAACCACTTTCCTTTCTCGTCCGTTTTACCTGCACAATAAGAATAGATTTTAAGGATTACAGAGCAAAATACATTTGACTGGGCTGTTGGTCAGTACTGAAAAACAGGGACATGTCCTGGGTCAGACAGGGACAAAACTGTAAAACCTGGGAATGTCCCTGGAAATTAGGGACGGGTGGGGTATGGATTAGGGATGACGAGAATTCCGACAACAGGGAGGTACATTCCGATGGGTATTATAGCGACATGTAGTAATTGTACACTTACAGAAAAAGTGACAGGAAAGATTTCCGAGAGGGATAAATGCCGGCAGTCTCATTCTCCACACTTAACTTCCCGACAGTCAGTTTGCTACTCATAATGGGGCGATGCGAGGAGCTGGCGGCAGGATTATGTACAACTGTTACTACAAGAAGTAAAATAAAAAGCGTAGGGGTCTTTTTATAAACACTATTAACTTTGTCAGCGCTAAAGTTAATATTGTTTATAAAACAGACCCCTACTCTTTTTATTTTACCTTTTGTAGTAACAGTTGTACATAATCCTGCCGCCAGCTCCTCGCACTATTACTTTCGTCGTAATTGTAGTCATCGGAAAAATGACTTCCACCGATTGGGACATTTAGCAACTATGTTACCGTAAACTATATAGTTATAGCAAATGTACTAACCTCTTACCACTTTTCTGCCAAAGTTTTCCATTATAATATTCTGCTTCTATTTTCCCTACATATTTTGCCATTTCAATGCCCTAAGCCAGCGGTTCCCAAAGTGTGCGCCGCGGCTCCCAGGGGTGCAGCGGCATTGTCACAGGGCTGCCGCAGGCAAGCCAGAAAAAAAACAATAAAAACTTACCAATCCGCGTGGTGCCCAGGACCCATCATACTCCTCTCTCCCACAGCTGCGGGAGAGAGGAGAATGCTGGGTCCCAGGCGCTGGGCGGATTGGTAAGTTTTTTGGGGTGTTTTTTTCTTTGGCTGGCCACGGCAGAGGTGGCAGCTCGAGACGGAGCAGAGGAGGCAGCGTGAGAAGGGGCAGAGGAGACAGCGTGAGAAAGGGCAGAGGGGACAGTGTGAGAGAGGGTAGAGGAGGCAGCGTGATAGAGGGCAGAGAAGGCAGCGTGAGAGATGGCAGAGGAGGCAGCGTGCAGAGGGGCAGAGGAGGCAGCGTGAGAAGGGGCAGAGGGGGCAGCATGAGATGGGGCAGATGAGACAGCGTGAGAAGGGGCAGAGGGGACAGTGTGAGAGAGGGCAGAGGAGGCAGCGTGATAGAGGGCAGAGGAGGCAGTGTGAGAGATGGCAGAGGAGGCAGCGTGCGAAGGGGCAGAGGAGGCAGCGTGAGAAGGGGCAGAGGAGACAGCGTGAGAAGGGGCAGATGAGACACCGTGAGAAGGGGCAGAGGAGACAGCGTGAGAGAGGGCAGCATGAGAGAGGGCAGAGGGGGCAGCGTGAGAAGGGGCAACATGTCTGGATGCAGAAGGGGCACAGTGTGAGTTAGCTGTCAATTATTCTTAGACAGAAATATAATTTAAAAAAATATATAAAAACATTATTTTCCCTTGGATTTATGTGTATTATTTTTGCATACAACTAAATAAGTATTTCTGTCCTGACCTAAATACTTATTACAGTTTTTTTAACCAACTACTTCTAAAACAGGACTGCTCTGTAATTATTTTGTAGGGGTGCCTTGAAAAAATGTTGGAGACTCTAAGGGTGCCGCGAACTGCAAAAGTTTGGGAACCACTGCCCTAAGCTAAAAAAAAAACTATTGTAACTGGAATATATACACACATATTAATCATTTTTATTTATCATTATTCATCCACTATTTCTTTAACATCACACAGATAATAGAGGAGTTGAAAATTTGAATTGTATGTAATATAAGACCACACACACAAGGTCTGAGACTGGGAATCCTGCGCTACTATAATTACTGTCTGCTCTACGCTCTCCTTGCGGAGGCGTGGCAAGTGGTACCCGCCCACCAATCTGGAATTACAATTGGCTACACGACAGAAATGGGCGGGCCCTGATGGAACTCCGTCGACACCCTGACTCCATCTCCCTCCAGCCGTGATTGGCTAGTGGCGGGAGCGCGCAGTCCCGATGGTGTGAACGCGCCCTTGTTAGGAGAGGAGCTGTTCTCAGCAGCAGGTGCTGAGGAAAGAAAGAGAGAGAGGGAGGGTGGGAGAGACAAGGAGAAGGGAGGGAGAAAAGAAGAGGGAGGGAGAGAAAAGACAGAGACGGGAGAAAGAGGGGGGGAAAGAGAGATTGAGAGGCAGAGGGGCAGCAGCCTGTCTGTACCTAAAGGAGAGGATTCCTCATACCCACCCTGCAAGACTGGACGTTAGCAGGTAAGTGCACCCTTACTATTGCAAACTGCTTTTCTATTCACTACTAGAGGAAATATATGATTATATATGTCTGAGCCATTTGGGGTTTGTTCCTGCAGCATCAGGTTGTGGCCATCAGGGTTTGCATGTATCTCTGGGCATGCACCCCCATTGTCTGCACCCCTGTATTCCACAGCCCCCTGGTGTGTATTACAGCTCCTATCTCACAGAAAACATCAGATCATAGCAGTACCAATGCCTTAGAATGAGACTACCACCTCTCCTGTAAACCCTCTCTTTTCTATTACATGGAGATGTGTTTATCCCCAAAAATATCCAGAGTCTGTGATTTGGTGATTATGGATCACAGTGTTTATTATATGTGTAGATCTCATCCGCTGTATGGCTTTCTCTTGTGGTTGGAGATTCAATGCTTTCATCTACTCAGCGATGTGATTTGGAGGAGAGACAGATGGTGAGCCCAGGATCTGCCTAGGAACATGAATCTAGGAATGAAAAATGCCCCAGAGGCCACAAAACATTCATTGTGTTACAAATTATTCATCACAGCTCCACTCTTTTTACTTTTATAGAATCAGTTTGTTAGAAATATGCATGTTGGCAAATAAAACACTACACCTCACACAAATGATAATCTGCGATTACTGTATCCTAAAAGCTTGCACTCCTGTTTAACTGTATTGTGTAACTGCTGTTTAATTTAGGTTTTAACTTGGTCAGGTTAGCATAAAACACATCAACCAAGCTAAATCAATCACTCTCATAATTTCACACGTTCCATTTAGTGAGTTTTTCTCATTAGACTGTACATGGTTTTAGCACACACACAGACATACAAATACAATCCTGCTTCTTTTGTGATTTTGCCTATATTTCTTTGCTTTGCTTCCTTTGATCTTTTTCTTGCAATGTCAACATAAATCATCCTGGACCTCACTCATTATCCTTAAAATTGGGATATTTGAGGTCAGTCTGCTATGATTTTAGTCTTTCACTACGAAGAATGGGAGTGGCTGTGTAGCACAGCTAGTATACCTTTTTTTTAAATGCATGAGGTCTGATGCACTTGACTGTTGGTGTACTGCATTACACATTTCCTTTACTTATATCAATGGACCTGTTTACCTTTAGAACGATCTAGCAGGCCTTTCTGGTAGTGTATGGGTTAAAGATGTTCTTGCAAGACACTAATGTAAAATAAAATTACCTTACAACTTGTAGGATTCAGGCATGGTATAATAGGACTGAAGTTCAGTAAAGAGTGTTTCTTTAGGAAGAACAGGTGTATAAAACAGTACGGACAGAGGAAGAGAAGCTTACACTGAGATTTTAGTTAGTATACTATAATGTCTGTTTTGGGAACAACACCCATCATTATAAAGTAGATGCTGGTAAGTGTCGAGTAGAACATTTCATGGTCCATTTTGCTTTGCCAGAATGTGTGAAATTTAATTTTTATTCCAAAAATGATTAGGTCCAAAGGATTTTTTGGGTCTAAGTTGTTAGTTCAAGCAGGGAAAATGGAACTTTGGGCTAACAAACACTTTTCTGCTGTCAAATTCACAGTTATTCAAATTTTAACTCTTAATTGTTTTTGGTTTTTTTTTGTATATCATCGTTGTGTGACTGTATTAGAAATCTCCAGACCTTGCTGTCTTGTGCCAGCCATGCTGATTAATTGTAGCACTTGTTGTGTTTTTGCACACAACTAAATGATCCAACTCTGCAATGTACATAGTCTTCTTGAGAACAGTTGTCGCCAAAAGCCTTCTGGGAATCTATTCTTTTTCTGTTGTTTGGTGGCACAGGTTGGTCTTCTGCAGAGATGTGCACATCGCTGCATGTTCATAATACGAAATCAACCATGTTTCTACCGTGTGCTGTTGGGAGTAATCCTGTCACATGCCCTGTCAGCAAGATGAGAGGCGGTTGTCTACACATGGCAGTTGCATGTGGAGAGCTTCTACTGAGGGTGGGTGAGGGACATGATTTAACTCATTTCAGACAAGAAAGTCGTGTCCAATTCCAATGCATGTTTTCATACTTGTATTAAACTCTGCATTTATTTTGCCTGACGTGGGAAACTTACAGCATTTCAGAACTTGCATTTAATATGTTTTCTGTATGTTCACTTGATATACTGACCTTATTGTCAGTGTTACGGATATTACAAGTCACCATATAAAGGTACAGGGCCAGGTGCTTTTATAAAAGGGTTGGCATTGCTACTCAACTAGTATTCCTTGCCTTACTTTCTAGACCAGTGTTGGCTAAACTGTGCCACTCCAGGGAGTAAATGCTGAGAGTTTTCCAGCGGGTTTGAAAAACCAATCAGATTCTAGCTATCATTTATTTAGTACATTCTACAAAATGACAGCTAGAATCTGATTGGTTGCTATAGGCAACATCTCCACTTTTCAAACCTGCCGGAAAACTCTCAGCTTGATACATTTAGACTCAGGTGTTGTGAAACTACAAGTCCCAGCATGCTTTGCCAATATATAGCAGCTTATTGCTGGAAGGGTATGCTGGGACTTTTAGTTTCACAACATCTGGAGTGTTACAGGTTAGCCAACACTGTTCTAGACCATAATCAAAATTGTTAACAAACAGATTAAACGGCATAGGGCCCATTACATATACCTGTGGTACATCGCTAATAACTTTCGAATAGCCTAATTATGTTCCATTTCTAACTACCCGCTCTCTTCTATACTACAGTCAGTTTTCTAGCCTTGTACACTTTTTATCCGCTCAAACTCATACTCTCATCTTATGTACCAGAATGTTATGTGGAACAGTAGTAAACGTTTTTTCAAACTCCAAATATATCACAAAAATCGCACTACCATGACTTACTAGCTTACAAAAAAGCCCACGATTATATTTGTTAGGAATGACCTGTCCTTCATGAAATTATTCTGCCGCTGTGCTAACAAATTCATTTCTGCGATATGTTTTAGAATCCTATCACTCAGAATCCCTTTAAAATAACGTACCCATGACTGAAGTCAGACTCACAGGTCTACAAATTAATGGTATTGATTTTGTTCTCTGATTTCTTCCAAAAAGCAATGTTAACCAAGTTAGCGAACAATAATCTGACCTGCAGCCTACCAACCAGTGGAAAGATGTAGCTGGATAATTTTTCTAGATCACACACAGCAGTATTTTATAGGTGACAGACGTGAAAAAACAACAACATTGCATCAATAGTCCAATACTGAAAGGCCGTCTGCGCAAAATTCAGCTTTGAGAATCTTCCTTTGCAGAGGCCATAACCTATTTGAGATATATAAAGCAGCGTAAGCTACTACAATGGAATATAACACAAGTTAACAGGGAAGCTTGGAAGAAACCAGGGAGGTATTGGTTCTTTGCAAATGAGCTCTAAATGGAATTTAGAGATCCCATCTTCAGTCAAAATTGCCTGTCAGTCAAGGAGGTGTTTATCAGGGAGCTGGCGAAGATAAAGAGGGAGGAAGGCAGAGAGAGAAGCTGTGCAGCTATTTAGAAGTGACACACATCTAAATTAGAAAGTAAATTAGAATTAGTTACCTTCCCAAGGTAACTTTATTATTTTAGAACATGTAGGACACTCAGATTTAGGGAAAGATAATTCTTCCAGCCACAATTAAAATGGGACACATTTTAAAAACAGATTGTTATAAAAAAAATGTCTTAACCAAATCTAAAGGTTGATGGAAGCAAAACTTGACTCCAACCTGTGACCAGTTAAGTGCCATTTGTAGTTGCCATGGATGTCAAATGTTCAAAGCAACAGGATTGACTCACTCAGAACTGGTGACATCATTGAGACACCTTGTGACTAATATTCATGAAACACTAGTTCTTAGTGAATTAATTAGCTGTATTCTCATGACTATTCGGCATTCTTACCAACTTTTCATAATTGGCCTCCAGGAGATCCCAGAGGAGTGGTGAAGTGTGAAGAAGGAGGGGGCGGGGACAGCAACTTATGTCAGTGTGACCCCGCCCCATGACGGAATGACGCAAAAGGATGGTTGGCAAAATGACGCGATTTATTCATAGGGCTGCACGCACAAATCCGCGATGTTGCGGTACCGTAATGGCTATTTATAGGTGCAGCCGCGCGTAATCGTGGCTTCGAATCCTAATTAAATACCCCCCTTACAGTCTTGGTAAAGTATAGCTGCAAGGAATTTGCCTAAGTGTCAACAAATTTTCAGCTAGCAGATTATTAATTGCCTAGATTACTTGACAAGCTGATGCTAAGTTTGACTGCATATTGTCACGTGTTCAATGCATACATGGCCGCTTCTTGCCATGTCTAGTCAACTCTCTGGGTTTGTAACGCATAAATGAATTTTCATTGAGCGAAGTAATGATCCTGTTGGTTGCCTGCTATAGCCTGGGCCTCCTGGTTGACTGTTAAGGGCTGGGATTCCTTTTGTTTGCTTTACTGATCCCTCTTGCACATCCCCAATTTTCCCGATTTAGGTGGGACTGTCCTGATTTGAGGGGACCATCATACCAATCAGGACTATTGTACCAATCTCGTCTGTGCACAGCATCGCTTTGGAAGCACTGGTCATGTATGTCCCAGGTGGACAAGGCACACCCCAACATGCCATGACCTCACCCCTGTGTAGCTTTGGAATCTTGGGAGTTTACACATTTATATGAATCCTACTTATTGGCAGGTATTTTTATATTGGCACCAACTTGAAATATGTAAGTGTATATACTGGAGAATTTTATTCCACACACTGGGATTAAAATGATGCCAGTCAGGGGAAAAATGTTTTCCAGAGAAGCAGGGATTCAGCCAATGAGGAGAGTGTGTGAATTGGCAGCAACCTTTATCAAAATATACAAGAGGAGCTGCTAATATGACCTTAATTTAACAGGGGTCTATTTATCGTCTGTCAGCATGGTAATTATCTGGAATTAAAAAGCATTATCTCTGACACATTTGCATTTTAGTTTTTATTCTACTGTATCAAATGGTATTTACTCTGAACCTGTGTTACTAAGAACCTGGTAATAACAGTGATTTTAAAGATATGTTGTCAAAATTTTATTTTGCTAAGTTTTGTTATGCAATATGCCTATCACTCTAAGGGCTAAATTTACTAAGCTGCGGGTTTGAAAAAGTGGGGATGTTGCCTATAGCAACCAATCAGATTCTAGCTGTCATTTTGTAGAAGGTACTAAATAAATGACAGCTAGAATCTTATTGGTTGCTATTGGCAACATCCCCACTTTTTCAAACCCGCAGCTTAGTAAATCTAGCCCTAAATGTGTTAAATGGAAAAACCTTTAGAGCTGACTATTGAATAGCAGAGGGAATATACTTACATCCCCCATCCTGTAAGGTCTGCTTGTGACTGTAACTTAGTTTGTTTATTCTTAGCAATAATTAAGGTGGATTTGTACAAGCTGCTCACTATCACTCTGGTGCATAGAAAGTGTGAGACACACAGAAAGTGCGCTAGGGCACGTTCTTTGGATCCTCTCCCAGAGTCCAATCCTAGGGCCTATATCTTCATCTCGGAGTCTCAGAGGGACTGGAGGAAATGGAGACCAGGTGGCTCAGCCACCTTTGGGAACAAGGCCCATGAAGGTCCACCGTACCCCTAAAATCTGTGAACAAAAACACATATAAAAAGGTGGAAAGTGACACACGTGAGAAAAAAATAATTTGTGTATCACGTGTAAGGCCCCATTATAAAAAAATGTCCTGCCAGTCAGAAGCCTAGGGCAAAGGACAAAGTACAGGAAAAATAAACAGTGCATATCTTGGTGTCAGCACTCCCATGTGATTTTCAGGTACCCCTGATACATTACACCTGGGGCACATAGCACGTCGGCCTTTTGCTGCTGCCCACCTGGCAGAGGACCATAGTGGACTGTCCATGGTGGGAAGACTTGTTAGTTATTCCTAAGACAGTAGTATACTTGATCATAGTCAAAAGGCAGAGAAGCTGTTTTATGTTTACTGGTCAGTTAGTTAACAGTTGTCTATAAGAGAATGTCATGTACGTGATATCACAGCAATGATGGGAGATTACCAGGGGAACCTTACCACATTTGTATTTTGTCATGGTTACAAACAAACAATCATGAAAAGTTCTCCATGAGCATATATAGCAACAACAATGCCACCTGGTGAGAAGGTGAGGATTGTAAGGAAATCGTCTGCAAATTCCACAAGAAATATTGTGTGGGTTTCTCTTCTGAATATCTGGAGTTTATAAATAGTTCTTGCTTTAAAAAACACTTTGAATTTTCATGTATACCCCCCTCACACAGCCTGCCCTCACCTGCCCTAGCGGTAAGCTTGTAGGTCTGTGAGGGTCCCCTGTCCAGATTGCAAACAGTTTAGTCCAGTCCAGAGTCCAGTTTAGGACAAAGTCATCGCATCTGAGCTCTCATAATTCTCTAGACTCATCGTCTACAGAAGTTCAAACATAAATGACTTGGCATAGGGTTAAGGGGCCTGATTCATTAAGGATCTTAAATAAAGAGGATCCTTATTTCAGTCTCCTGGACAAAACCATGTTACAATGAAAGGGGTGCAAATGAGTGTTCTGTTTTGCACATAAATTAAATACTGACTGTTTTTTCATGTAACACCCACATATCAACTTTAAATTTCAGTGTACAAATAAGCTATCAAGTATTTGTGTGTTACATGAAAAAACAGTCAGTATTTAATTTTTGTGCAAAACAGAACACTCATTTGCACCCCTTGCATTGTAACATGGTTTTGTCCAGGAGACTGAAATAAGGATCCTCTTCATTTAAGATCCTTAATGAATCAAGCCCAAGATCACTGGATGCTCCGAATTCCATATAATACAATCACAAGCATGTTAATGTCAAAACACAGAAAGTTTTAATGTACAGTATTATCTTTTTATTTATAAAGTGCTGACACATTGCGCTGCTTTGTACATTGAGGGGATCACAACATGGCACAAACAAGATACATACAATGACACGAAAAATGGCGCAGATGGCTCTGCCCAAATGAGCTTTCAGTCTAAGAGGAGTTTGAGAACACTTGATAGATAAGGTAGTAGAGCAACAATTGTATTTGCTGGTGGGGATAGAGTGGATGGCTATTTTTAGGCAGCAGCAATAATAAAGCAGTCATTGGCGACTAGTATTACTGTGCAGCTGCCAGTAGTGTGGCATGGTAGGAACAAAGAGACAGGAGTAGGCAGAGACATGAAACATGAAAAATCTTAGAACAGTAAGCACAACTATCCTTCATCATTTATTATTACTGAGCGTCATGCTGGAAAAAGAGCTAGGACAGATGTTCCCCATGTGCGGTGGCAGCTAATGTCGCCAAGGAGGCAGCAGAGATCACCAAAGGAGGAACAGAGATGGCAACAGTAATGACCATTAAACACACTGGATCCAGCACTGAACTTACATGGTATTCAGAAGATCTTTTTAATTTTTTGCGGAAAAGTGTATCCAGGGATACGACCGTTAATTAATATGAAGGATATTAGTGGATATAGGGTAAAAATAGGACTGCAATAATAAGTCTAGGAGGATTTTCACAATTGAAACAGATTGGCGGTTGCTTACTCTGGATCAATGTCAAATATAAGAATATGAGGGATCGCATGAGATTCAAAATAGGTTGAACTTGATGGACTGGTGTCTTTTTTTCAACCTCATCAACTATGTTCTAGATAACCTTGTCCTTGGTGTGATGACACTGTTTGGCACCACTGCATTTCACAAATTTTTAAATGTTTTATGTTTTTGGGAAGATAATTATGTGGGAGGTCGTGCACAGAGCTGCTCTAAACTGCCATTTCTATGCCAGTGAATGAAGTGTAATGAAAAGTTGTGACCCATACTGGTTGCAACATGAAAAGCAAAAGCCTACAGCACCTGGTCTCACATCCAACTACTAACCAGGCCAGTCCCTGCTGAGCTTCCAAGATCAGGCAAGAACAGCCTCTCCCATGGTCCTTTTACACTTCTCCAACCCACTTGCTCATTGCTTTCTACTTGTCTACATTATTGGCCTGGTTGCATCACAGCACATTGCCACATGTGTTCAATGTGTACATGGCCACCATGTCTAGTCAACTCTCTAGGTTAATAATGCATAAATGAGCTAAGTAATGATCGTCTTGGATGCCTGCTATCATCGTCAGCTATTTATATAGCGCCACTAATTCTGCAGCGCTGCACAGAGAACTCACTCACATCAGTCCCTGCCCCATTGAAGCTTACAGTCTAAATTCTCTAACACACACACACAGACTGAGAGAGACTAAGGTCGATTTGATAGCAGACAATTAACCTACTAGTATGTTTTTGTAGTGTGGGAGGAAACCAGAGCACCCAGAGGAAACCCATGCAGACACGGGGAGAACATACAAACTCCACACAGTTAAGGCCATGGTAACCCATCAGTAACCCCTTTATAATAAGTAACTCAGTCATCCCCATTACTAATTAACTCCTACATCATCCATTCCATTCAAAAACCCCATCATTACCTCCCTCATTCTTATCAAAAGACCTCACCCTTTCATCATAATGAACTACTTAGTTAATAAGGAACCATTAAGATTGATAACCCCTTCAATCTTATAATCAAACCCAATCATAAAATAACCCCCTTATTCATGAAAGCTTCTTGCCTCAACTATACTTATTCCTCTTTCCACACCCTCTATGACCTGTTACAGATCATGTTCCTCCCTTAACCCCCCACTTACCTGTTACAGATCATGTTCCTCCCTTAACCCCACCACTTACCTGTTACAGATCATATTAGTCCCTTAACCCCCCCCCCCACTTACCTGTTACAGATCATATTAGTCCCTTAACCTCCAACTTACCTGTTACAGATCATGTTCCTCCCTTAACCCCACCACTTACCTGTTACAGATCATATTAGTCCCTTAACCCCCCTCACTTACCTGTTACAGATCATATTAGTCCCTTAACCTCCAACTTACCTGTTACAGATCATATTACTCCCTTAACCCCTCACTTACCTGTTACAGATCATATTAGTCCCTTAACCTCCCACTTACCTTTTACAGATCATATTGGTCCCTTAACCTCCCACTTACCTGTTACAGATCATATTAGTCCCTTAACCTCCCACTTACTTGTTACAGATCATATCAGTCCCTTAACCTCAGACTTACCTGTTACAGATCATGTTCCTCTCTTAACCCCACCACTTACCTGTTACAGATCATATTAGTCCCTTAACCCCCCCCCCCCAATTACCTGTTACAGATCATATTAGTCCCTTAACCTCCAACTTACCTGTTACAGATCATATTACTCCCTTAACCCCTCACTTACCTGTTACAGATCATATTAGTCCCTTAACCTCCCACTTACCTGTTACAGATCATATTAGTCCCTTAACCCCCCACTTACCTGTTACAGATCACATTAGTCCCTTAACCCCCCACTTACCTGTTACAGATCATATTAGTCCCTTAACCCTCGCACTTACCTGTTACAGATCATATTAGTCCCTTAACCTCTCACTTACCTGTTACAGATCATATTAGTCCCTTAACCCCCCACTTACCTGTTACAGATCATATTAGTCCCTTAACCCCCCACTTACCTGTTACAGATCATATTAGTCCCTTAACCTCTCACTTACCTGTTACAGATCATATTAGTCCCTTAACCTCCCACTTACCTGTTACAGATCATATTAGTCCCTTAACCCCCCACTTACCTGTTACAGATCATATTAGTCCCTTAACCCCCCACTTACCTGTTACAGATCATATTAGTCCCTTAACCCTCGCACTTACCTGTTACAGATCATATTAGTCCCTTAACCTCCCACTTACCTGTTACAGATCATATTAGTCCCTTAACCTCTCACTTACCTGTTACAGATCATATTAGTCCCTTAACCTCCCACTTACCTGTTACAGATCATATTAGTCCCTTAACCCTTCCACTTACCTGTTACAGATCATATTAGTCCCTTAACCCTCCCACTTACCTGTTTCAGATCATATTAGTCCGTAACCTCTCACTTACCTGTTACAGATCATATTAGTCCCTTAACCCTCCCACTTACCTGTTACAGATCATATTAGTCCCTTAACCCTTCCACTTACCTGTTACAGATCATATTAGTCCCTTAACCCTCCCACTTACCTGTTTCAGATCATATTAGTCCCTTAACCTCTCGCTTACCTGTTACAGATCATATTAGTCCCTTAACCTCTCACTTACCTGTTACAGATCATATTAGTCCCTTAACCTCTCACTTACCTGTTACAGATCATATTAGTCCCTTAACCTCTCACTTACCTGTTACAGATCATATTAGTCCCTTAACCCTCCCACTTACCTGTTACAGATCATATTAGTCCCTTAACCCTCCCACTTACCTGTTACAGATCATATTAGTCCCTTAACCCTCCCACTTACCTGTTACAGATCATATCAGTCCCTTAACCCTCCCACTTACCTGTTTCAGATCATATTAGTCCCTTAACCTCTCACTTACCTGTTACAGATCATATTAGTCCCTTATCCTCCCACTTACCTGTTACAGATCATATTAGTCCCTTATCCTCCCACTCACCTGTTGCTGATCCAATTCTTCTACTTGTTTTTGCTGACACACAGGACGTGGTACTAGGGAAGAAGAGGATCCCACCACAGCGTGTGAGAAGGGGCCACCAGAGAGGAAGTAGGATCTGTGCGCAGTAGCAATAGGCTACAAGGCCCCTACAAGGAGAGGAACTAAACGTGCGCCCAGATTTTTTAACCAATAAAACTATATCCAGTGACTGCAAAAACTCCTGCCCCCCCCCCCCCCACCAGACACACACACAATGAATAAATATATTGATAAAAAAGGAAAGGAAAAATAAAAAGACATTAGGTGGCCCCCAGGCGGCCTCTTGGGGTCCCGATGCGGCTCATGCCCAATCTGCCCCTGGAACCAAGGAAACATAATACTATATAGTTCAGCCTTACCTGCATAATCTGATTTATAGCATTCGTTCCACATAAATTAATTACATTTTCTCTTGGTTTCTAGGATATATCTATATTTTGCAGATATTGTGTTGCCAAATTATCTTTTATCTGTTAACTTACTGAATATGCAAACCACAATTTGTATAAAGACAATATAAACTTGAGCATGTGGAGGCAGAATTACAGGGAAGATTTTTTTATTATGTATGTGTAAGATCAGTTTTAATTACTCGTATTTTTATAATTCTAAAGGGATGCACTGGATATTACAGCATCGGAACTCTGCAACAACGGGGCGTGCAGCCAATGAGGACTATTACAGTGTAAGATGTGCCTGTTAGTTGATCCAGAGTTTTCTAGCTTTATTGAAATTTACTGCATTAGACATAAAATTGAGTCTCCAATTAATAATTTTAGAGGGACATTTGGCATCACTGTTACAGTCTTTTGTACAATAGAAAACTGACAATTTGAGAATAAAATAATTCATATCAAGTTACGGTATTGATATTCTACTGCAGTTTTATATTTCATACTGTCTCCTAAACAACTTAGAGGAAATGGAGATGGTGCAGGGAAATTTAACTAGAATCTTGACCCTGGTCAAACTTTGAAATTTCTTAACACAAAAAGAACTTTTGATCGAAGTAATTCATCTCAATGTATAATAATATTTGGCTTAGGGAATAGCTTACATTGGGACAGATTTCCTAAAGGGTGGCTCTTGTTTTTCTCTAGAAATAACTCTCTGTAGTTTGTATGTTATTCCATACTTGCCAACTTTATCCCACCCCCACTCAGGCAGAACTCAGAGGGGAGGCGAATTAGTAATTGCAGAGGGGCGTGGCTAGCACAGCCAATCACGTCATTATGGTCTGTCCCGAACGATTTCGTCATTGTGCCACCGGTGTGGGGCTAAAAGGAGGGAATTTGCAGAGGGTAGTGTCGTTAAGGCCCCCGCCGTCATTCCCACTTCACTTGAAAGTGGGCTGGGGGCGGATAATGGCTTGCTCTCCAGGGAATCCGGGAGACCTACCCGGAATATGGGAGTCTCCCGGACATTCCAGGAGAGGGGCAAATATGTGTTATTCTATAGAATTTCATCAGTTTAAACTAGAAAATCTCTGGCTAGAACAAGTAGTTCAAGTCTGTAGCACTTTTGCAGAAAATAGGCAGCCCTGGGTGTATATTTGGCTATCATATCATATTTGGCATCATATATGTCCCTGCAGAAGACAGTATAACTTTCCCTCTTTTGTTCCTTTTCTTGTGAATTCACATAAGTTAGAGTTGGACGTAAAACTGCAACTTATGTAAAATTTGTTGCACTGTGCACACAACTTGCACTTGTCTATTGAGCTGAGCATATCTTATACTTGCACTTGGAGAGGTGGGTCAGGTCCCTGTGTAAGCTCAGCAGTGTACGGGATGTGGAGACACAAGTCAACCACACCTCTTAGAAATGCTTCCATTTTTGACTTGCATCTATCTATCTTTAAGACACAACTTTTAGGAGGCGTACCTTGGCACTTCCCATTGGTCTCTATACACCAGATTTAAAGCACGTTTTATAACATATGGGCATCTCAAAATACAGCCGCAGAAACATAAGTGGTGTATTTTTATGTGTGCCCAAAAGTTGCAGGGTTATGTGTAATTCTAAGGGGCTATTTATCAGTCTGCGATGCTAAGCATGATTTTATTTTGCTGCTTATTGCAGTGATAAAAAATTTTTTTTATCACTTATCACTGCTATTTATCAAAAAAATATCACTGGGGAAGCTAAGCAATAGTCATCTGCACCAGAGATAGTGACCAGGAGCAGTAAGGGTTAACTTCACCGAGCCAGGTTCTGTAGGTACCTGCAGGCAAATAACCTGCTAACCAGCTCGCTCATGTGCAGTGGAACTGAAAGCCCTGTTCTGACAGATTCTTTATGTCTCTTAGAATGTTGCAGTGTATTCAAATCTGAGTCATTTAGCTAACTAGACTGATCTACAGATCAAATCTGCAATCTGAGGTCACACACGCAGTATACAGTTCTATGACGACATATATAGCCTTGTGCTGCTACAAACCCAGTGTCGCCATACAACCCCATAATGTCTCCATATTCAGGGCTTTCATAATATTGTTAGGAAAAATAAGGATTCATCTGTAGTTTAAATTATGGGAAAATAAGTGGAGGATGAAAGATTTTGGAATACATGGTATCTCTTATTATATTACAGCCTCCTGCTTAGACAGTTCTTACCCTGGGACCTTCATATGTTACTGCTGGAGCTTTCATTAGACCACTAAATTACAACTAAGAAAATGTAAGACTGTCATTGGTTAAAGCCCTAAGGTTGCACTTCTTATAGTGGACTTAACCTTTTGTAGACTACAGTCATCATCAGCTATTTATATAGCGCCACTAATTCCACAGCGCTGTACATAGAACTCACTCACATCAGTCCCTACCGCATTGGAGCTTACAGTCTAAATTCCCTAACACACACATACACAGAGAGAGACTAGGGTCAATTTGATAGCAGCCAATTAACCTACCAGTATGTTTTTGGAGTGTGGGAGGAAACACGCACAAACACAGGGAGAACATACAAACTCCTCACAGATAAGGTCATAGCTCCTAAAATGAATTCAGATTGGCTGGAGTTCACTTTAGAAAGAGCAACCATAGCTGTGTAACCAATAGCAAACCAAACAGCCTTTATTTTTTTCTCTGAGTGACCTGTGAGGAGTTCCTCTCACCACATAACTGCATACTTGCCAACTCATCCGGAATGACCGGGAGACTGCCGCATTTCGCGGGAGAGTGTGGCAATATCCCGCATCTGCCCACTTCCTATTGAATTGGGCAGAGTTAGGTCCAAATGCCGTACAAACTTCTGTAAAATTACGCGTTTGCGTCATTACGTCACGGGGCTGGGTCCAAAATGATGCAAATTTTGGAGCCCCGCCCCCCATCACGCCCACCTCCCCCGCCAGGCTCCCGGAAGCCAACTTCAGAAAGTTGGTAAGTTGGTAACTGTCTGATACGGGTGCACACAGTGTTTCAAAGGTTGAACCATGTCTGTTGCCAAATATGCTACTATAGTGCAAAATTCAGACTTTAACACGTCAGCAAAACCAAACTTGTATAAAGTTTGGTTTCTGAATTTGTCAAAGTATTTTAAAGTACGACTACATGCACCTGGCTGCTTTATATGAGGTATGTTGTTTTTTTTACAATGCACTCTAAGGGGTATATTTACTAAGCTGCGGGTTTGAAAAAGTTGGGATGTTGCCTATAGCAACCAATCAGATTCTAGCTTTCATTTATTTAGTACTTTCTACAAAATGACAGCTAGAATCTGATTGGTTGCTATAGGCAACATCCCCACTTTTTTCAAACCCGCAGCTTAGTAAATCTAGCCCTAAATGTTTCCTCTTTTTCCTGTGTTAGTTTCCTTCTATATGCATTTATGGCAGTTTACAACATATCAATACACTGTTAAAAAGAAGCACCGACTAGCGATTGTGCCTATTTGTAGCGCAGTAGCCGAGTGTAGGGGAGGGGAAAATTATCAAAAAATATTGTTTTCAAACAGAGCACACCATATATCTGTTACTTTGACAGCTGGCAAATTATCTGATTGCCAAAAGACATTAGATAATGGTTCTAATTAGCCCCCAGAATGGGTTTTTTTTTAAAAAAAAAAAACCATGTAATTTGTTCAGCTCAATTTAGTGTATGAAGTAGGACAGTGGCCTGAGGTCTTATCTGTATGTCATAACACTCGCTTTGTGTAAGTGTATGGTCATTTAATGTAGTGTGTACAGTTTATATGCTTTTAAGAGATGGGTAACCTGGAGCATTTTGCAGTGTGGACAGAATGAGTTCAGCCTGACTCTGGGGATTATTAGAGATGGGATTGTAAGACTTGTATGTACGTTTATATATTCTTGCAGCTTTAATTACTATGAGCCTGATATAGAGTTGAACGCAGCGGTGCTCCGTTTGCGTGTGAGCAAAGTGTTTCCACATCTGCGTTGTATTCATCTTATGATATGTGCAATGTGTAAATCTAGTGTATAGATTGTCCTTGTTTTTAAGTATTTTCCAAGTGCAAAATATAATTCCATTCTTCTGCAGGCTAGATGCAATGCTTACCATCCATTGTTATTTTATGCATTTTATATGTTAAGATTGAGGTACAGTATTTGAAATTCAAAAGCAAAGTATCTTCTAATCAGATTCCTTTACCTTGTTCTGAGGATTAGAGTGTTCCAGTCAGGGCCGGATTAAGGGAAGGGAGTCCCCCGGGCTATGGATACTCTGAGGGCCCCCCCATGAGGCCCCTGTGAACTTACCTCCTTCCGTTGTTCCACTCCCTGTAGAAATTAAGTGGTAAGTCCTACAGTGACAGCAGGCAGTTAACAGCATAACATTTGCTGTTAGCTGCCTACCATTTTCCTTGAAGAAGTGACAGAGACCCGATAAATGTCGGCGGGCCCCCCAGCTGACCGAGGCCCCTGGGCTGTAGCCCCTTTAGCCCTATTGTTAATCCGGCTCTGGTTCCAGTGTCCGCAGAGACAGAACTACATGACAGGCTTAGATGCTTCGGCTCAGCAGGGCAAGAAAATGTTGGCTATAGATTACTATCTAGGATAACATAGAGGCTGCTAATGAAATAAATTACTGATGGTCCTTTCTTTGGACAGTCATGGGTTCAATGTAAAGCCTGATTCATTAAGGAAAGTAAAGCATAAAAAAAAGGAGTAACTTTGCACCTGGGCAAAACCATGTTGGATTGGAGGGGGAGGTAAATTTAAAATGTGGGGGCAGATTTATAGTTGGGGTAAGGCATGTCCTAGATCTGTGATGGGCAAACTACGGCCCGCGGGCCAGATCCGGCCCACTTACAGGTTCTATCCGGCCCCGCCAATATTTTAAAAAATTTCATTAAAATATGCATAAAATTATTAGGCCCGACCCTGTGTGTCAGAACCTTCATTTTTATGCCTTCCCAGCTATTTCCTCCATTACACTTCATCCTCCTTCCTAAAAGGACACTTTGTATGTCAATCACTCAAACACCTGCCCGCCCCCTAATGGCTGAAAGTTATGTGAGAAGAGATGGGCTGGGCCATATACTAAGGTGGATTTCGATTGGCTGCTGTGTTGTCAGTTAGTGGCTCACCAGAAAGACGGATCTGCAACAACCTGCTGAAATAAGTGCTGTGTCTGTATGATCGTTGCACTTATAGAGGTAACACTGCTATATAACACCCTCCCGTCCCATTCAAAACATTTGTATTATATATTTCGATATTTGAGTTTTTTAATAAATTATATTGGCCCGCCTAAAGTTTTTCTTTTATATTTGGCCTGCTCCTGAAAACGTTTGCCCATCACTGTCCTAGATCAACTTTAAATTTCAGTGTAAAAATAAAGCTATCAAGTATATGTGTGCTGAAAAAACAGCCAGTATTTAACTTAAAATAATAAACTAGTTTGTACCCCTTGCATGGTAACATGGTTTGTCCAGGAGAAAACTTACTCATTTGTTTTGCCTGACTTTCCTTAATGACTCAGGTCCAACATGTTTTCCCTGCAAAAACTTGTTTTCATCTATACTTTTAGTGGGATGCATTTTGCCCTCTCCAGTTGCAGTTCTGTAGTAAACAGCGTTTTTAGGCACACTTTGATCAATGTAATAAAAACTTTAAATGTCATCTAAACCGAGCAACATATTAGGAGAATCTTAATGGAGTCTTTCTGAAGTGGAGCTAGGTTGGACTTTGAAGTGACGTTTTCACTCTTTCCACCATAAACATTTTGATGTGGGTCCATACACCTGCAGATTGATTTTCTGGGAGTGAACAAGTGCATTTAAGCAAATAATAAAGCAGTGCGGCCTGCATTGTTTGAAGTTGGTCAGTGAGTCTCACTTTAGGGAATCCAATATAGAGAACTACATACACTAGAAAGTTTTTAGGGAATATTTTGATACAGGGAGATTCCAAATTTGCCTTCCAGCAAAATATTCCTAGGTTATCTACATACATACTGTATAATCATGACGTACAGAAAAAATAGCAAACATAGGGGTATATTTAAGAAGCTGTGAAAAGCCTAAAATGACGGTGTGAACACCGGTAGAAGGCTCTATTACCTTTTTGTTTATCAAAGGGTTAATGGCGGTAAAATCGTAGATTTCTCCAGCGTTAACGTAATTAACAGTGCTTACCGCTGTCCCTATAGACCTCTAGACAGCAGCATTTGTTAATATAATAAGCTGCGAAAAGCATTTTCGATGGGATCCAGCTCACCGGCTTCAATTGATCCGGGAAAGTGCATGCGTATAGCACTTTCTCCATTCGCAAGCAGCGTTTCCCATAGTATATATATCCTTGCTATACTTGCATGCCCTGTATACTAACATCTGTCCAGTTTTCTTTCACAATTTCAGAATTGCCTTGGAAAAAAAATGTATGTGTGGTGTTAAGCCCAATATGATTATTACTGGACAGATGGTGATGAAGGAGGCTAAAGTATCCATTTTTATTTTTAACTGTGAATCTTAGTATTATGGGTGCAGCCTGTTAGATTCTCACTGCAATATTAGTAGTGCAAGTTAAGAATTTAAAGCAAATGTCTAATTGGCTGCTCTAGGTCACATCATGTTTGTCTACATAACACTGTATTATAAAATAAGCTCAATTATGTGTAATGTACATAGCAACGTGTGTGTTTTAGTCTCCTGCAGTAAAACCAGAGCACCATCATGGAGTAAGTCACGTGACTACATGCCACCCAGTGCCATCTGTCTTCCCAGGCAATGCCAGCTGCTAATTCTCCTCCTTCCACCTCCATGTACTGGCAGATGCTTATGCCTGGCAGGTAGAGGGATACATTTTTCCCTGCTGGCATAATATATCTTTTTTTTATTCAGTTTCTACCCTTGTTCACATAAAATAATATATTTTTCCTACTGATTTCACGGCCTGCTGAGGATACCATTCCATTGACAGGATGAGAAGCAGGACGCGCATTGTGCCACTATTGTATTAGAGTGCTGTGACCGTATGTATAATTCTCAGAGTTCCAAATCACACTGAACTGACAAAGGTCTTTTAATTTGCCTAAAAGTTGAACTAAATACACATTTGTATCAAAACTCTCGAATTCGAATATTCGAGTAAATGCATAACTGACAACTGTCCCTTGGAAATTTTGTCCGAAGAACTTTCTGACCCTGCCAATGTCCCTATGTTTAATATTGGCCAAGAGCCCAATAGTTTCTGTGATTTAGAGGGTGTTCAATAAGACATCTCAACTCTTCCTTTAAACTTCTCTTCAGAACTGTGTACATAAAGCTTTGGAAAATAGTGAGAAAAACTCACATACATCATTTAAAAAGCATACTTCCTTTAAAACACAAGGGGCCTGATTCATTAAGGTACTTAAACTAAGAAGTTTCTTATTTAAGTTTTTGCAATATTCAGAGGTAGAAAACATTTTATTTGACAACATATCAAAATACAGGATGTCACTAGGGCAGCTCAGTGGTGCCCAATTCCCCGGCGACACTGGCTGACAGCGGAAAGAGTACTCATACAGCTTACTGTGCCAGAGCAGGGAGCCTCTGCACATGCGTGATCCGGAATGCGGGCTCGCATGACTGTTTTTTCATGTAACACACAAATACTTGATAGCTTATTTGTACACTGAAATTTAAAGTTGATATTTGTGTGCTACATGAAAAAACAATCAGTATTTAACTTATGTGCAAAACAGAAAACTAATTTTCTGTTCATAACAATTCAGTTGGCTCTAAAACCTGGCCAATGGCAGGTCATAAAAGGAAAGTTCAACATTGCAACCCCCGAAGCCACTTGTGGACTGAGATGATGAGGCTTTTTGTTTATCACCAAATATATAATGGGCTGTAACCTAAAAGAGGATCTTTCTTTACCAAGTAAGGTCTTTGCTTACCAGCTGCACTGCAAGTGTGCTATTTAGTGGGATGTGCCTTCATCATGTATTCAGATAAATGGAGAGTCTTCTGTAATGTCATACAGTTTACCCCTGCATCCTACATAGCTTTGTACGCCAATGAGAGGACTACAAATTTGAGCACTCCCTTATTCATGAATTGGAAGCTGCAGTGTGTTCAGCAGCTGTTGGGAATCAAGGACATACACTGATAATAAGAGACCAACTTGCCCAATAGTTATTTTATTCTCCTCGAGAATTACCCTGGAAACAAGATACATTGTGGTGGAGGTGGAGGCAGGTGCATGTTGTGCTATTTGGGATCTGTGTGTAGTACGTTTGTGTTGTGGAGTGTGAATACAGTATATTGTGTTGGAATTGTAGTTTTAGGTCTGTGATATGGATGAGAGTATGGCACAGGTGTATTAATAGGCGAGTGGAATGAGTGAAAGTATTAAGTAATTGGAATATGTGGATGTATGTGGTAGGGAAAATTCACAATTATTCGTAGCTAAAATGTTCAATTTAACACTACAGAGGCTTTTAGGCTTAACTTTTTAAAGGATGTTAATCAGACTTACAGAGATGCGAGGTCTCGCTGAGTGCCTCCTCCCACAGACACTAAGGAGCACTGTTACACAATATGATGAGGACAATGTTGGCAAAGGCAATGGTAATAAATGGGAATTTTAACTGTAATATAGTATATTTAAGGCATGGTGATACAAATGATGGAAACGCCCTTCTCTGGTGATCTCTAAATCACAAGCATTCCATATTTGTACAATGGTCTACTTATTGGTTAATTTATTTTATATATTTAGATAGGCTGCAGCTATGGGCAACCTTCATTTTAAATTAATTATCATAGATTTGACAGTACTGGGAGAGAGTCTGAATGTGAGGCGGAGTCAAGTGTGACACCAAGGCAGCGGGTTTTGGAGACTTTCAATACATTTCTTAATTGCCATTATGACAAGTTGTAGCTCAATAAATCTTAACTTCACGGTAAGGACTGAAAACATGGGTTGCCATGTCATTTTGTTATGAACCCCACTGTTCACTGGTACACGGATACCCCCTGGATTTGATCCCAGTAGTGTATATTTGTTATTGGTTGTGAGTGAGAATGAGTCAAGGAAACTCGCAACTATGGAGCAACACGCAGTCAAACAGGACACAAAAGAGAATGGTTAATTGGCAAGCCGGATCAGAGAGCAGGAGAGATACAGGAAGTCAGTAAACAGGCCAGGAGTTCAAGGGCAGGCAGAGATCCCAGAGCAAGGTCCAATAAACAAAGCCAAGGTCAAACATATAAATCCAACAGCAGCATATAATAAAATCTCGGGCTAGTAAAACTAACACCAACAAGGCAATAATGGCAATAAGAGTATTTATGTAGGTCCTGGCCAATCAGCTGCTGGGTAGGAATCATGTGAGCAGCAAGTGTGACTGATCAGCTGCTGGGTAGAAAGCATGTGAGCAGGGAGTGATGACTGCTCAGCTGCTAAGTAATGAGCAGGGATGAGTCTAGCAAGAGCTGGAAATCAGCTGGAATGTGGAATCCTGGTTAGCAGCTCAGAAATCAGGGTGAGTAAGGTTGCTCAGCAACAGACACACAACAACTCTGATATTCAGCAAAGTCTGAAATAGATTTCTGAGACAGAGCAGAAAAAACATAACACATCTAGGGGTAAATGTATCAAGGTGCGATTTTGCAAACTCAGCGATTTTCTCGGGAGAGTTGAAACTCGCAGATGTATGAAGCTGAGATTTCATGCAAAATCGCCAGAGTTGTGCTTCTGTCAAAATCGCTATTTGCAAAATCGCTAGAGATCAAACTCCCGACTGTTTGCCACAGCAGCTATACAAGTCTCAAATGTATGAAGCTGTAATTAGGCAAACTCAGGAGAGTTTGATTTCAAACACGCCAGATACAACACGCTGCTGGCTAGCAGCGTGTTGTATAAACCTATCACTGTTACACTGCCAGTCATACAGCTGGCAGCACTCCGGCAGCTGTAAAACCTGTAAAGAATAAAAAGAATAAAAAAAAGTAAAAAAAAAAAAAAAAAGCGTGGGTCCCCCCTCTATTCTGTCTTAACCCTAGTGCTGCCAGACTACTGCTGGTTCCGTGAAAATAGGGGAAAAATTTTGCGTGGGGCATGGAACCAGCCAGGGTTGGAGGCACTATAGCAGGGGGACACTCGGCAGGGGTCCCCCTGCCATAATGACTAACCAACACCAGCGCTGGCTGGATTCCCTAGGGAGTGGGGTCCGCCCAAAAAAACGAGCGGGCCCCCCCCAGGGACACCCAGCCCAGTGCTGATAGCACTAGGGCTCTTCCTACACCCCTGGGCGGTGGGTGTAGGGTAATAACGGCGAAAAAAGAGTTATGAAAACAAATGGACGCCATTTTGTTTTGTGGAACTACAAGTGCCAGCCAGCCAGGTTGCCCTAAGTAGTTTAGGCATGCTGCTACTTGTATAACTACAAGCACCAGCATACCCACGACAGCCAGGGCATGTTAGCACTTGGAGGACCACAAGTGCCAACATGCCCTGACACCCATGGCTGGCTGGGACCTGTAGATCCACGAAACAAAATGTTTACGAATCCACAACACCCTGGTTAAAACCACTAACATTTATTAAAAATAATAAACCCACAATAAATACAGTAAACACCCTCATTTACACCACATCATTTTATTAAAAATAATAAATACCCTATACTCACCAATGAAGTTTTCTTCTCTTGTCAGCAGCTTTCAATCCAAAAATGACTGTCACTAATGTCCAAAATAAATTTGTATCCAAAGTCCATGCTTGACAAAGTCAAAAATAAATTTGTAATTCCAAAAGTCTGGCATGCCCCTGTCCCAAATAAATTTGTACTTCCAAATGTCCATGCTTGAAATCTGTTCACTTCTTCTGGCCAGGGGGGTCGTACATTGTTGCTTGAAGTCTTCTGTTCTTCTCCCAGGTGGGGCCCATATTTGTAAGATCCACGATTCTTGCTTGCTTGAAGAAAAATAAAAAAGGGAGGAGCCGCCGCAAACAGCTCCTACCTAGTAGGAGCTCCGATACACAATGAGCTTAGCTCATTGCGCTAGGTCTATTTACAGTATTAGGTAATTTCCCACGCTGGTGGGACAACCCCTTTAAGAAACCCTGTTTTCAATTGTGGGTGGTATTGTAAAGTCATGGCCAAAAGTTTTGAGAATGATGCAAATATTATTTTTCACAAAGTCGGCTGCCTCAGTTATTATGATGGCAATTTGCATATACTTCAGAATGTCATGAAGAGTGATCAGATGAACTGCAATTAATTTCAAAGTCCCTCTTTGCCATGACAATGAACTTTATCCCAAAAACAACATTTCCACGGCATTTCAGCTCTGCCACAAAAGGACCAGCTGACATCAGGTCAATGATTCTCTCACTAACACAGGTGAGAGTGTTGATGAGGAAAAGGCTGGATATCACTCTGTCATGCTGATTGAGTTAGAATAACAGACTGGAAGTTTTAAAAATAGGGCGGTGCTTGAAATCATTTTTCTTCCTCTGTTAACCATGGTTAACTGCAAGGAAACACATGCAGTCATCATTGCTTTGCACAAAAAGGGCTTCACAGGCAAGGATATTGCTGCTAGTAAGATTGCACCTAAATCAACAATTTATCGGATCATCAAGAACTTCAAGGAGAGAGGTTCAATAGTTGTGAAGAAGGCTTTAGGTCACCCCAGAAAGTCCAGCAAACGTCAGGACCGTCTCCTAAAGTTGATTCAGCTGCAGGATCTGGGCACCACCAGTGCAGAGCTTGCTCAGGAATGGCAGCAGGCACATGTAAGTGTATCTGTACGTACAGTGAGGTGAAGACTTTTGAAGGATGGCCTGGTGTCAAGTAGGCCAGCAAAGAAGCCACTTCTCTCCAGGAAAAACATCAGGGACAGACTGATATTCTGCAAAAGGTACAGGGATTGGATTGCTGAGGACTGGGGTAAAGTCGTTTTCTCTGATAAATCCCCTTTCAGATTGTTTGGGACATCTGGAAAAACGCTTGTCCAGAGGAAGAAAGGTGAGCGCTACCATCAGTCCTGTGTCATGCCAACAGTAAAGCATCCTGAGACCATTCATATGTGGGGTTGCTTCTCAGCCAAGGGAGTGGGCTCACTCACAATTTTGCCTAAGAACACAGCCCTAAATAAAGAATGGTATGAGAACTTGTGGTCAATCCTCAAGAGGCGGGTGGACAAACAAAAACCCACAAATTCTGACAAACTCCAAGCATTGATTAGGCAAGAATGGGCAGCCATCAGTCAGTATGTGGCCCACAAGTAGATTGACAGCATGCCAGGGCGAATTGCAGAGGTCTTCAAAAAGAAGGGTCAACACTGCAAATATTGACTCATAAACGTAATGTAATTGTCAATAAAAGCCTTTGCCACTTATTAAATGCTTGTAATTTTACTTCAGTATACAAAAAATCTGACAAAAGGTCTAAAAACACTGAAGCAGCAAACTTTGTGAAAACCAATACTTGTGTCATTCTCAAAACGTTTGGTGAAGACTGTATTATCTTTCTTGCAAATATGCAGTTTTGACACAAATCGGCACCTAAGCAGGAATGATGCTTGGCTAAAACTGGTCAGATTCCTCCCAATTACTGAATGACTAGATCTGTGGACAATTTGACAACACGCAGAGGGCTCTGATCATTTGGATATTGGTCTGAACCAATGGATTGCAAAGGGTCCAAACATTGTGGCCAGCCAATGAGCATATACACATGTCAATGTCATTGGCTGATCAAATATTGACCAGCTGTGTCCCAGGTCTTTGGTCAGTTTAAGGACTGCAGAACATTGTGTTACCCCATCTTCTGGTGATTTGATGCTAAATCTGAATCAAGTCACATTTGAACTGTCTCTAAACAGTAAATTAAATTAAGCTCTAGGTCTTTGTTAATTCCAGAGTTTAAAATAAAGAGAATGGAGTGGTTTATTGCATTTATTGACCCTTGCTATTGACACTTGCTATTAGCTTGGAAACCGAACCATGCACATTAAGCACCTCATTTTACTAAACATTACAGGGTTACACATATACTGACAAAGCCAGCGTATGCGCTCAGTGGACCAGCAAGAAAATAAAACAGCTGAAAGGAAAGTCTTGGGCAGGTGGTCAGCATAATTAAAATCAGTTTTTCTGGCCTCCATCCGAGTCATTTTGTCTGGGATTATTGTAATTATTTTGGGCATGTTTGGCAGATAAATGCTTCTGTCTGTTACACTGAGCAGAAACTTAATCCACTTTAGTGGAAGATTGCAGAATGAGCCCAGTACATTGGTTGTGCAGGTAACTAATCTGGAAGAGATTAAAGCAGGTCCCAACAAAATAAAGTGTGATTTTAATCAATTTTTGAAATGTCAGCTGGTTAACTCATGCAGCGTCACCGAACTGACAGGCTATGTTGTATGACCCTGTAATACTTGCAGAAAGCCAGAATGAGCTGTATAGTGTGATTATATTTGCGTCTAGTAAGCTGACCATTTTGGGCCAGTTTTTTTTTGGGGGGGGGGGTCACTTTGATAGCAGGCCAGTATAGTTGCCAATATTGTAGCATATATAGCATAGTTGCCAACCTTTTTAAACTTCTTTCCGGGAGATCCCAGGCAGGGGGGCATGGTTGGAGGGGCGGGACACGGTGAATTGCGTCATTTTGGCCCCGCCCCCGTGACAAAATAACATTTTGTCATGGGGGGCGGGGCCAAAATGACACGATTCACTGCGAATCGCCCCTCCAACCATGCCCCCCTGCCTGGGATCTCCCGGAAAGAAGTTTATGACACGATTCACTGCGAATCACCTCATTTTGACAGCAAGATGCCGTTTGCGGGATATTTGACTGCTCTCTCAGGAGTCGGGGAGACCCACCCGAATTTCGGGAGTCTACCGGACATTCTGGGAGAGTTGGCAAGTATGATATATAGGCACTTTGAGGCCTAATAAAGACTATTGTGACATTAACCCAAATTTAGTTTTATTTGTTTTTTTTATGTGTGTTTTGCAATGAACACAACCCATTGATGGCTGCTTTATCATTGGAGCCAACATCTGAATTAAAGTTTGTGGAGAAATAATTTTTGGGCAACAACCCAAACTTTTCACCCCCACCCAGTGCAAACATGGAGGCTCCAAGCCCGAGACTGACACAACTTCTAACAGCCAAGAGACATTTAACTCAATCACCTGTATTAAAAGCTTGTCAATGCGGCTGATTGGACGTCTAACTCTGTTTATCGTGTCGCCTTCATTAACAACTTTTCACTGCATATATTTGCAAAGTTCTCCAGACTGTGGGCATGTAGGCACTAGCAGTGCTGAGTATCTATAGAACTGTAGTGGTTGCAGAGATGGATTCCTAGGGGCATATTTAGTTAAGAGCAGAGTGCCTCTGGAACACGCGCGAAGGCACTCTGCGTTACCGCAAAATCTGCGAAGTTGCAGTACCGCATTGTCATAGAAAATGCGCAGCCGAACATCGTGGCTAATTAAATATACCACCTAAAGTCTTACTGGTTGGGAATTTTCTGGTAAAATTGTTTATAGTATTCAATTTTGGCTACCCTAAACTTTATATTTATTTTATTTTATTTTTTTTCTACCATGCTGCTTATAACACCAGACTTTTAATAGTACCATATTCCCTTCTACCACATTCCACTAAGCGTACATTACAACCACTTATTATGCTTGCTGGTGACAGACCTAAGGGGATCAATGTTGTTAATTGCTATTGTACCTAATTAAATGAATAGGCCTGCCTGGAAAAAGCATGTAATTATCTGAAATAGTTACAAATAAATATAAAAGCACCCAGGAGCACTCATTCACTAGACATAGGGTTTCCAAATGTGTGGATAAAACTGCGGAAGTTTATTTGACCTGGCTACCTATCTATACAGGTGCTGAAGGAATGATGTCGGGCAGAATGGGGCATGTCATTTTCAATAAACAGTGTACTAAAAATTCTATAAAAAAAAAAAAGTAGTTTAGTTTTCTATCTAGTAAATTACAGAATTTATGGGGAGAAATAGTTGACAAACAGTTATTTGTATTCACAAAAAAACATTATGGAACACTGTGATTTTATTTTACAGTGTAAAATGACTCATAACTGTTGCTATGGGCAACACCACGGCTTCCCTGTGTAACATTTTTCAGTGAGGTTGACTACACTGTTACAGCTATAATAAGGGAATAGGTGGGGGACAAGCAGTTTTTACATATATAAAAGTAAAAAATAAAGCTGAGGTCTATAGAGCAACGCTGTAGAGTGGATGGTCATGTGGTGAAGATGTGAAATGAACCAAAAATTATTCTGTGCACCTTCTGGAGCAGGCAACCAAAATCCTGCTGATCACCGGTAAACTAAGAGGCCGTTAAAATCATACTTGCCTACTTTCAGTAGGCGACGTCTGGGTGAGGGGCGTGAATAGAGGGCGGGGCGCCCCCACGAGTAAAATTACATTTTGTCGTGGGAGGCGGGGCCAAAATGACAATTTCTCAGTGAATCGCGTCATTTTAACAAGGGAATTGCAGGATGCAGAACAAATGCCAGCTCTCCCAGGAGTCTGGGAGACCGACCCGGATTTCGGGAGTCTCCGGGACTTTCCGGGAGAGATGGCAAGTATGGAAATTGTTATGAAGCCAAAGCTTATATTCATTCCTGTTTCCAAGAAACTGGAATGTTACATACATGTGAGATGTGGCAGGTCCAGAGTCAGATACTCAGAAATGGTTAATGTGAAATCTGCTTTCTCCAGTGTCAGGAAGTACCCCTTAGCAACCACTTGTATGGTATTGTTTGTTATGATGCAGGGACAGCAGAGTTAGCATCTGTGACACAGAGGGGGGACCTTACTCTCCTACAGGTGCTTTATATATAGGAATAACTCTTACCTATCCAAGCCAGCTGGTACATGCAGATTAACTTCTCTTACCGTTCACGCATTGCTGACCATGCAGGGATATGTCTAATAATTATTAAACTCTCCCTGATTGGTACAGTCATGGTTGGTAAGCATATAATATATTAATATGTATTGTTCCCAACATTTAACAATCATTTCTAGGAACATTATACTACCCAAGAGGAGCTCATAAGGACGTCACTTGCAATACTACCTGGTGAGGTTTAGAGCACTAAGGTGCCATCAATACTTTTTAGCTGAACTTGGTTATAGCGTCGTTTTCTGTATTTGAAATACGTTAACATATATTAACTTATAAAGCCCTAACTATAAGAATGTATAGTGAAAATGCCATTTGTTGTATAGAATAAGAGGATTTGTACAGTGCAGTTGGTCAGTATTGAAACGTATCCAGGGGCTAACAATTTTAAGTCAAATCTTTAAAACCTGAGGCTGTCCCTTTAAATGGGGACAAATGGCAGCTATGAAATATGTGATATTAGGACTAATATTGGGAAAAAGCATGCTCCACAAGTCACTTAGGGTCCCATTTAATATTATCACTCCAGGTGCTCCATTTTTTGGCTGCTATCAAATTGACCATAGTCTCTCTCTCTCTCTCCGTCTGTGTGTATGTTAGAGAATTTAGACTGTGTGCTCCAATGGGACAGGGACTGATATGGGTGCTTTGTAGAGCGCAGCAGAATTAGTGGCACTTTATAATAGATGATGATGATGATGATCACCCCCTATTGTGGGAATGAGTAGTATTTTTTTTTTCTTTATCAAAACAGTATCACTGTGCCAGCTGAACATTACTGACCCACCGCGGCAAGAGTTAACTGCGTAGTTGAGCGCATGCGTTACCTGGCTCGCTTAAGGGAACTGAAAGCCCACGTGTAGGCTTTCAGTTCCACTAATTAAAAAAAAATATGGTACAACACAATTATGTATTTTAGTAATTAAATAAATAATATTATTGCATTATTAAAAAAAATGCCTTAGTCTTAGAATAAATCCTATCCCAATCCTGCATTCCACTCCCCCGCCACACACACAGACACACACACACACACACACAGATACAAACACACACACAAGAACACAAGATTAGTGATTACTGTGCAGCACAACTGATCCCTGAGAGGCTGCTTTCCTCCTTCTCCACATGAATTATTAAGTTAATTACCTCCGCAACTCATTCATTTGCTTTCTTTCCTAATGAAAAACAGAGCCTCCCTTGGTCACCAGGGAGACGAAGCCATTAGGTAATGGCGCACTGAGCACTCGCTGCTTAGAACTGGTGTCACACTTAAAGGGTAACTTTGTGGACAAAATGCTGAACTCTCCCCTGGTCCATAATTTAGATTTAGTGCTCTCAGTGCTGCAGAATTATGCAGCTTTGTAAAAGGCAGACTTCGGGATTGTGATACCACCCTGATAACAAGTACCTGGCACATTAAGCAGTGTATTAGCACATTCATGCCACATTTCTTCAGGAGAGCTATAAGTTCATAATCAGGCAATAGTTTCCAGCAAGACTATTCTATACAAGTACAACAACGGGTGAGGTAAGGACAATTGCCTTAGTGTAGGGGGTATGTTAACTTCTAATTTTGGCTCCAGTTAAGTTGCAGATATAATAATAGAAGAAAATAAAATGTTATTAGGTGTGCTAACACAATTCCGTCACCTATGGTTTTGTTCCATCTCCATAAATAGGTCCTGAATGTTCATAACCATACTATTTTTATTTGTTCGTTATATAATTTTACAGTTCAACAACTGTCTTTACTGTTGCTACTCTTTCAACTTTATATAAATCCTAGACTCGCATAAGGTTGCTCATCTTATTTAAGGGTCCGTTCATCATTGGGGGCTCGTGGGCTACATTCGGTATTGATGCGATATGCCATGCCAGGGCTCATTTGCGAACCCTGGAGAAATTCCCCTCCTAAACGAGAGCAGAGTACAAAGCAGGAAGTGACCTTCAGTAGCTATTGCGCATGCTAAGGGTGCGCATGGGCATAGTGATAGGATCCAGAGAAGCCTATCGGGCGGCACTGGACCCCATTAAAAAGATAAGGTATTGCTATCCTGAGATGGCGTTAGTTTTTAAAGGCTTTGGGTCAGATTGCACCCCCCAATAGAGGTCTACAAGTCTCTAAATTCACCAAGGGGTTAAAGCAGGAGAAATTAGACAAGAACTGCGATAGCCATTTGGCTCATCGTATTTTCATAAATAGATTCTTAGGGCTAGATTTACTAAACTGCGGGTTTGAAAAAGTGGGGATGTTGCCTATAGCAACCAATCAGATTCTAGCTTTCATTTATTTAGTGCATTCTACAAAATGACAGCTAGAATCTGATTGGTTGCTAAAGGCAACATATCTCAACTTTTTCAAACCCGCCGTTTAGTAAATATACCTCTTAGTGTAAGCAGCATTCCATGAGATGGTCCACATATACTTTGTAAACGTAACCTTGTAGGCCAAACCCTTGTATACATGTTGCTTTTTCATCTTCATATCTAGGTGTGTTTTTTTCCTTCAATTACTTTTATGCTTTCTATCATAGGAGACATTTGTATGAGAAGGAACACAAGTGGGTGAGGTTGGTTTAAGCTGGGTACACAGTACAGAAATTTCGACCAACTTTTTATGCAGAGCGATTTTACATGCGATCGATGATCCGATCGCTCGGTCCATGGACTGCATACACACTAGCCTTGTTTAGGACGATAAAGGGAAGAGCGGTCGTCCCTTTAGCGACTTTTTACAGCCATGTTGTCGTGAGCAATGACTGTAATTTCGTACTCACTGTTGTGGATCGGTCGGAAGTTTATACACACTGCACAGCGGAAACGAGATTGGACCAAAAAAATAAACGGTACGAGCAACCAAATGAGGCGACAATCGTCCATTTGGGCAGACTTTCGACCATCGTGTCACTGCACACACTGACCCGACTTTTGAACAATCGGTCGTATGTTGGCTGTTTGAGCCGATTATTGGATGAAAACAGTGTAGTGTGTACCCAGCTTTACTGAGCACATATAGAAGACATAGATAGAGTAAGCACAAAAGTACTTCATGCCTTTGGCAATGCAATAGAAGCAAGGGGGTTCTCATAAAGGCTAAGACCACCATAAAACCTTGAAGAATCATCCTCTATAAACAGGACCAGCAGCTCTGTCAGAATTCTATGCACATTTGTGTAAATCAGGGCATATAGCATGTCCAAACCTGTTTTGCAGTGCAGAGGATCTGTTTTGCACTTTCCAAATGCCCTTTAGTGTTTGGAAGTTGGTCAGAGGTCCACTTTTGCACATAATATTAAGTATAAAATGCTGATCTCATGTCACAAATAGACCACCTGCTACCTGTCACATGCAAATGCTGTTAGCAGACAGTTTCAAACAGCTACATATAGTTCTATGGTAGTACAGAAACCAGTGTCTGAGTGGCTTAGAATCTATTGTGCAACATAAATGCTGTGCAGATTCGCAAATTCATACACAAGGGCAGGGTCAGTGATATCACAACAAGCTGAAGTACCAGGTTAGACAATAGTTTATCATTGGAGCTTGATTTTCTATGTCTGTATCAGTCTAGACATTGTCTAATGGTTATTAAGCAGCTATTTTTGTTTGTTGCATAGGGGGAGGAAATACTTCAAGATCAATTCATTCAAACTAAAATGTAGTTTGGGGTGCAATTCTCTGAGACAAGATAAATTACAAACGTCCTTTTATTTTCAATTTGGTATTACATTGATCGGGCAGCTGCCTCTGAATGCTTCAATGGTCTAGTTGTATGTGCCTCTCCCATACTGCTGCTTACCCGATTCTTTCAGGAAGTAGTGCATACTTGCCAACATTTTAGATTTGGCTTCTGGGGGGTGGTGGGTGTGCGGGGGGCTCCTGTGACGTAATGACACAAAACGCGTCATTATACAGCGGGGGCGGAGCCAAACGCTGCCATTCCCGGTGAATAGCGGCGTTTGTACCGAATTCTGCCCAATTCACTAGGAAGTGGGCAGATCAGGGAGATTGCCACACTCTCCCGGGAGTCCGGGAGACTCACGCAAAATGCGGGAGTCTCCCGGACATTCCGGGAGAGTTGGCAAGTATGAAGTAGTGTTGTTGGTGCCCACAGAAAAAGGGCATTGACAGCACCACTGTTACTTTGAAAAAGGCCTGCCTCAGCAGAAGAGTGGATTAAAGCACAGTACCATTGGGACCTTAGGAGGGAGTGTCTGAATTAGGCATACTTACTTATAATTGGTGTGCTCCGGGAGATCCCGGGGGCAGGTGGGCGTGAGGGGACGGGGCTCGCCGAATTGTTTTTTGCATTTGGACAATTCCCTTATATGTCCTGCCCCTGCATATATCAAGTAGCTGGGTATCCTTGTCTTGGAACCCCTTCAGTTACCTGAAGCTAAGAGGCAGATCTCACAACTTATCTAATAGAAACTAAGGCTGGGTACACACTACAGGGTTTTCAGCCGATTATTGGGAATATCACACAATTAACAACCGTTAGGTCCGTTATCACATTACTGTGTAGGCTGCAACAATGAACGATTATCGTTCCAAAGCACATTGTATCATTTCATTTGATTTTTAAACAGAACCAAAAAAACTTGTTCCACGATGGAACAACGTTGTCCCAATCCTGCAGTGTGTATGCACTCACAACCGGCATTGTCCATAGATCTCTATGGAGTGTGTAGAGGCACGATCTTTACAGCTTATGGTTACAACAGATGAAGAACACAGATCTGAAGGTAAATGTTGTAAAACATGTAAAGTGAGTACAGATAATCGGCGTGCTGATCGGGACTTTTTTTTTTTTTTTTTTTTAATCGGCAAAATTGTTTAGGATATCGGATAGGGAGAAATTTTGTATAGTGTGTACACATGAAACGGCATGCCGATAGAAGACTTCTGCTGATGCAGCACTGTGGCTTAGTGGTTAGCACTTCTGCCTTACTGCATTGGGATCATAAGTTCGATTCCCGACCATGGCCTTATCTGTGTGGAGTTTGTATGTTCTCCCCGTGTTTGCGTGGGTTTCCTCCGTGTGCTCCAGTTTCCTCACACATTCCAAAAACATACTAATACGTTAAGTAGCTGCTATCAAATTGACCCTAGTCTCTCTCTGTCTGTCTGTGTGTATGTTAGGGAATTTAGATTGTAAGCTCCTATGGGGCAGGGACTGATGTGAGTGAGTTCTTTGTACAGCGCTGCGGAATTAGTGGCGCTATATAAATAGCTGATGATGATGAAGCTGTCTCCAGATTGGCAGCTTGGTGTGACTCCTGGCTTCAGGTAATGGACCAAATAAAGGGATAATTTGGTCTTTACTTGCTGACCTTAGAATCATTGTAGAGCACGGGCAGACAAACATATTATCTAAGTGAGTCTATTTTACTATCTCATAGTAATAATTACATATACAGTGTTGTTTGCTAGACCGATTTGTATGGCTGGTTGACTGCATCTGCGCAGTGATGATTTATCAAATAAAACCAATTATCTGTAATCATTCAAATATTTTATTCCACCATATAAGATGCTACGTTGTAAGGTATAAGCTTTACTCCATAACAGCCCAAATCGTTAACGGAAACCTATACATTTTTATTTTTACTGTAGACCAATCACTACTACACAAACCCATATTGATTTATCATGTCAACTCTGTATTTATAACAAAAATCAATTTTGCATTTCAGTCACTTCCTCATGGTGGACAGGTGTCATGTTTGTTTTTACTAGGGAATCACTGAATCCATATTTAAGGGTTCCATCATACTATTGTAATACTAAAGGTTCTGTGGAATCCGAAGACAAAACAAAGCTCCAGTGGTACAATGTTATCGGTCTGTCTAGCTTGTGTCAATAGCTTTCAAATCGGTACTCAGATTCATGTAGCAAAATCCTAAGCTTTTGACGAATCTTACTAAACAATGTCTTCTGCTACCTCCATCCCCTTTGAATGCAAATGCACCACTGAGAAAGACAACAGGTCCTGAAATAAGTGGCTATGATATAGAAGTCATTTGCGATGTACCATTTAATTAACAAATGTTTGTTTATCAAATCGCTTCAGTAACAGCAGTAATGACAGCAGCCTGCAAGAAGCTACTACCCAACATATTGAAGAATACTATTATACAGTATAGAAATTCAATCAAAACAATGTTTTTTTTGTCCTAATTCTATAAATACCTACATTTATTTTATTTTTTTCGAATTTGCCAAATTATATATTTATGATACTTTTTACCTTGCATTTATACTTATTGTTTGACTGTAAAGAAAAAAAACCCTGCATTTGATTAGCTGTCAATTACTGTCCAGGCTCGGCTTGTCATGTAGCCCTCTCTTACTGTTCATGTCTTCATGCTGACCCCTCTGTACTAATGCTCTGAGATTGCTGAGTAAAATGTAGAATGACTCGTTACAGACCTACATATGCTGTTCGCTTGACTAGCTATAAATTATTCATCTGCATTTCCTGCGTTGTGTAGGAAGCTGATCTCATTAATTCAGGCTTTTTGAACTTCCAAACAAATGAATATGTTATACATAATTAATTCTACCTCTGAAAGCACCGAGTTTCCTTTCTGTGGTTACCTGGTGTGGATGGCTGCCCCAGTCGCGAACGGAGTTCAAGTGAATCTGTATCAAATAGTTTGGTGTGTGTGTATGAGTATGCATTAAAGCTTAGTTTGTAATGATCATTTTCTAAGAAATCCAATGCACATCCAGGCCCACTGGAATATTGTCTACTTTAAAAATAGTATACATTGTCTGCTTCAAAATACTATCAAAAGACGCCTTGCTTCAGTCATTATAAAAAATCCCTTTTCTCTGAAATTTATCACCCAAAAATCTCTGGAGCAACTGAGTGATGTTCAGCAACTCAGACCATACTGCCCAAAGCAGTAACTTAACATTCCGTCACACAAAGCAGATGTGCGCACGCGTGAGCCAGCATTCAGAAGATGACCGTAAAAGTCTGCGAATCACACTGCCGGTGGTGGTTATCGCCGGCGGTAATAGGACCGACCCTGACACCAGTTTAAACCAGAAGTGCAGAGAGAGTTAAAATACAGCTGGATGGGCTGACGTTCACAGATATTGACTCTTTGATGGATAAAACCACAATATAGAGCATGTAAATTTGTGTGGGGGGAGAAGGGAATCCAAACGTCATGTAATATCTCACACGACTGGCCTCCCAAGTGTGCAGCCATATTGATGATCTTGGTAGGGCAGCAGAACTGGGTCATACGTGACTAGCTTTATTGTTTCCTATACCAGACTATCAGTAACCATTGCAATCTGTACATATAAGTCTGACTGTTCAGTATGGAGAGTACAAATGATAACATAAAGATGTGTTATACAACTAACCTCATTAAAAGCAGCTGCATCATTTCACCTCTGACACAGATTAAAGTTTGTACCTCAGAAGGACTGTGCATGTGGTGAGGTGGCACAAATCACCTCTCATGGCTGATCCCAGATCCATTACAAATGCCCTGTGTTGTTTGTAAGCCAGGTCTGGACAATGGCAGCCTTGTAAGATAAAGTGACTGAACCTGCACGGCCTCACTTTTCCTCCCTCCCTCCAGAGAGCAATCACAGGGGACTCTTCTGCTGATTTTCCGGTCAGCAGAGACAGAACAGGAATGTGCTGATGTACTTCGTTCTCTTGCAGCCCCCGTGAGACCCTCATCAGCTCATCATAGTGATGCCATATTTAGAGGTTTGTGTGTGGGTGTCAAAGACAATAATAATCTAGGAGAAAGACAGAGGGTTGATATTTGGGACCCCACCAAACAGGATGCAACCCAACTACTTCCACTTGAAGGTTTGCTATTCCATCACTACTAGTAACTACTGCGTGTCTCTAATAGCCGATTAGAGTGACAGCTGGGGCAGGGGGCTGGTCCCATAGTGGGCTACCTTGGGCTGGGTCGCTGGGCCACTTGCATTTCTTTTCCTTTTAAATAGGCTGCTGAGCTTAGTTTTGCCCCCCGGGCTAAAATTTGCCAGCCCTCCCCTGAGTGGCAGAATAGATCATTGCGACCTATTAGTTGGGGTCCCAGAATCTTTTTTGGGGGGTCCCCTGATTGTCAGATATGTAATACATCCTATAGGTAAAATACAATTTTATACACTGACAGTTAGGTCCCAGAACAACAACACATTTATACCTGGGAAGGCTGATAAAAAGCTGAGCACCACTGGATAAGGTAAAGGTTCCAGCTCTCCCAATCAGCTGCCACAATTACTGCAGGTTGTAGATGGCAGTGTACTGAGAAATAAAGCACAGAAGGATATGGGATTGTCAATATTGATACAGGATATTGTCCACTATTTATCAAAATATGATGATGTTTGTTAACACTGCAATTTATCCAGAAAATATTGCATGGATACCTCAGAGTTACTTAGATGTCCTGGCAATACAGCCTACAGCTTCGCCAAGCAAGTCTCTGTAGATATCTGGCTTGTGCATGCAAAGTGGAACTGAGTGGCCTGTCAATGGCTTAAAAGCCTCCTTTAAAGCTTTACTTAATGTATTAATAGGCTAACGGCAGGGAATATAAAGGATTCTCTGGCACTAGCCTTATTGTTGGAGAATACCGCCGCTCCCAAAGTTAATTTATCAAGCGTCGAAAACCGTTGTCTTGAAATGTTACAGCCACCTCTGGATGTTGCTTAGCACCTCTTGCCGGCGTTTTCAGCCCCACTGCCCAGTGACATGCTCTCCATGTTTCCTCTGAAAACATTTCCAATCTGAATACTTTTGGCTTCTAATGGTGAATGGCCTTATACATGATGTGTAGCTTTTATTTCTTGAATTGGGTCTCGGTGCTTGTCTATTAGGTTGTAGGTGGTGAACCAGCAGCCATGGTACTGGTGTTACATCTCTCTTCACAGTATAATGTTGTCATGGTGGTAAGGTTGAGGGGAGTTCTTAGATGTGGTTGGTGGGGTTTGTTTATTGACGCTTAATAGCTGAATAGCAGCTGCATCGAGGTGCATGACAGCTTATCACCATTACCACTTGATACAACTTTGCAAACTGTTTTTGAAACTAAGTTGTCTAATGTCATTTTATTTTGTAAGGCTGGGTGCACACTACAGAATATTTTTTCCCGAGGCCATATCAGTAACGATCTTACCAACGACTGAATGTGAAATCGTGTGCACACTATACATGTTTTAAAAGATTTGCCCTCAGATCTGTGCTCTTCATCTGTCATAACCATCTGTTGAAAAATCAAGAGATCCTGATCGTGAGTGCATACAGACTGCAGAATTGGAAGGACATTGTCCTATCATTTAACAAGATTTTTTGTCCGGTTTAAAAGATGAGCTTTGGAACGACCATCGCTCATTGCTTCCGTGTACACACTAATGCAATATCTGTACGAACAATCGTTTATCGTGTGATTGGCACAATAATCAGCTGAAAAGTCTGTAGTGTGCACCGAGCCTAAGGCTATGTGTCGCCAGAATCTGCAAACACAGATTACTTTGATGTGCATTGTTTTCACCACTGCTATGACATAGGGCATATTGTCCCCAAAGTCTGCAAAGGTGTGACTAAATCAATAAAGCTTTGTGTCACAATTTAATAAAGGGGATAATAGAGATTCACAGGTTTCTTTATCATCTCACCGCCGACACGGACTAGCCAGAAACTAATTTCATGTGTTTGACTTATAGCTAAAAAAAAAATCATGCCTTTGGCTTAAAGATAGTGTGTCAACTTTTTTGAAGATACTTTTCTCCACACAAGTCATTACTCTTGATTAAGTAACAGTCAATGAAGTAAACATTAAATTAGGGCTTTCCAGTACACTAAGGACTTTAAGGGATGGACAAAATATTGACAGGTGCCTAATTTTTTTGTTCACTGTAATAAATACACCCGTTGGTATAGCAAACAATGTACTGCCTGGGTAATTGTACACCTGAATAACACATACAGAGATAATGGGGCTGATGCTGACTTGGACATAAGCCTGTATGCATAGCGTACAATTATTATTATTATTATTATTATCTTTAATTTATAAGGCGCCACAAAGGGTCCACAGTGCAGTACATAGCATACTAAAAACAGTGAGCCATGACACAACATGATACAAAAAGCACAAAAATAAACAAAAATATATACACAGACACAGGTAACATGGTAATACAAATCAAATTATTACTGGGACAATGAGTGAAAGTGATGGTAGAAATCAGCGAGAAGAAGGCCGAAGCTTAATAAAATAGGGCTAGGGAAGCAGGCCAAGAGGTACAGAGGGTGTTGGAATAGTAAAAGGAGCACACAAGGAAAGAGGGCCCTGCTCCTGAGAGCTTACATCCTAAAGGAAAGGGGGAGACACAAATAGGGCGGTACTAATTGGGGGAGAGATTTAGGGGGAGGACTGATAGACTTGAATAAAGAAATGAGTCTTAAGGGCACGCTCGAAGCCTTTGAGAGTAGATGCTAACCTGATGGAACGTGGAAGATCGTTCCACAGCTAATCCGTAAAGTTGTACTGCACATGCCCAGAAAACAAGCCGTGCACATACACACGTATGCAGAGTATCTACACTTGTGCCTCCTTGCAACGGGGGAGGGCAGGGGCAGTCTAACACTGTCAGTAATATACAGGTACTCCCGGAAGCATATTTCCAGTAGTACTCTGATTAATTACAGTAATAAAAAGTTTAACACATACACAACTTTGCCACATTTAACAAAAACAGCGTTGGTTGCTCATTACTCTCATTAATTTAAGTTATATATCATGTATTGAACAGTCTTTTATGAGAAACACTGAGAAGTTTATTTTATTTAAAGGGTTTGTTCTAACGTGGTAGGAGGTTGGACAATGAGGTGCACTTTCTAGTTTCCTGAGGGCAGAGGATAGGGGTTCACCTGAGTAAGGGCTAACAATCCAGACATACAGGTGCAAAACCAATGCATGTAGCACCTCACATCAAGAGCTTTTTAAATGGCCTCCACTGTAACCGAGTGTGTACAGAACCTGATTGTAGTTGTGAGTTAAGAGCAGACAGTTCCTGCTCTTATCTCACCTGTCATGAGCTCCGAAAGACAGATATGGAAATGTTAGTGTAGGGGTTGCTCCAGTGCATTGTGAACAAGCAACCATGACACCGTACCTCCCAATTTCTTGATATTGTGAATCGGGACAGCATGCACATGCTCAATCTCTCCAAAATTACCCTAGCAATGTACCTCGTATTGTGGCAGGTGTGTCTGGCATTTAAGGGGAGGCTTTATTTGGGGGGAAAGTGTGTTAGCATGAAAACACTGCCCAAATTCCAAAAATGAAGTCCATTATTGGGACATAACTGTCCTAGAATAGGTACAAAAGTCCTAAATCTGGACACAGTGAACGGCAGCTGGGGGTGAGCACCACTGCAATGCTCAGATTAGGGCTTGGGAGAATCAGGATCACAGTCTTGGTTGCACAGATCTCCTTGGTAGCATTACGAACTGGATTGTTGAGCAGTCCAGGAAATCCAGCTTTCTAAGGAACCTATTCCTAGTATATATTCAGTCCCTTAGTTTTGAAAATAAAAACAAGGGTACTCATGGGACCTTGTGTTCATTCAGTCCATAAAATCCACCTTATACTTTCCTTTGGGAGGCAAATGAAGTAAAACAGTTACCAGAATACAGCCCATAAATTATATTAATTTGGGAGCATCACAAGTCTGAATAATGGAAAGTAAACATTGTGAGTTATATTATGTGTAAAAGAACGGCGACTATCCTGGGAAAGGCATTATTGGTGCAGAAGTGTTGAGGAAGATTATAATCTCGCACTTTGTGTAACCTGCCTGACTCTCCTGGACTATCTGTGAGACTCCTGATTACGGGTAGGTCTTCTGGGCTACCGGGAAAACTTGCCACTCCCCCACATCTGGCCACTCCCCCACATGTCCACTTATTAGTGAAGTGGGCGGCATGGGGGCCTTCTTGCCTGCAAATCCTGTCATTTTGCCCCCCTCACCTCATCTCAAAATTTACATTATTGCGTCATTGCTTCACGGGATCGGGTCAAAATTACACGAATGTCATGTACACAAGAGAGAATAGTGTCTTGACAGTGTTATTAATATATGTGAAAATCTTATTTTCACATTTAATGGGAATCTTTCTTCCTGTCCAAGTGGAAATGACAAACAAGTAATCTGAGTGTACGTAATATAGCCACAAAGCTAATAAATGAAGTACTATCAGATGGAGGGGTCAATCAGAATTAGCTAGATATAACTGTAGGTGTCATCATCATCACCACGTATCTTTATACCCGGGCTCTTGTACCCACAAAGGATATGCTGTCTAAGAAGAGAATCTGAGGGATGTATCCAAGTGTAATTAGGTTGTAGTTAGGTCTACAGGAAACACGGTACACTTATTTGAGCATGCCCTTACTATACTCAACACCTGCCTTCCTGTCCAGGCATAAGGGGCCACAAGTCTAAGACAGACAGAACAGCACAAATTGGAAAGAACAGATAAGAGTGATGCACTGGTAGACAAGAACAACTGACAACAGTGATGCATAGTCAACAACAGAGTAGAGTTATATAGGTTTGATAGAACAAAGGAGGGGAGTGTAATACAAAGGGGAGAGATCATTACTCTCACAGTGTATCACCCAGTCAGGAGATTGCATCAGGTTCTGATGGACATTCTTATGATTGAGGCCTTGAGCTCTATCTCACCAGCTTTCTTGTTATTTAGGCCTTAGGGTCCTGGAAAAATGGGCTTTCTTCATAAATAGGAACAATGCTTTCTCCATAAATTTTGATGCATTAAGAGAATATCCTTTATATTTTCCTATAACATGATTTCTTGAAGAGGTAACTCAAACCTCGAGACTGATCAGTGATGTAGTTCCCTATGGAATAAACCTGTCCCAACTTTCATGACTTGGGGCTAGATTTACTAAACTGCGAGTTTGAAGAAGTGGAGATGTTGCATATAGCAACCAATCAGATTCTAACTTCCATTTTGTAGAATACACTATATAAATAACAGCTAGAATATGATTGGTTACTATAGGCAACATCTCCAGTTTTTTAAACCTGCCGCATAGTAAATATACCCCTTGGTGTGAAAGAGTTTCCTCTGCTTATTAACATTATTCCCATATCCGGTTCTTGAGAAGCACCTTGGAAAGTATTTTAACTCCCAAATGGGGGTTGTCAGAAGATGAAGGATCAAACTTTGAAGAGGAAATAACATGAGTTTCACTATTCCCCCCCCCCCCCCCCCCCCCGGATAGTAGAAGGCTTTTGTGAGCTCAGACCAAGCGACCTGAGCTATTAGTGTACACTTCCATTTAGAGCTCTTCAATCAAGAGCATTTGTTCCTCTCGGAAAGCCAAGTATCCATTTGCTTATTAAAACTGTATTAATAAATATTTGTTAGAATTTACCAAATGTTGTTTTCTTTTGCTCGGTCCCCTACTAGGCAGAGTAGTATCGGAGAAGAGATATAGAGAGGATTAAAAGGATGCAATGAAAGCTGGATAGTGCAACAGCAGCTAAGTGAAATAAAAGCAGGAATATATGGTAACAAAGGGAGTGAAATTAAGGCAGAACAGATGGCCGCCATTTGTCCGATATGATTTTTAAAACCCATTAAAACAAGAGTTTTTATGTTCTTTTCAGAAATAAATACAATGTTTTTCTAAATAGTTTTGTTCATTTTTTATAACCTTTCAAAATTTGGGAGATCTTTATGCCCCACCCTGTACATTCAACCATATACATCCCCCATAGTGCTTAGCACTGCTGCCTGGCAGCCTCGGGGTCATGTGCTCCATTCTGTCTGTATGGAGTATATATGTTCTCCCCATGGCTCTCCTCCAGGTACTCAAGTTTCCTCCTACACTCCAAAGACATACTGGTAGACATGCTGATTGAATTAACCCTAGTGTGTGCCTACAGGGACTATAGATTGTAAGCTCTATTGGGGCAAGGACTGATGTAAATGGTTAAATATTCTCTGTAGAGCTCTGTGTAATCTGTATGCACTATATAAATAGCTATGTATTGTTTCTATTTCCAATAACAGTCCAGCATTTACAGTATATGCTATCAGGTATATGAGGTTACTAGAAGGTTAATATTCACCCCCTCAGGGTTTTGAGATGAACTGTAAAACTTGCAGCATTTTATTACTTAGGACTCTATTTATTAAGCAGAGAAAATACCTAGCACCCATTTTCACCAGAGATAGGGCTTTTCTCTATCCATTAAAGGCTACAGTAGGGACACATTTTACTTGACTTCGGACTTCACCTAAGACGGTCTTTCGGAAAACACTCTAGAGGGCATTGACAACGTGCAAATCAGCTGAGGCGCAGTGCTAAATCAGCTAGATATCTGCCATTTCTACAGAGCAGGGTGGCCTCATTTGCGGCGGTGCAGACTTGCCGTGGATGAGTTGGGAGTGAGAGCATGTGAAAGCATGGCATAGGTGCACAAGTGCGACTTGTTTCATTGAGCAGTACAACAATGAGATTTCATTTGTGCATATTTTAGGAGAAAAACTGAAAATGTTTATTTAATGAAAGGGTGTATCTAAAGTGGCAGGAGGTTGGATATTGATGGGACATTTACACTTTCAAACCGCGTGGCACTGGAGATATTTCTACCTCCCTGCCCACCTAGGCACACTTCTAGTTTGCAGAGGCATCTCCCAAGCCTTTAGTGGTGCTCATCCATTGTGCTTTGTAAATAAGAACTCATGTAATTCATTTTCATATTTGGAAGACAATTAAAATTAGTCAATGAATCCACTTTCTAGACAAAACATTACACTGGGATGCCCAGGCAGTCCCCCCTCCCCATATGCATCAAGTTTTATTGCACAATCGGTAAGGACTGAATTTCATTGGGGAAAGATAACTTTAATTAACAGAGACATTTGGGCATTCAGAAAACAGCCGTGGGGGCTGGCAAGAGACATGGGGCAAGACAAAGAGTAGAGATACAAAGTGAGGATGCGTCAGATAAGGCGATATAGATATGCAGGACTGTCCAAAATCTGGACCAATGGGAGGCTTTCAGGCAAGATGATCTCGTTCCCCAGCAGCTGAAGAGCCACCGGTTGCCTGGGCCTTCTGCAAGGACTCAATAGAACTGTAATATACACAAATATTATATCCTCTCTAATGTGTTCCTACCATAGGCAGCTGACAAAGACAATTGAACATAATTCAGTTTTAGATAATAGATCCTTGCTTACCGGGTAACATTTTCCAAATTGACGTTGGTATTCAGAGGTAGAGCATAAACGGCACAGGAGACAGCGGTGTCAAGTTTCCAGAATATGATCCATCCACCTAGCCCACAATAGAGAATTTAAATACATCCATGACTTCTAGACCGGCAAGGGTTAAACTGATCTCTGTAATCACATTAAATGCAGCGTGGGCGGTAGTTAATTTTCTACTGAATTAATATAAATACCATTAAGAGACAAATCTGCCTTTCCCTGATGAATTTGTGGATGTTTGAGCTTGGAATGTCTTCGGAACTGTAACCCGTTCGTGTTACTGAGGGCTGCTCTCCTGGCCCTTCACATCTTTGCACATTGTCAATATTTAATGTTCCTCCTTGCTGTGTCCCACATTTTGACATTTTATGGAACAGTTTGATGGAAACCTTTACGATGACTGTTTATATTTTATATTGTAACCTGACGAGTCGCACACAGTGTCACGGCACGGCAGCCACACCAACTGATCCTCATCACTTCAAAGCAAAATACAGCTTCAGCCCTAGTAGTGTTTCATAGGTATCCGCTTACTAGATAAATCACTTTATCTTAACACTCTTTCTGCTTGCGTGTGCGGCCGCAGTGTTTGTCAATGCACTTATATGTATTTACATGTATTTTATATTACTCCCTGTACTGTGCTGTTGTGAATTTGTTAGTTATTTTATTCTTTATTGTGCTCTATAAGTAAATGTATAAACACATACACATGGCTATAAAACCAAAATGTAAGAAAAATAAATAACTTTCATACGTGTGGGTTAGTTTATTATTTGAAACCGTTAATGTAACATTGAATACGTTAACAATTACACAAAGGTGAACTAAAAACGTGCTGGTAATGGGCCATTTATGGTGCCAGTGTTACTGAATAGGTCGTGATGGCTAACCTGTGACACTCCAGGTGTTGTGAGACTACAAGCCCCAGCATGCTTTGCCAGCTATCAGCTAGTTATCTACTGACAAAGCATGCTGGGGCTTGTAGTTTCACAACACCTGGAGTGTCACAGGTTAGCCATCACTGGAATAGGATGATATCAATGACAAGCGGGTTATAAGGCCAAGAACAAAATATAGTTTGAGGCAGAATATAGAGATCCATGTCAGTTACCCTCGTTGCGCTACTCCACTTGAAGCAGAGAACAGCCACTCTCCTGCAGCAGGTTTCTGCAAAGTGTTAGGTGTTGTAGCAATATCTGGATATGACATACATACACAATGTGGGGTCGCTGTGAAGAGTGGTAGTAACATAAGATATACGTCAAGTTCTGCATAAGACCACCCCTTGTGGCACTGTACATATTAAAATTTTAATTTTGGTAATCTTAACAATGCTAATTTTGGTGATTAATTCAACACAGTGCACATTCTGTTGATTCCTAGTAAATCGCAACATAGTAGCTAGTGGCTAAAGCTGGAGGCTAATGGGTAAAACTGAGCACAATCAGATGGCTTATAGGAAAAACTGAGTCCAGGCTGGTGGCTAGTGGGCAAAGCTGGTCCAAACCTAGTAGCTAGTGGGCAAAACTGATCTCATTCTGGCAGCTGGCAGTCAAAGCTGAGCTGAAAGTACTCACTGAACATGAAAACACGAGCAAACAATCTCTCCCACAGAAGCATAGAGCTTCTGTACTGCACTGATATTTTATTGGATTCAATGAAGTATAGGAATAAGACTTTACCAGCCAATCATACCAGCAACTGATAGAACCTCTGTTCCCTAGTAACCATCTTCCTTTCCCTTCTCTTCCTTCACATTCTATTGCAGTTGCAGTTACCACGAAAGGACCACTTGTAAGTTACTGAGTGCCCTCAAAGCACTGGCCCTGTCACGTACGGGGTACAGCTGTAAAGGGTCTAGACCAGTGTTTCTCAACTCCAGTCCTCAGGACCCCTAACAGTGCAGGCTTTCCAGGTGACAAGGGAAATAATTATACACCTGTGGATCTGTTAGAATGTGTCAGTCAGTAATTAATACACCTGTGCTTCAGCAAGGAGATATGGAAAACATGCACTGTAAGGGGTCCTGAGGACTGGAGTTGAGAAACACTGGTCTAGACTGTCTGGAGGACCTGCCTGCCCCACCTGATGAAATACATGGTACAATGTAATTGGTTGCGCCGGTAGCCGCATGATCATATTGTTGGATGCCATCATCAGCAGGCTGTAATCCCATGCTATTTGTATTGTGCAGCACGCTAGCATAGTGAGTGAAATGCGGGAAGGTGGTGATTTGTCTGCAGTGCCCGATTAAGGGTTCCGGCCGCCCTAAGCTATTTCAGGTGTAGTGCCCCCCCCCAGCTACCTCACCTGCCCCCTTCAGCGACCTCACCTGCCCCCTTCAGCGACCTCATCTGCCCCCTTTAGCACCTCACCTGCCCATCTGGCGCCCCTACCCTCGAGACATTAGAACGGACTTACCTGCTGTGGAGTGCTCTCTTCAGCGCTGTGTATGACAGGCAGTCTGACAGCGATCGCTGCTAGCTGCTTGTCAGTGAGGCCGCGGGTGCTTCTTAGAGTAAGAAGCGCCCGCGGCCACACTGACAGGCAGCTAGCAGCGATCGCTGCCAGACTGCCTGTCATGTGATAGTGACAGTCGGGACCGCTCCTTTAGCCCAGGGGTGGTCCCGATGACTCCGGCTGCCACATTTAGAAAGCAAACAAACAAAAAATATCTCGGTGACGCTGCGCCCCCCCAGGCTCCAGCGCCCCAGGCTGCAGCCTGGTCAGCCTATTGACTGATCGGGCCCTGTTTGTCTGGCACGCGTGGGTCATTATCTCTGTCTGTGTGTTTTGTAGTGAGTGAGTGAGGTGTGACTGAGAGTGTGTGTTTTTTTGTGGTGTGGGTGTATTAATTTGTGGCTTTACTGACGGGAGGCGGATCCTGAGGGCCCAGAAGTCCGCAGCAAGGTGTACCTGAGATCACTAAGGACACCTATCTGGTGTCACCATCTTCCTTCTCATCATTAGCACCTCCTGCCTTTTTTTGGCTCTAGTTCCATGGCTGGGGCCCGATGGGAGGTGAGACCTACTTGGTGATGGCCGGGCAGTATGCCCGGTGGTTCCTTCAGAGGCCAGGCAAAGTCCCAGATGGCCTTGGAGTTTATAGGGGCCATCTTCTTGCTGCCTCAGTACAGTAAGTTCACAGACAACCCTTCATGATCTTTTAGCCTGCCTAGTAAGAATCTAGGGCCTGATTCATTAAGGAGCCTAAATTAAGAAGTTTCTTATTTAAGTCTCCTGGACGAAACCATGTTACAATGCAAGGGGTGAAAATTAGTTTTCTGTTTTGCACATAAGTTAAATACTGACTGTTTTTTCATGTAGCACACAAATATCAACTTTAAATTTCAGTGTACAAATAAGCTATCAAGTATTTGTGTGCTACATGAAAAAACAGTCAGTATTTAACTTATGTGCAAAACAGAAAACTAATTTTCACCCCTTGCATTGTGACATGGTTTCGTCCAGGAGACTTAAATAAGAAACTTCTTAATTTAAGTTCCTTAATGAATCAGGCCTTAGTCACTGAAAATAGGGGCAAGTGGGCAACAAGGTAAATGTGGGGAGACAGAGTCAGTAATAGCGTAAGTAATACTACACCCTGACCTGACCTCTCTCTCCCCTGACCTCACTAGCCTATCACAATGACCACCACTGACCTCACCAGCCTATCACAATGACTACCACTGACCTCACTAGCCTATCACAATGACCACCACTGACCTCACCAGCCTATCACAATGACCACCACCGACACTCTGTGTCTCCCTGTTCCAGTGTCAGCATCTCTGAGGACAAGCAGTCCACACATCCCTGTGTGCTGAAGTCTCTGTAAGTAATAATTCAAATATTTGAAGTTTATTTGTATAGTGTTCTGTTCAACTGTTCATTGTTCTGGTTAGCCATAAACTGCAGCATAACGCTGACATGTAATCCGCACATTTGTGCACAGTTTGGCTCTTGATTTCGTACAATGTAATTTTTCATGTTTGCATTTTAATGTTAAAGCATCTTTCATATTTCAGTCATTTGTATTTGCACTATGGCTTCTAAAATTTTGCGAATTTACAGATTTTAAAGACCATACATTTGTGTTTACCTCGACAAATGACTAACATCTTGGTATTGCCCAGTATGGACTGGGATAGGGGAGTAACCAAATATTGGGCATAGGAAAGTGAAAAATGGGGGGAGGGGTACTGGGCACGAGAATTTGTGATGGGAGCTTCTACTCTGATAATATATGACATATTATTCGCACACTGTTTTCACATCGTGTTCGGCTATAACAAGAAAATTAGACATAGGTACAAAAAAAAATGCAAATGTAATTATCGCACTTTCATCATGTTTATTTACACTGCATCCTTTTCACATGTCACTTGTCTGCCCTCACTATGACACTGTCTACAGGACTGTGACACGTAGCATCATCGCTGCTTGCTGCTCTTCTTATAATATCATTCTGCATTACTACTTTACAGATATTTCAATATCACTTATTTTCCTGTCAAAAGTAATCATATATACACATAATGTGACAGCAGATAACCCCGTCCAATCATCCTGAGGTCTTTTCTGCTCCCCGTGAAAAACTTTTCATTTCGAGAAACCTTGGCAGGTGCCAACCTACGTTAACCCTTAGCGCAAAGTTGTGAGTTTGTGGATCAATATGATGGGAATCTGCACTGCTTTTATCAGAACTTAAGCAATGATTTGTTTTCACTTTTGTGCAGTTCAATTTAAATGACATTTATTTGTATATAGTGTTTAAATTACATTTATTTGTATATAGTGTTTAAATTACATTTATGTGTATATAGTGTTTAAATTACATTTATGTGTATATAGTGTTTAAAGAGCAAGTAAAGCGCCTTTTTGACATTAACATAACCTATTTATCAGTGAACTAAATAACATATCTGAAGTGACCAATGAGTTTAAGATGCTATACATCTGTCCAGGGGAGGGCTGGCAAATGTTAGCCCGGAGGGCAAGGCTCGACTCAGCAGCCTATTAGGAACATTTTAAAGGACAAAAATTGCATGTGGCCCAGTGACCCAGCCCAAGGTAGGCGATTATGGGACTGACCCAGGGGACAGATGCCCCCTGCCCCCCAGCCCAGCCTGCCCCTGAATCTGTCCAGCACGCTCCATTTTACTATTCAGGGAAGCAGCCATTCCTTAGGACAGTGTTGCCTCTCTCTCTTGTTTCAGTACAAAGATGTTATGTGCTTTCTCTAAGGTAACATTAATGCATTGGCATATCAACATTCTTGTCCTGTACAGGGCCGGATTAAGGGAATGGAGGCCCCTGGGCTAAGGAGCCCTCCATTCCCCCGTGAGGCCCCCAATGTGAGCCGCCCGCCACCCCCCGCGAGGCCCCCCCCCCCCACAAGCACTTACCTGTCAGTGCAGTCCTCCTTCCGCGGCGCGCTGTAAGCTCCCTACTGAGGAGATCTCGCAAGAGTTCACAAACTCTCGCGAGATCTCCTCAGTAAGCAGATTACTGAGCGGCGCCGGGGACAGATGACTGCACTAACAGTGCTCAGCAGCATTGATCGGGCTGGGGGCGCCCCCGCCTCTGGACCGATCAATAATGCTGCTAAGGACTTTGAAGGGCCCCCTGGATGCTCGAGGCCCCTGGGCTATAGCCCAGTTAGCCCTAGGGTTAATCCGGCCCTGGTCCTGTATCATATGCCACTAATGGGTCTGTTTTTTACGTAGTGAAAAGTCCTATCTCTGGCACAAATTCCTGTTTTCGCTGTAGATTTGGCTTTTTCCTATTTTTCAAGGGCTAGAGCCCCCACCAGTGAGGGTCTTCTCCAGTGAAATCTTCCACATGCAAAGCACGGGGGACCCTATTTATCAAGGATCACAGCAGTACATGTACTCAACGTAATCCTCCTATTGCTCAGGATGGGGATAGCAGTATATATATATATATATATATATATATTCATTGAAAACAGGATTTATTTAAATAAAGCATTTTTTTTCTATAAAGAAATGCCTGCAAATTAATACTTGTTTTTTGTATGCGGGCTAGAAGCATGAATGGGCCTAGTTATGCAGCCAAATGCACAAATCCTTGTTTCACAGGATGAGATATTTTTAAATTAGATCTGAAAGGTGGGAGATGTGCATTTAGGGCGACATTCATCCAATACTTTCACTGGGTTAAATTTCCACCTTTTTAGGTGATAATTAAAACAGTCCCAGTGTCCCCCACTCTCATAATTTAGATATGAATGAGCCTAAACCGTACTGTAATTTAGGAGTAAAACTGAAAAGTCGGGCTTGGTGCTAAGGTGATATCAGGCAGGACTTGGAAGTTCTCACCCTCTTCACCATGTGTATACCCCGATGGTCCCACATTTCGAAAGGTAGGTGTGGATTTTCTGGGGAAAGTACCAAAACCAGCATAAGGTCATGGGACAACATTCAGGCGCATGTGCACAAATGGAAAAGTTCTGCCCGTCTACATCTTCTGCAGTCTTGTAAATTAGTTTTATTATTATTATTTGTCTTAAAATACCGAATGTGGCTTCTGTTGTCTATAATGAGGGGGGAAGGGGGGCGGATTGCTGTATCCCAGAGCTGCATTGGAATGTCAGGGTACAGCCAAACAGTGCATTTACCCATGCTTCATAGGTGAGAATTGTAATTTTGAGGATTAGTTGCCTTCTTAAGTGTAAGGTCCATGGAGGTCTATTTATGACCCATCGTATTTTCATGGTATAAATTGTAAATTGTATAAATGACTTAACAAGCCTATTTATTAAACTTGTTCAGCTGGGACAGTGCCTCCCATAGGAGTCTGTTCCAGGGAATAATGTATAGTAAGTTATCACAATAGCTTCCAACGGCCTTTGTACTGCAAAAGGACAGAGGGGAGGAGCACAAAGCCTGCCGGGGAGACATCCAAAAATCTCTCTCCTGCAGTGCTCTCCCCATAGGAGAGATGGCGTTAGCGGTGGAGGTCAAGCTCTGAATTTCGGAGATTGATAGACAGGGCAATATCTCAGACCCCTTAGACATGTATGGGGACTATATCTATAATGGAACATGCTGGATCCTCTAATAATAAATAGCCACAGTACTCTAAAATGTTGTAATCCCCCAAAAAGGATTTATCGAGGTGACCTATTCAAAGGTTCATAAATAGGACCCATGGTATGTCGTGTAACACTATACTCACTAATACAGTGCTTGTTTCTCAGCTCTGCCCACAAGAACAAAAGTATTTATTAGATAAATTTCGAATTTTATCGTTTAATTTGAGGGTTTTTGTTAAATGATCTATTTAGCAGGTTTAATTTTGCTTTGGTTATTTATAACGGCTCCAACCATAAATAGCAATTCTTGCCAAACAAAAGTTGGTAATAAAATACTTTTATACTAAAGCAATATACAGATATATAATACAAAGTTTAAAAAGACAGTTGTTTACATGAGATGCTCATCATATCTAAGTGTGTTTTCCCTCTGTCTGACTGTATCACACGTTATACAACACACACTTTCAAAATAGTCTACGCCACGCACATAGACAGAGTCAGACGGAACAAGTACAAGAAATGATTCTTTGCTTTGTCAAAAAACATATCTTTCCTTTTCTTATACGTCACGGCTTTTCAGTAAACAGAGAAACACTGAAGGTCAAGACTGCTGGGCTCACACTGGGGAAGATGCTTGATCCTGTTACTTCAATAATATACGACTTGTTTGGGCCTTACCCAGAACGTACCTGGCGTAGCTGTACAGTTTAAACCTGATGTGAGCCAATCTATAGGGTCAGGGCTCCTTTACCCAGCATATATCATCATCATCATTTATTTATATAGCGCCACTGATTCCGCAGCGCTGTACAGAGAACTCATTCACATCAGTCCCTGCCCCATTGGAGCTTACAGTCTAAATTCCCTAACACATACAGAGCGAGAGAGACAGACTAGGGTCAATTTTGATAGCAGCCAATTAACCTACCAGTATGTTTTTTGGAGTGTGGGAGGAAACCGGAGCACCCGGAGAAAACCCACGCAAACACGGGGAGAACATACAAACTCCACACAGATAAGGCCATGGTTGGGAATTGAACTCATGACCCCAGCGCTGTGAGGCAGAAGTGCTAACCACTTAGCAACCGTGCTGCCCCAATATATGTTAGTCTAATCCTCCCACAGAATCTATGCTGTTTTAAGGATGAAGAATTTCTCTATTATGTATTTATTAAAATTGTAACAAAGATGAAAGCATTGTCAGTCTTTTATTTTTATAAAAAGATTTTCAATGGAAACAAGATATATTGTTACGCTACCAAAGAGCTTTCTGTAATAGAACTGATATCAAACCAATTCAGCATTTAGGAAATATTCAGAAATCAGAATAACTTAGAATTCTGGGTTATTTCTTAATGAATATGTGCCTTTAACATTACAGCTTGACCCACGTTTCTTGGCTATGTAACTTTAGTGCCTTGTTTCGATATGGAGGATATCTGTAAAAAAAACAATAACTGGCATTTTTTTTTTAATTATATTTCCCACTTGTTATTATCTGTTTTGGCTGCTTTTGTTTCCATCCCGCCTCTGCTAATTGATTTATTGCTAATTTACTATCTTGGTGTTCGGGACACTGAGCCGCCATAACTCTTCCACGCGACCTTATTGAATTAACCAGCTCATTACCTCTTGATGTAAATGCTAACCGAGTTAGGGTTTTCCTGTGATGTCATCAATGCGACAGAACGGGAGCTGGCAAAGGAAATCAGCTCTGAAATGTGGAAAATCTTCTTATGGTACAAACAATTAGATGCCAGGAACATTTAAAGAAAGATATATCCAAACCTTGCTGCATTTAATTGAGTTTTTAGTGCAGCAAATTGTTGTCAGTATTGTATGCGCAACTGAAGATGGTTCTAGCTTGTAAATGTCTGTGGAACTCTGCTATAGAATTATTTGTTTCAAGTGTTGATGTGTTGCTCCCGTTACTCCTTATTGGGAGACCTTTTATTTCAGCGAGAGGGTTTTGTAAGCACCAATGGCATCAGATATCTCAGACAAGTTTGTAGATATGTGCTCCCATAAACTTGTACAGTAAGTAAAGCCAACTATTAACTAGCTACCTGCGTGCAATTCGGGGCCATCTTTTCCATTGGGCACGATGGGCAGCTGCCCGGGGGCCCCACGGGCAAGGGGGCCCCATAGGCACGGCTTTTAATGAGAATAAATAATCCTGCAAAAGAGAAAAAACTGCAAAAAAAACCTACAAGGGTCACTGAGCAAGTACATCTATCTCTATCTCTATATATCTATATCTATATCTGTATCTGTATACATCTATATATCCATATCTAGGGGCCCCGGTGCACTGCTTTGCCCGGGGGCCCATAATATTGTTAAGATGGCCCTGGTGCAATTGGTAACATTCCGTTTTACATGTACTGTACATCAGTGTAATTTACAGTCCTGTATTACTCTGTACCTATTCAACAATGGATTAACATGCATTCTTGTACTGAGATGCCATAACAGAAATAAAAGTGATTAAAAGTCAAATTAAAATGAAGCCTTCATGACTCCACATCGTCCAGCAAACTGTAGTGCTGCCCTCTTAAAAACCACAAGCCCCAAGATGCCGCTTTAATGCTTAGGCGTTTGAAATATTTATGGTGTAAAATCCAGCATTAACATTGTTTTTTTTTTTTTTAAATTCCAGACTAGAGGAGACACTTGGTTTATGAGATCAAAGCAGAAGACACAGAAGATTGTAAAAATCCGTCTTGTTCGGTGAGTTATTTTAAAACCTACCAGTTATCCACAGTCAGAATTATTGCTGCTCACAGGTAAAGTGTGACACTTGGGAGAAGAGATCTGCTAGTTCAATTAGTAAGGTATTGATCCCTCATTCTCTGTATCCTACGATATGTTGGCATGGGAAGGGAACATGCACTGCAGTACCAAATATAGATTTATCCTCCGCTTTATAGATACCTATCACCCATCATATACAATTAAAGGGCCTCATTTAGAGCTACGTGAAAATCCAGCATGAAAGTGCAATTTTGCACATTGGGAAGATTAGGTTGCACTGCAGGGGGCGGGGCAAATTGAAAATGTGCAGAGAAATTTAGAGTTGGGAGTGACAGGGAGGAGCTGGTCTTAGCTCAACTCTACATCAAAGTGTGAAAATAAAGCAAAAGGCAGTATTTAAAATAGTATTTGCACCCCTTGTATCACAACATGGTTTGGCTGTGTGCAAATTTCCTCCTTTTAGCTGGATTTACCCATAATCAATAACATGAGGTTCAACTTGTTAATATTTACAGAAAGCTATTTGAAGGTTGTTTTTATGATGTATTTTATGCATGTAATCAGTAATGTGAATGGATATCACTGCAGAGGGGGTCTGCTTTCATTTGTAAGAAAGAACTGGGGATAAATGTATCAAGTTCCGTTTTCTGCGAGTCGCCGGAAATCGGCGACTTTGCAGGGGAAATTCAAAGCGGCGATGACTCTCTTGCAAGCATGCACAGTTTCAGCGCATGCAAAGTGAAGCCCCTTAGTGAATGGGTGTCTTAAACATTGCACGGAAAACTGGGCTGTGCATGTGCCACACGCACACATGTTCAGAAGAGCAGAGTGAGGGCACGGTCATGGGGCCTGGCATAGCCTTGTTCCACCCCACACAGCATAGGTATACTGCCACTTTTCAGCGCAGTGTACATCCTATTTCTTCTGCGGCATTACATTTTGAGAACCCAGGAAAACTAATGAAAAATCTGTTATTAATTTTCTATCATGCTAGAAGTCCAGACAATAGGAAGCCCTATGGGAACTTACAGTTTCTCCACAGTTTTGTGTAATTACAATGCAGAAATTGCTACACTACAAATACCCTAGAAGGTTTCCCATTCAATAGAAACATGAGCTGCTGAGCAAAGCTGCCAGAAGTGTAGTGCTTAGGTAGACAGACAACCTAATATCATAGATTCTGTAGAGGAAAGACGTAAAGCTGGACAAAACTGAAATCCATACAGCACTCATTATTAATGAGGGGGGCTGAATCGACAAATTTTAGTAAGTAGACCCCTGTATTCCCTACCACATACTGTAGGTTTTATTTTGGATACAAACCAATTAACTTACCAGTAACTCACGCAACCACGGGGAAAACATACAAATCTAACACAGTCAGGGCCCTGGTTGGAATCACACCCTGGACCCCAGCAGCGTGATGTTACAATGCTAACCACTGTGCCACAATGTGGTTTTGGTGTACATCTCCCAAGAACATAAGATTAGGTGTGAAGGGGTTTATCGTAAAGTAGAAGTAGGGTGGTGTTTGAAGTTAAACTGCTACTGTTTACACCTTGTACATTTTCAGGTGGATCCACAAAACTAGGTGCAGATTGAGGGCAAACTAAATATTTTGCTTGAGTATTGTATTGCTGGAAGTTTGCAATTCTGAAAACTGCCTGCTCCTCAGTGAATCTCTGTTTGCACAAAATTTTGATGCAATTTCGTCCATCTCTAGTTGTAACTGTGCATGACAATATAGGATCCTAGTGGTGGCAGTGGCAATCTCTGCTCCTCAGACTGGCAATAACATCATAACCCAGCGGCACACTGCCAGCTTAACACTGACATTGAGAAGCAGCTGACAGCAAAATGATAGGTGTGAGTGACGATAACAGGGTAATGATTAGCTCTGTTCGCCCTGCTAGCCTACAAGTCTGCCCGTAGGTCAGTCCCATTCATTGCCTTCCTGGTACCTTGATGTGTGTTAAATTAATAAATAACCTATGCAAATAATGGGTGAAAGGCGTACCCTTTTATTATATATAAAAAACACATGGCACACAAAATAATAGAAGATATGCGACCATACCAGAATGTGAACTATACCCTGCTATAACCCACCAGTCTCTTCAGTGCACAATCCTAGGTGCTGATCAACACTCTTCACTTCACAACCCACGCAGTAGGGACTGAACCAAATGTCTTTCTGCTTTTGGCAGGTCCGCAAAAGAAAGCACAGTCCACGTTGGCTTCGATGTCCGCACAGACTGGTCTGACATGGCTAGTGACTCCTAGTTAGCACTGTTCTGATGAGAGACCTGTGTCTAGATGCAACAGTTAGGCGCCATATTACAATGCGCAAACAAAAGGCATGTTTACACAATAGTAGCAGTGTGGCAACATTTAACAATATATAATAAACATAAAATACATACATACATTGTTGACAGAATACAATCCAAGCTATATTAAACAGTTTGGACGAGAAAGCTGAAGCCCTATTTTCAAGGTCCTGAAACCCCTATCTTGTCACAACAGGCACCTGCACTTGTGCTGCCTATTTCTTGCCCAGTGACAGGGATGCCCTTTGCATGCATGGATAGCCAGGTTCAGAAGCAGGTATGTAGGAGTGAGTTCTAGTAGCCAGTGACACCTGCAATGCATGAGGCACTTTGTGCCTCTTACCTCAGTGATGTCACGTGGCAAGCTCATAGTGGATTGAAATATTGAATATTGATTCAGTCCGCAAGATGGCTCTGTAAGGGGCAACCAATTCTTCCGTCTGATAAACGATGCGTCAAACTATAGTTTTGAAACATTTTAAATTGAGCTAAATACTTTTCACATCAATTTCCCACACAAGTTGCTTTGCTGGGTCCCTTAGAGATTGTTTATGAGAAGCTCAGTAATGCTCTGTGTGTGGATTAGCCTGCAGAATTGTATAAAATATTAGTATCTTAAATAAAGACAATTAGCACTCCCTGAATATCTGTGTGTGCTCAGAGAAGCTGTGTGGGTTGGAGACGCTTTCAGATCAGAGCTCATTCCACCTACTTAGTTCTTGTCATTGGTTAATGCCTCTAATGCTTTAACTGCAGAGGGGACTGCAGGGGTTAATGTCAGCATGTGCGATACTCTCACAAATTGCATGCACTGTGCCCTAAACAACGCACGCTTGCCTAAAAATAATCCGTTCTAGTATGAAAATAACAGTAATTAGCATTTTTGATCCTGTTCCCCTTAGATCTGCGGTCTAATGCAAAATATTTATGTGTAACAATCCATTTTCAAACTGTTAAAGCACTCAGTATTAAGTCACTAATGCAGCAATAACTGTGTTCTCATCACCCTCTTGCACCCCCA